>NW_028186579.1:5247553-5355133 GCF_003343005.1 Rhea americana | reverse complement strand
AAAAGAAAAGAAAGAGGAAAGTGTTCAGTTCTTCCAAAGGGATACTGCAAATGAAAAAACGAAACGAATAGAGCAGATGACAAATAGCAAACCCCAGCCTTTCACATGAAAAAGCTTTATGCTCTCCTTTTTTCCTCCGTACAGAGAGATCCAGGGGCGTGAAAATGCCCCGTGTCCGTGGGACTGGCGGCTCTGATTGGCGCAGCAGCCCTGCAGCAGCTCTGCARGGCGCCTGAGGTCAGAGTCGGCATCTCCCCGTCTAATCCACGGAGGGAGAGGGAAGCGGCCGGCCCGACCTCCTCCACACCGGCCCCTGCTGACATGACACAATGAAATCTTCGTGTTTATTCCATTTCATGCACCCTGTTAATTCAGTACAGGGCTCGTCGGAGAACGAGAGAACAGAGCATACTAGGATAAATCAGAAGTGTGTATTTATAATCTGTGCCTTCTGATATGTTAGCAGCATGTACCATCTTTTCCTTGAAATAAGTCTGAAGGGGAGGAACAGATGTCAAACTGAAAGCATAATAGTACTGTCACTGCCCTGTGTTTTACCATTAGGYGTAAAAGATCCCTGGTATATGCCTCTGCTTTCTCTCTTAAATGAGACTGGCAYGCAAGCTAGCTGTAATTCAGATCACACAATTTCATTTTTATTTCCGTATTTTCTAAACTGATTTGTCCAAGCCACAGGTACACCATTCTTCTCTGACCCCACTAAATTGAAGGCACTGTATTTGTATTACTATGTTCTCACCTTTCCTGAAGTAGCTTACTGAAAGGATAGCCAATGACACAATGCAGAATTCCTTATTTATTCCAAGGCAATTGAAAGTACTCAAGCTCTCCCAGAGTCAGGCTCTTTACCGATCTGATTGGTAGTTTTGCCTCAGGAAGGCTTAACAGAGCCTGTCATTATACATGTGATATTTCCTACCATAATTAAGTCCCTCAGGGAATGACATACAGARGAAGAACAATTCAGTGTGCACCTGAAATTTGACATTTTGGAAGAGACTCCCAACACCAAGATGCACCCACGTATATCTGACACTTTTTTTTCTTGACAGTAGATGCACACCATAACTAAATCCTGYTGTATGAGAAGGGCTTAAAAACTGTTGAAACATAGAGATAAAATCAGTGTACTTTGTTCTTCAAAAGATTTGATTCATTAGAAATCCAGAAGGTGTTTAAAATTACCATCTACCACTTTACATAAGATGAAGTAATAGCTTCCTTTGGCCTTAATGGAACAGATTCAGAGCTGTAATCCTTTTTCAAATAATTACCCTGTTCCTCAGGCTTCAGCACAAGATGACTCCAAGCAAAATGGAAATGGAGAGACTGGCTAAGAAAACCTCAGCAGATACATGTACCTGAATGGTGATGAGAGCACTTCCTTGCAGGCTTCTGTAAAGTCACAGGACTAAATTATGTTAAATTTAGAACTGTGAGAGCAGGGCAAGAGCACGTAGAAGTATCAAAGTCCACCTCCCACGTAAAAGGGTCTTTGGAAAARAAAATGTGAGGGGGTGACCGAACTGAGGCAGTTCCTCAAAGCTACAGTGGAGAATAAATGCTTTCACTTATCTTGTGGTTCTGACTCAGTTATGAGCCACTGTATGTGGCTATGAGGGACATGAGCTAATAGAGAAGGAAAAATTAGTGGGTGAGATAAAGAGCTGGCATAGCTTCTTGCTAAATCTGCCTTAGGAGGTACACAAGAACATTTTACTTGTCCAGTACCAGGACAGTGCAACTACACTGCCTTCCCCCTTACTCAGGCTATCTAGTGTTCGCCACCCAGTGCTCCTGGAAATCCTGCATCAGCGTGCAGAGATGATCCTCCTGAAGAGAAACGGCAGCATGAAACCTAACATGCTTGACTAAAGACTTCTGTGAATTCTGTCCTTGAGGTCAATTCCTGTATCGAGTACTCAAAAAGGCAGTCAATGAACTTTTCTGTCATCTTTTACGAGGAGGCCCTAGCGAAGTTAGTAAAAGCCAGACACATGAACTTCAGGGCACTTTTAGCATGAACTAGACATGGAATGAATTCATTTGGAGAACCGTCAGCTTTGGTGGAAGCTGAAATAGATTTTTTAATGTTTCAGTTTTGTGACTGCTTATGGCACAACTAATGTTTTCCCTCTTCATTTTCTTTTTGTTTTTTCATTAATTTAAATAAGTTTCTAGGGTAGCTGCATTTAGCAGATTTGATGTGCGTATATATAGATAGATATATTTACATATACATACATATATATATATACACACACGGGTCTTTCCATTATACTTTCCCCATCCTCCTTCTCCTCCTCCAACTTTATGCCAAGATTACAGCTTTATTCTTCAGGTCTCTCCAGGTAAAAAATTATTTTTCAGGTAATGGCTGCCATTCAGTCAGTCTCAAAGCAGGATTTTAGTGTCATTCCAGTTACCCAAACAGCTTCATTTCTCCAGTGAAAACTGCAAATAGTAACACAATGTACTTCATTCACTCAAATATGGTGAGGTATGCTCCAGTAAATCTTACAGGTCCACATATTCCAGATTGCCATCTGTTCTGAGCATAATTTGCTGTTTCCAGTGGATGCAACTCTGATCTTTACATTCACGATTACAGCTGAAGCCCCAAGTACAAAAATATCACCTTTGCAAAGCCACTGCAAGGCACCCTAGCACATAAAATTCCCAAGCTCATAAAAGTTACCATCTAGACACTATTAAAGTTGAGAAATACAGAATCTACTTGTTCTGCTCCACTGGATTCATACCTCCCTTTCCTCTCCCACAGGCTATTGTGCCTCAGGACACAATCACGTGACAAGTTTCTCTTTTGCTGCCATAAATAATAGCTTAGATGCAACCTATCTCATCAARTGAGTCATTAGATGGTTTATTATCACTCAGGAAGGAGGTCTAAATTACAAGAGCGAAAGAAATACTTGACCACTCTAAGCTATGCCTCCACCCACACCTCAGCCACTCTTTCTTAAGTTTCAGAGCACAGACCAGCCCTGAAGCATCTAAGACTATTTTTCATATGTGTGGTGGACTGGCCAGAGAAGAAAGGGACAACCTTAGAACCAGTGATTACAGCTGCTTCTCAGTCCCATGTACCCCAGGAACTGAGCTACTGCTGACTGCTGCCTTGCAATCTGTTTTGAACCCTGCAATGATCCTACAGGGAACTGTGATCTACAGTTTTAGATTTTTTTTCTACAGAATCCAAAGGATGAATCTGTCCAATATGCAAGCATAATCTGAGGATCACAAATCAAGAGCACATGTAAGTAGAAGACACAATGGAGAAATTGCTCTACTCTTACAGCTGCTAGAAAACAACACAAAGTTAAACAAACTCGTTAGAAAACAAAACAAAACGATATTTTGTAAACAGAGGCCTTAAACTTACTGCCTACATTAACTCATTCTGTTAATTTATTAAAACAGAGAAAGGCAAAAGTTCAGTTTTTCATCAATAATCTTAACTAGAATTGCGCAGCAAAAATGGAAAAACCAGGCAGCCCTACTAATTTTAGAACATTTCTATTATGGGATTTACTGCTGTAGCTGATTTAGGCAGGGAAAAAAAAAAAAGTCTTCCTAACCTTCAAATGAAAGAGATGGATTCTGTAATATCTGGCCAGCTTTCCTTAATATGTAGAACTAAACTACTTTTATTTGGGTCTTAAAGATTACATTTGTCCCCTTAAGATTCATCCTTTTTAATACCCCTCCCATCCCTTTTTAGCTTTATTAATTCATTTTAAATGAAATGTAGAACATAAGTCATATTTAACAGAAGATATTAAAGAGTTTAAGTCACAATTTTGCATGAACACAGGTGTTAGCTCGTATGATATGGTAAAATTTCTCATCTTTACATTCTGTCTCRCTTCAACTATCTCAACAACTTCAAACTGGTAGATTATTCTTCCCAACTTCCCAGCCTAATCTGGCATGTGCTATTGTTATTCCTTGTTAAACAGCTGTTCTGTTCTTCCTCAGTCTCAGTAGCATTGCATTTCACTGGTATACAGAGTCATCCCAAAACATTTTATGCATCTCAGGGATGTTGGGAAGTTCAAACACAATGTCTCTGGAAGGAGCTCAAGGCTCCTTTGATATGGTTTATTATAGTAGTACAGCATCAAGGAAACATGTTTTTGCAAGAAAACAGATTTTTGCTTCTTGTTTACTAAGGGACAGAGTTCTACAACTCAAAAAAAGGCATACTATTAGATTTTCTGATTTGAAAGAACAGCCTCAGAAATCAATATAAACGCTTCAGGTACCTCCTCTACCTTCTCACAACTCCAAAGAACAGACTTTGGCTTTCTCTTGCTTTAATTTCCCTTCTATTTCCCTCATCTCCATTTCATCTGGTGCCCTAAATAACACTGATACATTGACATTCACTTATGAGTGAATTACTAGGGGCTAAAAGCTGTTGCTTGAAAGAGGAATAGATGGGAGAATCCACTCTAGTGCAATAATGCATTTGGTTGTACTGGAGGTTCATATCATTAATTTAAGTCTCTTTTCCATTTTCATTTTCTAACTACTGAAGAAAACAAGTTTAGCAAACGGCAATTATTAACCAATAGGAGAGCAAAGGGTCAGGATTCTCTTTAAAAACTTTGTTTTTTTAAGTCAGGATAAGGAAACTTACAGGCAGACTGTCCCACTGTAGTTACAGCCTTGGGGAGTTAGGGCCAGGGGCCAGTCCTGCAGATTCAGCTTGCTTCAGTAAATACTTTGCTTCTTTAAACTGTCTTCCTGCTGCTAGTAATATTGGTTTGGCAACAGAAAACCTCTCAGTTGAGGTTTTATGGTACTGTTTTATTTACGGAATAACAACTCTTTCTGCCATTATATAACCAGGCTGTCACTTTAAGGCTCTCTGAAAACCTAAGGTCTGATTCCCTGATTTCCAAGGGAGGCCTATTCCTCTGGGTCACTTGGCAGCTTCAGCCTTTTACTGCACCCTCCACATATGCAAATTTGGTTAGCTGTGCCGATTACCACTTGGCGTATCCTGCATTACTTTCCTTACTCATTTTTCTGTCACTTCTAACATATACAAATGAGCATACAAAACTGATATACGAACAGGATTTATTTATATACCCTCACTTAAATTCTATGTGCTCCGAATTCCCAAGCTCTATCTAAATTTTTAAGGATTTGCATAGTCTGCCCCTGCACCCCAGCRCGATCCCTGTTCCCCCTTCCCAGCCCTTCCTCCACACCTACAATCCCGGTGACGGCGCTGCTGGAGGTCCGCCGGCACGGCCGTGTGCTGCACGTGCGCTCACCGGCCTAACGGCTGCAGCCAACGCAGGCGGATAATGGTTCGGCTCCACCTGCGCCCTGCTCAGCTGGGGGCTCGGGCCATTTACTTTTAGGAAACTTGTAGGAACTTAATTATGTTTGGAACTTCTACCACAATGTCAGAATTTGTTTCAAATAGGCCAACGTGTTCTAAAGTGTCCAAGGTATAAAAAGCCTCTTTCTTTAAGAAATAGGTTAAAAAATAAACAATATATTTAGAACATTTCCATTTGGGGGGGGGGGGAAGCAAGCTCCTCCATAGGTTTTAGACATAAGGAAAATATAAACACCCAAAGCAAACAAACAAAAATATCTAAAAACCTTTGAAAATACAGTAGTATGTATTAAAATAGCAATGCACACAAAACTGATAAATAGGCATATTTCAGGGGCTGGATCAGACCCTGATGTCCTGCTCATTGGAAATATTCCTTCATTAGCTAGAAACTTTGTTTTGTTACTATAGTTACTTTCACTACAAGTGGCCCTGACTAAGGCATGAGGTATTTGTTATATAAAACCGCTACGCAACTGCAGCCTTAAACTTCAGAAACTACCAGCTCTGCACTCAGTCCTGCTTGCATATTCTATTCACACAGCAAACCCCACATGCTTTAATACTGATTAGTGTGTACTTTGGAGAAACAGTTTAATGGCACTATTTAARTCCTGCAAGCATAATCAACATTGTTCAAAATATATACCAAAACCAGAGTCAGTGCCAGAAGACTGTGCACAGAGCAAGACAAGCAGTGATTTCCTCCCCAGACGATTATGCTGTTAGCAGCAGCTGTCATGCACAAGAGAAACTGGTGATCAAGTTTAATGAAATTTGTTCAGAGGCCACTGAATTTGATGGAAAAAGATGTATGTACCCAGTTAGAAGAGTATACGAAAAAGTATATCCTGCAGCATTGCAATTTTTTGCTTTGTCACATTTTTATCAACTTAGTTTGACAAAGTTTAACATTAGTAAGAAATATAAAATATCCCCCCTCCCTTGGCTTTTAATGTATTCAGGTTTCACAAATCTTTCTCTTGCTTTGCTGGGGGTTATTTTCAGCCTCACAAACTGATATTATACATAATCCTGGAAAAGTGTTCTGAGATCCCCGGTGGAAACACACAGATGACAGGACCTTACTTGTTAAGGTAATCATCTGATGCTGATATTCATACTATGTTGCAGTCAGATTCAGACCATCTGCACAGCTCTCAACTGTATTTTTCCCCTACTTGGGTAGGGTAAAACAGAGCTGGACCAATGTGTCTTTGCTTCTCTTCATCTTGAAATCTAGACACTAAGCTTTTTCTTAAAAGGCCAGGAGTCCAAACGGAATCTGCTTGCAAGCGAAGATAAGAATTTGTAAGAGCTAGGGCCAGAAAATATATTCCTATTTGTACACTTGCAGTCTTCCTGCAGTAAGCATCTCTTTCAGGTTGAGGACAAACCAATGACTAGTGATTTTTCTACTATAGTGCTGCTGATATAGGGCTATTTATCTAATTTCCCAAATGACAGATGTAGGCCATATTTGCTACACAGCTTAAGCTTTAATCGATTCAAAAACTGCACAGGATTGAAAGGGTATCTTTCTATTTACTCTCCTTTTCCTKCCTGTGCTGACATTTTGTACTATTCTTAGTGTACAGAAATCAGTGGTGTTAATTCCAGAGTTCACACATCAGAGGGAGCATTTAGAATTTATTCATTCATCTGTGAGAACCTGTATAGGGTTTTGTCTTTAACGACAGATTTTTTTTTCAGCCATGACATTATTTGCAACAAGTCTTGCAGTATATTACAGCCTCCTAAGTGCTGAAGAGCAAACCTGCCTTATCTTGTAAGAAAGATGATTTCCTTAAGGTACTGTTTGGATACAGAATTGCTTCATCAGTTCTTCCCTGTAATAATACTGCTCACAGTGACACCTAAAACTGTGATTTCTGGCTCTCTTATGTCCTGCAACCAATTCCAGACTAATGGCCTAGCCTATGTAGGCAAATAATAAGTACCTGCTGGAATACGTAATTTGTGAATATTGCTTCTTGCTTTTTGTGGCACTGCAACATTTATGCTGTACCTTTGCTTATTCTGTGTTAGAGAAAAAAGAAATTATCATTCAGCTACAATATTGCTTATAGCTAGAGTTCCCAGACTCAGCATACATATCTTGTAAAATTAGGCACTGGTTCTGCCATGCACAGAAGCCAATTTAATCAGATCAGAAGTGGACAATCAGCATATCTAAAATATAGTTTTTGCCTTAATAATTGGGAAGAGATCCAGGTGGAGAAATGAGTAAAGTCTAAATTAATACCTGATGCACATGTCTGAATGAAAAGACACATTGCAAGGATTATATGTGTTTTTAGTTTTGAATTTTTAAGGAATCTGAAGATTTCCATAGCACCAAAAATCTGTACTAGAATTATCTACAGGCTTTTTAATGCTATTACTGCAGTTGAATTAGCTGAATAAAATATCCCCACAGCAGTTTATTTAGATACTGTCCTTCACAATCATTATAGGGCTTAAGAAACAAACTAATATGGCAGAAATTTATAATATGCCTTTTTTTTCCTGCCCCCCCAACATCTGACTGAAAGGATGAGTCTATATTCTCTACTCAGTACAGAAATTCAGGATTTAAGCCAAGCTTACTTTGTTCTCTTCCCTTCTACAGCAATTTAATACTTTTTAAAACAATGAAAGTTGAATTTGGATGTGTGAATTTTGTCTGCAAAGAAATAAGTTTAACGGAATTGTAACAAATGTAACTGGGCTTTGCACAAAAGCAGTCTTTAGAGACGCAGGACAAAACATGGCTACCAAAGCCAAGAAATACACACTGTATGGGAGGACAGGAAGAAGGGAGGAAAGAAATTACATCAAAGGCCTTAGGCTTTCAGATGCACGTTTTCCTGCGCTGAAATACCACAGATGGTGCACACCACACACACAGACATAGATGCGCGCATGTGGCACACCCACACCCACTTGACCACATGGATGTCATTACCCTATASGATCTCCCATCCTCTTCCCCACAAATATTTTTGCACAAGAATATGTCCCTGCTAAGCAAATCCTTGACATTTGTAGGTGACCAGGGAAGGAGCAGGCAATTGCCAGTTGTCCCTGAGAAAATAACAAAGAATTCCAAGGCAGCTGGTAGAGTCAGCTTCACCTACAAGCGGCTGTTCTTTCCCTGAGCTCCTTGCCATCCTATGATAGGTACAGCAAATAGCKGCCTCTTAGGAGTTAAAATTTAAAATCATTTGGTGTGAAGGCTCTAAAGATTGCATCTATATTGAATTCTTTTAAGTGGGCTAGACAATAAAACCTTCTTCAAACTGGCATTTCCAGACTGTCAGTGTGCAGTCTCTTGATTAAGATATGACTTTGTTTATACCCCTGGCAACAAAGGAGACTCCAAGCATTTCCATTTGCATTAAASTGGAGTAATAAACAGGAAAATACTATCCCTTTTAGTTTCAGAAGAACATTTTTGATTAAAAGATAATTCAGTATATGTAACCTGATTCCTACATGCAATTATATATGAAAAAACCTTAATTCACACAAGTACTTGAGATGCAAAAAAATTCCCAAACAATAAACTCCCACTACAACAGCACACATCTCTGAACAACTTCTACAGAACAGACCCATAACCACAGCTCACAAATGCAGAGGAAGTCTTTCCGCTCTCCCTCACAGGAACCATTCTTTCTGAAGGGTGTAGGAAGGACAGAGATTAAAGCAATCCCATACAGACTGAAAGTCACTCAGGAATGAGAACAGCACAGCCAGCTGGCAGGCACTGCCACAAACTATCCCGTATGAATGCTGCCTCTAGGCCACTTACCAGCGGTTTCCTGAGGTGCATTTTGATGGTAGCTTTGTTTTGTTTGAACCCACTAGGAGGGATCTTTATGTCTTGTGGACAGCTCTGAGCATTAGCTCATGTCTGGTTTGTGCAAGCCAGAAGAATCCGGCCTTTCACTCTCAGGGTCTTCTACGTGCCACCTAGTCCCAGTTACCATAGACTGTTTCACCCATCTAACTCACAGTCACTGCAGCTTGTGAATACATATTTTGGGCTAGTTAATATCTAGCTTAAGAAGTGCTGCATAGTTCAGAGCAGCCTACAGGGTCCAGCAGACTTGGGATCACGCATGCAAACAGCTGGGCAGCTCACTTGCAGAGACCCATGTCACCATGGTGACTGTGTCAGCAGTGCCCCAGCAAGCTGCGCTGAGGCTGCCTTGGCTCTGTCTCTGAGGAGCAGCCCCAGCAGTGTGGACATACCCGTTGCAAATGGGGCTCTCTTGTATGCACCAGCTGTTTCCCACTTTCAGTGAGGACCGCTTGCAGCAGGCATGTATCAATTCTGCATCCTTATTTGGCAGAGAGCACAGTCCCTCCTGGCTGGGTCCGCGATGCTTGGCATGCGCACCTGGGGGGTTGGCAGATGCCACACGTGCCTCTCCTCAAGTGCCATTTTTGCAACACTGTGTCATAGCTGATTCTCCAAACACTTCCATTGTAATGATCTGGAGAGGGTTGAAGAAGCCTTGCTAACCTTTAAAGACGATCCTAGCATCAGTATTGTACTCCGTTGTTTCATGCTGACCGATGTTATTCCTATTCAGCTAAATTTCTACTTCAACATTATTAAAAACAAAAGATTTTTGCCTTTGCCCTAGCACAGCAAACACCTGATTTCTGAAGAACCAGACAAAATGACTGGTTGCAGGAACTCTCGAGGTTAGAAGCTGCTTCTTTTACTCAATAACACAGTTCCTTCCAGCTCCCTTGTCCATCCTTGGAAGGACTAACGGGCCATCTCTCTTGTTCGTTGCAAGTATTGCAGTGGCATGCTCTACTCTGAAGTGGGTTCAGAGCCCCATTGTGCTCCATATTCTACCAACACCAAAAAGACACTGACCTTGCCCTGAGAAAACACAACAAAAGAAAAACAACAGAATAAACTGCAGTCATCACAAGTGTTCAGACAGCAGAGGCAAACGGCGAGACTCCAGGTGAAAAGCACTGAGAGGTCTAGCAGTCCTTTCGCTATGAATTTCAACAGCGTAACTGCTTACTCATACAATCTTCATTTGAGATGCTGGTTACCTGCCTCCTGTCACTTCTCCAGATGACAGAGACGTAAGCAGCAGAGGTCACTGCATTCATTTTCACACCTGCTAGATCTCCAGCAGTTAATACTTCCAGCCACAATGCTTAAAAACACAATTCCACACCATACTTAAGTGGTCCTCAGTCAAATTTTGCCAGCGAATGTAGGAGAAAGTCTGTTAATGACAATGACATCGGATCAGATCATTTAGCCCTCCATCATTATCTTTGCCTTTCTACTCAGCAGTGATTTCATTAAATATGGAGTCTTATTTAGAAACTTACTGCTAAGGAATATAGGTAGAAGAAAACTTCAGGCAAAGATTAAAAAATGAATCATGTTTTCTGTTCTGTGCTGTAAAAATGTTAACCTACTGAGGAATGTCTAGATATCTTTATTTTTAAAGACATGTTGATAATGCAGTTCTACTTCCCAATCTCTTGCTTGATTACAGTATTTCCATTCATCTTTTTCTTTCCTTTACTAATAGAGACTGAAGTACTGAGTAATATGAATATTGACTAGTACTGAATAATACGACTATGTCTGTTTAAATATTTGGTTCCGTACAGACATTACTGACAATGGCAACAGAAGCAGTATTTCTGAGAAAGTGAGGAGTAAAGGCTCTCCCTATTTTCAGAACATAAAAAACATTTTGTGACTTAAAAGTTACTGTGCTTAGTTTCTTTTCCCTGATGAGTTCTTCAGAAAGCCTGAATACTACTCCCTCCCTCTTCCTTTTGAAGAAGAAAACAATAAAAATCCAAACGCTTGTGCTTTTCTCATTAGATAAATACTCCCAGGACCTTAAAGTAGAAATTGCTCAAATCCAAAATTTCCAGATAGAAATGAAAATACATTTCATYGAAGGATTAGGGCATGATACTCATCTGAGAGAAATATGGTTTGTCTGCATTGCAGACTTCTTGGAAAGTCATTTACTGCACTGAAGAGCAATTTGCTAAGCATGACATCCATGCCTCTCTGTATGGGGGACCTGTATTTTCCTGCAATGACTGTAACAGCCAGTGACCGCTAATAAAGCTGATATTCTTCATTTTGAAATATAAATTCCCAATCCAAAACTGAGACTCTTGATCACCTTATATGTGATCACCTTGTTTTAGCAGTTTCAAAAAATCCAGGATTGCTTGACAAGGAAAAAATAACCTATTCTCTTCCCCTGCTCCTCTGGTGATTGCCTTCTGAACCCGAAGAAACAATTTCAGATTACCATATTTGTATGCTTGACAGCAGACTTTACATAGCCTTCACCTTCACTAGATGTACAAAAATGAAAAACAGCCATGTGGGGCATTTTCCCCCTTTCTTTATGCGTATAATAAAACAATTCTGAAAGAGCTGTAAGGTTCTAATAGTTCTGTAAAGCAGAAAGTGCTGTGTGAAGATGCTAGCTATGGAGGCACTGCATGCAGTCCCTCTGCACATGGGTGTAGCCATCTTAGAATCAAGGAGAAGTTAAGGACTGAGCTTCCCTCACACACACCACCACATCTCTTGGTTCTCTCTTTGATTTCCAGGCAGTATGCATGTCTCAGTTCCTCCTTCAAACCTCCACTACTCACGTCTAACTTTGGAGTTCACAAAAACGCCTAGGGAAAACACAGTGATCCCATTCCCCCAAGTCCCTGCTCACCTAGGATAGCCTAGATGTGGACATCCTCTGGCTAACCTTCAACCAGCAGAATTCCTGGGGCAACTCAACTCATTGCTGCCCAGTCAATACATACAATATTCTGGCATTCAGCACAGTCAGTCAGGTCTCCTAACTAGTTCCTTTGAATAGAAAACAGAACACCCTGCAGCTGTTCAAGAGAAAATGATATTTATCAGAAATAAAAGCGTGCATGTGGGGACTAATTCACTGATGTGACAGAAGTATACAATGCACTGAAGAAAGCCAGCAGGAACTGAAAAGCTCTCTTTCCTTCATCTAAGTGGGAAAGTACTGGCAAGAAGTGAACTGCACAGGACAGGACACGTGAGTGGAGGAAACTAAAAATGACRTTCTGCCTTTTCAGAAAACAGCCCTTCCTAAACCTCTGCTGAATAGTCAGAATTCATTCTGAGAATTAAGGCCCGACTCATCAAGGAAACACAAAGAAACAATGAAGATCAACAAGTACCTTTGTTAGTTATTACTATCACAGAGTGGTTTGCAGGCTTCATTTTCAGCCAGCCAATAAACAGTCACTAAACACTAAAAATAATGTTAAGAACAAGCTAACAACCTTGCCCTGAAAACACATATTAGGAATCTACAGGAAAACCTCCAAAATCTGAACTTAAAATCTCAAACGCTAAGTTACTGACATTCCCCTTGGSAATTTCTCACTTTTATGCAAATAAATTGCCTGTAAATAGAGAATTTCACGGATATTAATGGTCTCAAATTAACCATGKTTTTTTCTGCATTTTGGTATTTATTTCTGTTTTTACAGTAAAGTCTATGAATTTGCAGACCTTGTATTACCTCTCTAATGCCAAAAAATGCATCTAGAAGCAGAGTTGCTCACTACAGAGGTCTTAAATGAACTGAGACACTACGCATTTATTCAGTCAGAAGCAGGAAAGAAGTTACTATGAAAAAAAAATTGTTTTAATTTAAAGACTCAAATTATTGCACTTAAGGTTGGAAAACAGCATGACTTTTTCTTCCTTTCACACTACATCAAAAAATAAGAATGCAGTAGGTTTCTACTGTAACCATTATTTAATTTCTTTCAGATGTATTTTGAAACCTGTGCTATGTGGGAATGGGATTCTCTTCAATTACCACTGAATCCACCCATGGAATTTTAAGATGAATCAAGATGTACACTAACACCCATCTCTTCCTGGCATATACAGATAGGAAGAAGCTAGAGGCGTATTTATTCCTGCTGTAGTAGGATGGTGCACAGAAGGGTATCATGCTCATCTGCTAAAGTTTTGTCTTGGATCAGACTGTGAACCTTAGGAAAAGGCACATACATACATTCGGCACTTGCCGAAATGGGAATCTGGTCTTGGATACTGCAACACAAAATTTAATTCTGTTTCTTCCTCGTCCAGGAATAGTAAATAATTCAGGCCAAAAAAATGCCCCAAATGGGAAAAAAAATTCAAAACTAGAATTATTTCAGTTTTAAGTATGTTGTGTAATCATTACTAAGAATCAGGAGATTAGCTTAAAGAAAGAGTTACAACTATCTTGACACAAACATTCTAGTATAGACTGGGAATAGCACAAAGGTTTGCAAACCAGTAGCTTTGGGACAAATACCTCCTTCTCCCCATGTAGGTTTAAAGGCAAAAAGATAGTTCTGATTTACAGCTGTCAACAATACGTCAACAGCCCATAAAGCTGTCGCTCGAAGGAGGTATGAATTGTCTATTTTCAACCTCTATGAAAGAGCCTGACAAGTAATGGGGAAAGAAATCAACTGGAGATGCCAGTTTAATAATGCATTTTGAGATCTTTATTTTACTTTTTTTTTCTGTAATGATTAGAAGCACATGATAATTGACATTGCTTATACACTATAGAACAGTTCTCTCCACAATAACAGTCTGCAGCAGACTATGACACATAAATCTTGCCAGAAGATTACTTCACCTGTCCTTAATAAAATTAATGYGGTAGTGATGAAGCCAGACATTTGCTGTCAGTAAACTCTTCCTAATCTAGAAGAGGACTTTGTATTTTGAGGGTTGGTTGAGGGCAAAAAAAGCTTCCTGCTAAAACAACAGCAACAGAACTACTATACAGTGCATACAAAATACATGCTATACTATACAATGCAAAATTTATTCTTTTTTTATTGATGGTCTCCAAGATATACATTTAATATTTCTTGGTCTTCTGAGCTTTTTGCACTGCATTTACAGTAATTATTTTTRGAAGAGCAAATATCTCAGTAAAAGAAAAGAATTTGTATTTGACAGCCACTTTGCTGTGAAACACCAATCCATCCACCTCTTTTWGAGTCTTTGCGTGTGGAATAGCAGTGCTTCCTGAATGTTTTCTGCTATTTCTTTTTAAAATTAGTTTTGAGAAATGGAAAGCAACAAATCAGTGACTTACAGTTTAAGGAGAAGAAGGAACATTAGCAGCTATGCATTTATTTAAAAGAGTTACAACTCTTGTGCCAGATGCAGAACTGCTACAGATACAAAGACGTGATCATTTAACGAAACTTTCACTGTCACTTTGGGCAGCGATTTGAGACTGTTTTGCTGTTTTAAGTTGTTAGGTCCTATGAAGGTGTTGTTCTAACTGATGGGGCATACAGGAGGGAAAAAACAAGCTGAGAAACAATGGAAACAATTCTGATAAGCAGCCTGGGAGCAATTATAAAGCAACAGAGTAKCTGTAAACTTGGTATCTTACCTCCCACCTCAAACAATGTACAAATCTTATTATTTTTTTCTGGTGATGGGAATAACCCATTTAAGAGCTAAAAGGTGATCAGAGAGCCCAACAGTCTTTAAAAAGATTGTGAAATTAGAAGGATAAAATCAAATTTTATACTAGCAAAACAAAGTATCAGCATCCGAAGGGTGGATTGTGTCAGTCAGTCTCTGTGACAGGTTCTACAGTATGTCAGACCTACGGGACTTCTRCATGGAACATCTTGAAAGTGAGATGTGAATACAGACTTTACAAATGGAAATTCTTTCATTCTATATAAACAATACACTATTTTAAGAATATTGTTTGGAGGGTAGAGGGGACGCTCACTAATATTATTGCTTTCAGCTAACTCTATCCCTAAGGCAAACATGGGGAGGCAATCGCAGTGGATCCTACATAAAATACTGTCCAAAACCTGGCCTAGGAGTTGGAAAAAGCAAAGGACTTCACTTTAAGGAAGGGTTATGATRAGCATCTTTGACCTAGAGAGGAGATACCTTAAACTATCAGGAGTATTCCCTTCCAATTAATTCAAAACAGGTCTGCTTATTAGGTCTTAAATATAATAGCCTTCCAAGCCCAAACATGCTTATATGCTCCTAATGAGATATGCCTRTGATAATGCCATGAAGAATAAACCAAAAGCAATTGGAGGTTCTGCATCCATTAACTTACTRTAAAAGCTTACCAATATTGACAGGACATAAAAACACTAAATTTTATCTTGGACACTGCTTCTATAGGAGTCAGTGCTTTTTCAGGTGATATTTCCCATGTGAAGGTTGTCACTACTTCTATCTTTCATAGTCATAGCAAGGCGATGTATTTCTCCTGGTTCACTCCATCTTGCARTGTTTCCAACACAGCTAGCTCTCATCCTTCCTCTATCCAGTCCACTTCTGTCTTTGCTTGACAGTATATGCAAGTGCTCAAATTAACTCATTTGCTGACTGCAATGTCATTTGTTATTATATGTAGGTTTTCAAGCAGAAGCGCTTTTCCTAAGTTCACTTTTCTGAAGGAAATATGCTTTGGGATATTCAGCTGTTCTTGAGTATTCTTCTCCAAAACCTAGATCCAAAACATTCCAGGTTATCTCTCGATTTCTTCAGTGTCCACTTTTGTATTTCTACTGCACCACACAGAGTGCAGAACTGTCAAGTAAATGCACAATGTAAAGATTCTCACAAGAAGCACCGCTGGGCACATTTGGTTCAGTGTTATGGGGCTCATACCAAAGGACATTGCACAGTAGCTGAACAATGTAGCCTATTTTCAAAGCAGCTTGATCCACTCTAATCAACTCTGTGACATCCTGAACAATTCTTTCTTTAAAATATATATGAAAATATATATGAAAGAGTTTAATATGAGAACAAAAAAGCAGGAACACACTCAGTTTAACTGCATGCAGCTAGAGACCAGGGAAGCAGTAGGAAATGTCAGTATTCTGGACCAACTAAGACCTTTTTTTAYGTATTATTCTTTTCTTTGTTTTTTTGTTTGATACACATCCATGTAATACATTTTTTGCTCTCTACGGAGCCCTAAGGTTCCTTAATGCATCCTTCATCTTCTTTTCTTGATACATGCCATCAAACTGTACTTCCAAACAGAGTTGTCATTAGGAACGGAGCCCCCAGGCACCAAATTACACAGTTGCCTGGTTCATATCAATAAGAATTTGGAAAAATGCTCAACTACTTTTAAACAGAGCTTTAAAATCTTGCTGTTGACGTTTCCTACTTGCCTATACTATTATATGAAATATTCTGTAGTCATTTCATGCAGTAGTAAAATTTACTACATTTTTTCTTTAAGGCAATTATAACTAGAAATGCACAATAGCATCACATCTCTCCCTTCAGAGAAGTTTTACAAAGCAGTGACGTTCTCCTAGCATAAACTGTACTTCAGACCCCTAGAAGGTCGAGAACTATTTCAAATTTGGTCCAAACTGCAGATTTGTTCTTTTATTCTTGCTCTCCCTGCCCTCCCAACCCCAGATTCCTATTCTTCATTTTTTTTAGAAACTCTTCTTCTTTTCTGTCTTTTAACTCTGATATCCCTTCTCCTTTCTCTCACTCACCAGTTTAATTTAGAGAAAGTCCCATGCTGATACCCCATGCAGCCAGAGAAGCAGAGGCAAGAAGCCAGTCTCCTGTGTCACTGCGTAACTGTAGATGAGTCCTGTTGCCAGCTGTGTCACATATCACAGCTCACGCAGGAAGCAAAGAGGGGTTCTTCCAAGAGCACATATTATAGCATGTCTGTGATGTGTCTAGGAGCAAGCATGAACCTGTGGCTTTCAAAACCCGTATTAATCTGCTTCTCCCAGAAACAACATACTTTGCTATTCCTTGCCAGGTCTTGCCATACACAAAGACTGGGAGAAGGCAGGAGAAAATATTATTTACTGCTTCAGAGAAATCAGATCACCAGACACCCCAAAGGAACCCACCCAGCAGCCCTCCCARTTGCCTTTGTACATTCTCTTTTCTTTTTCATTTTGTCCTACGTCGACGCATAAATTATTATGCAGCACTAGAGGAAAAATCCTGAACTTGATGTACCAGTTGGTTGACCTGACATGGCAAACACTCTGTTCCCCATATAAACAACCATTTTCTTCTTCTRCCTAAGTCTTACCTATCTTTGAGTGTTTGCAGTCCCGAGAATCATTTRATCTTTGACTGTATGGCATGAGGTCTTTTACTATGTTTTTATCTTCAAACTACAAAATACAGCAAAGCAGCCACTAGAGTATTCTTTGTCTCAGTGATATCCATGTTCACATACTAAACAGGTCTTAATGGAAGAACATCATTTCAAGAGTTTTTTGATTATTAATTTTCACCGCATTCTCCAAGATACGTATTGACAACCTTAGCTATTCACATACACAACCTAAGCAATGCCAGAGGCCCAGGCAGGAATGCAGTTTGGAATGGCAATAGGCAGATGACAACAAAAAATATTTTATGCTGATATAACATCACAGACCTAGAAGATCATGAAGTATTCATGCTCATATTTAGATGGTGTCAGTCTCACTGATGACCCTTCCTTTTGCTTGGGCCTAGACAGCTTCTCACTCCGCTTCTGGATTACACTTCAGGCCATCACTCCCTCTTGTCACTGATACACTCACCAAACAAGCTATCTGAAGACAAAGTTACACCATTTAAAATCTTCAGTTAAATACAGGCAACTCTGAAGGTAAGCTGGGCATGCAACAGCATCTTTCGCAGTTTGTCTGAGAAACTCAGCTAGTATGCAATCACCAGAAAATATTACAGTAGCTTTAATGTTTCTACAGAATAGACAAGAGACACTATTTTGAAAGGTCATGACAGTAAATTGCAAGGAATTGAATTTATCTCCCTCAGACGGATGAAGGACGGAATCACATACAGAGTAGTGCAAACCTCTGGTTCCAAGAAATCTATGCTGGTTCAAACTTGGTCTTAAAACAACCAAACTATTTTTTCAGTTATACATTACAGCACATCATTTTTGACTGATCTTTTTCCCTAGCTGTGCTATCACAGCAAATTGTGTAATACATGAGCATCAAAAGAATGGTCGAAACATGAAAAATCAGTTTCTCTTTAACCAGGAAGTTTGTCAAATTATAAAATGATTTGTGATACAGACAGACATCATCATAGCTGTCCTATCCTCATTTTTCCACTTGTGTAAAGTGACATACTAAAGAGTATAATGAGATATATATACATATATATATATATATGTTTCTATGTATGTATGTATAAGAAAAAAATCAGCACAATACAGAAAGACAAATACTGAAAAAGTAAACAAGCAAAACAATTAATTTTAAACACAGAAAGACCGTGAAGACACAAGACAAAACAACAGCTTGACCCTCACAAATTTTCATTTTACATTCCATTTAAGAGTGGAGTAACACACTGGTAACACGCTTGGCTTATCAGGTTCCCTGTGTACAACTGAGGACAACAGAACTAGAGAACAGATCGTTCCTGGATGTATTGAGTCATATAAGAAAATGTGTAATAATTCTTACCTAAAGCTTTCTGGGTATTCAACAACAGCCATATTGATGACATCCAGTGCATGCTGATAGTGTTTCTGAGCTGAAAAGAGGAGGGCCAGCAGATGAAGTGAATTCATGTCATCTTTGCACAGTTTCAGTGCTTCCTGAAGATGATCAATGGCATCAGAAATCTGAAAGAAGGCACAGAAATGAAAAAAGAGAATCATTCTTCTTTCAATCCTACATCAGATCCCATTCCCAAAGGTAAGAACAAATATAGTCAATAGAAATTCTCAATAAATCTTACTTAGGCACCTTACAGGAAAGAATACTGTTAGTATTTGAACAGTTTGCCAAAATTACAAGTCTGCATTGCTTGAAAAAGCACACATATTCCAAAAAAAAAAAAATGAATAAATCAATTTACAAACAGGAGTAGCAGCAGATCTGATCCCTTCTTCGCCCTCTTACTTTGACATGGTGCTTCTATTCTGTAAACAGATCCACTATACAAGCCTAGTTCTCAACTCCATTTTCTAGGACAGAAAATGTCACTGAGTGACAGCAATACACATTTCTGCTGCATTTTGTGTCTTGTGATGGCTGTACAGGACCTTTCATGATTTGGATCAATAAAATAAAAACTAAGTATGAATGTTAAAGTGTAAAAGAGTCAGGATTCAGAATGCTGTCAGAAAAAGAAACATCTTTGCTAGTAGGCAGGTAGCTAAAGAACAGTCCTGACACTCACAGTAGCAGCATATCAATAGAATCAAGTCCCACTTGGCAGAAAACTTAACATCTATAATGAATGCAAATATATCACATGCTGTCTGATTTGATACCTTATTTTAGCCTATCTATTCAAAATAGAAGTTCTTAATAGWTTTTTTCCCCTTTGGATACTGGTTTTATACAGAAAACTTTCTTTTTAAGATCCTCCAGTGTCTGAAATTAGTCTTATTTAAAATCTTCCTGCTCTATATTCGATCCTGGAAGCCTGAAGCAAACAAAACAGAAAAAATGTGTAATTTTCTTTTTTTCATATCTTCCTCCTCTCCTCCTTTAATGGGTGCAAAATGCAGTTCCTTCTTTCCTGCCATGAGAACTTCCCACCTAGCAAAACTCTCCTCTGCAGATGTTCTCCTGTCTTGGCATACTACCAGTGTGGAAATCCTAGGGCTTCCACAGATCGCTTTGGAAAATGGATTGCACGCTGCAAAGCAGAGAAACAATTACACTGCTTACAGCTACAATGGAGTTTGCTGATCCCAGGTATACTTCTTTAAGTGTGGATCATATTCTGTTCATGGGACAATTTCATCCTAACATCCAAATGATTTTTAATTCTTATTGTGCACACTCATGCCAAGGTACTTAGTTACACTGTTCCTGCTGACTCCATCTAAGTCTRGAGCTAGAAGCGACTGACCCATAGACTAACCCCAGGCTGACATCTAGCCCACAGCTTCAAAACTGCTGGATATCCTGGCTGAAGTTCAGGATAGGATATGTGACTGAGTTCTCAGCTTTAATGAATTACTGCTTGTCAGCTGAGCTACTTGAATCAACTGCATGTATTATTATAGTCTACTGCAAGGGTAAAGTAAGCACATTGGCTTAAATCAACAGTGCTCCCTCAGCAGCTTCCTAGAATACTTTCTGTACTTTGATTACTATGTTAAAAACACAAACATTGATAAGACAACTCTGAATCAGGACAACCRATATGAGATTCTTGAGAGCCCAGATATGCCAGTCCATACAGTTTTCTGTAGGTACACCAGAGGTGTATCAACTAGACTTGCTAAAACAAAGCTGCTGTCAAGACTTTTATTACACTCCAGATTAACAATATAAACACTTCTCACTTTTTCTATTTACTTCCACTATCTCAGACTTGCACAAGTTGCCACTAAGAAATTCAAAGTTTGTGAAAAAAATGAGCTTATTAGAAGAAAAAGAAAATCTGTAAAGCAAACAACTGGACAGAGCCCTAAGCAACTTGCTCTAGTTGACCGTGCTTTGGGCAGGAGTTAGATCAACTGACTTCCCAGAGGTACTTTCCARCCTCAACAATTCTATGATTCAAAGACTTGGAAAGATAATCCTAATTTGCTAGTATAAATCAGATGGAAGAGTAATATTTGCAACTGGTGCCTTTACTGCAGGACCTCAAAACTATAAAGATACTTGACCTGATTTGCACACGAATGTGCAAACTACATTATTGTGACTTTGCTTTATACAGGCAAATGCCTGCTTGATAATCACAGGACTGCAAGTTCATATTCTTAACAGGCCAGCTGGCAGCTGGCTCTCATAGAGGTGTAATGTGTATGAAGTGAAGTAGCACAAAAGTCAATTGTGGTCACTCCTGCAAACCTCTGCCTGCTCAGCAGATAGTTAAATACTGTTGAAATGGATGTAGTCCAAACTAATTTCTCCCTGTACTGTAGCATAGGGCTTTCATTAGTTGCATCTCATTTCAGTGCTGGGAGACAACTCTTTCCCTCTAGTACCATCAGATTATCAGACTWACAAGCAATGGCTGTTTTGGGAAGTTGATCATTCTTCCCTGACACCTGACTGCTTAACCCAAGAAGATTTCTCAGTGCTGTAACATCATTAGTAGCCTACACAGAATTCTTCTCCTGCTGCATAATTAGAAACAGAGGACAAAACACACATGAGAAAAAATATCCTTTAATAACATCAAGAGGCTCCATCTCTTTACTAGAAGCATTATACAAATCAACCTGCAACAGACGAGATGAAACAAAACACAAACTATATCTCTAGAACAATAAAAGCAAAATATTTGGCAGTAGTTAATGCAAATTCTTTTGAAAAGCAGAGATCAACTTATCTATTGCCACAGTTTATTTATTTAAGTAGCTATATAACATTAGAAAGATGGATGTTGGCAGCCCAGATGGTACTTTCAAACTTCAGGGTTGTATCAGAGGTAGGCTGCTAGCATAAATTCCCTACAAGTGCTTTGCTTTAAAGTAATCTTATTTCAGCTGGACCACAAATCCTAGTAGGGCCTACAATATGAAGATGCTACCCTACTCTGGTTCATTTTTCTGTTAATGAATGTAGCACAAATGTTCTACATGCCATACAGGTATACTATCCAAATCACACTGATTAAGAAGCAAAGATATTACAATAAGCCTGAAATAGCATCTTGCAGCACTACCAAAATAATAGCATACTGGATTGTTTGGGATGATGCCTCTTATAATAGAAATTATTTTGACAATGCTATATGTTTCCTTACAAACAATGCTGTGATGCTACCTTTGCAGATGTAAAAAGGAAAACTGTATGAGCATTAAAAAATCACAACAGTAGAATACATTTGCAAATTTAGAATAATAAATGAAATAATATTTCATAGGCAGTGAATCTAGCTGAGTTTTCAAGCCTTTTATTCTGCGTGGCTCAGTCCAGCAAACTGCTTATCAGCGATTAGTTGTAGGTAAAAAACTATTAAATTATTAAATCCTCTCTGCTTCTCATTATAGCATGGGCATTACAGAAAGTTTTATGTACTGGCAAAAACTTCCATTAGAAATAGACTTGCAACACCCTATCAAAACTTCAGGAAAGCAAGCTCTGACATTTTTGTGACTTGAGTTCTTATTTAATTCTTAGTACAAGCTGCTTTCGATCACCAGAAAAATCTAGACCAGGACTTAGACAGAAAAGCAGCATGTTGATGTTCAGCAGAAGAGGGACCATTTGGTCTGGAAGAAACATAAAACAGAGCTATCCACATTCAGCAGTCACTGAAAGAATTACATCTTGATAGACACTAAAACTGAGTTCCTCTCCTGGGGCAAAGAAAAGACAATAGTCTCTTCTCCTTGCAATCAGAATAAAAACAGTAGGAAGAAAAGCCGAAATATTTTCTCTAATTTTCTTAACCAATGTTTATCGTATTTTTACATCCAGACACTCTGGAAGACAGTAATGTTTTTTGGATATTGCCACTTGAAACTTCAGGTCTGTTGGCAGCCCACAGATGAAATTGATAAGTGAGATCTCTAATTCTCAGCTGCTGGCCTCTGGCTGCCTTTCCCCTCCTATTTTCATGCAAAGAAAGGTCAAATGAAATAAAACAACATTGACACAAGCTTTAAAATGGTAAAAAACTCATATGTTCCAGTTTACATGRAATTCAAGGTCAAAAAAAAGAAAGAAAAAAAAGGGGGGAACCAGCACTAGAAATTAACAAGAGCTCTGACTCTCTAGAGTCATCTCCATAGAAACTGGCCTGCTAAAAAACAAGGAAAGACATTAAAAGCAGTGAGCTTTAAAATGTTCATTCTACCTTGCTTTTGCTGATCTAAATGCTGTTACCACAGAAACAGGAGAAGCAGCAGAACCAGCAGCCAGGAGTTGGAAGTCTCATTTGTCAATCAGCTTGGCTGGCTGCCAAGTGTAGATCACCACCACAGCAGATACTGACCTTGGCCTGATGGCACTTCAACTTTGGGAAAAAAAGTAGAATGAGACCCTCCTAACAGAAGAGAGTGCTTTACACTCCTCTGTATTTTAGTGAAAAATCTGCCCTAACATGTCATGGGACTGATCCAGGCCCTCTGGGAGTCACTGGAGTCCTTCCAGTGAGTTCAGCAGTCTTCCAGACATAGAGCCACACACACAAATACAAGCAGTATTTRTACTAGTATAACAACATCATCTCTCATTTTGGTTGTTGACAGTATTCAGCCATTACCATGGGAAAACCTTTTATAACCATCCATTCTTCTTCTCTTCATGTTCTTGTCATGGGTCAGAGGAAAGCTCATGCTTTTCCGTTTCCCCTTCTCCCTTGCCCAGTGTTGACAGAGACAAGCGCTATTGGAAATATTTTAGAGTCTTCCAAGAACGAAGAATTGCTCAAAATCTGCTTGGCACACTACTGGTCAGCTGCCTCTCTTGCTTTGTTCTGTGAAAACGCTCTCTTATCTTTGCAAGCGGATACCTACATTTTTCAGTGYTGGGTAAGGTACCTCATCTGTTGACCTTGACTATGGAAACAAAAAGGCCTATTGTTGAGAACAACATTCAGGTATTATAATAGAGCCAATTGTGTAGAAATGGCCTGATTTGTTAGTTCTGCTGCACAGCCTGATGAAAGCCCTGTGACATTCAATAGTTAATGCAATCTATCAAAAAAAAAAAAAAAAAGAAAGAAAAGCAGCATCATTTATCTTTCAGTTAATCAGAAAGAGAATATGTTTGATACTTCAAATAATTAAGGATATTAAAAATGCATTACCAAATGTTTATCATTAACTAAACTGGCAAAAGAGAAGTAGGCTATTTTACAGCAGTCTAAAAATAAAGCTGTCTCAGGTATCTCCTCTCTCTCCAAGCAYGCCTTAAAGATTTATATCTCACTAGATGGGGAAGAGGAGGAGCAGCATAACAAGGGTCGCACTGATTCTACACAGCACATGGAGTTCACACATCTAGGGAAGCAGAGACGAGTGGCAGAACGTCAAGGATGAAAATACACAGGTGAGATAGGAAACAAAGGCCAAAGTGAACATGAGGACAAGTGACTGAATGGGAAGAACAGGAGGAGAGGGAAATGATGAAATGAGACTTATGAAACAACACTGTTAGGACAGGCAACAACTGGAGAAAAAGAAAGAGTAATGAATTAAAATGCAATGGACCAATGACAGTGAAAAGGTGAAAGAAGCGATGATCACAAAAATCTTTGTTTTACTTTCAGAGTACCAGTCAAAAAGCTGTAATGCTTTTACTCATGGCAATGAGCAAAAGAGGTAACAGTTATGAAAAAAAGAAGGGCAGCTGGGTATTTTTAATGAAAGACCCTGAGCACTCCGCATCATAAACCAGCCAGTAGGCTGATGACAAAGTTAAATATGTCATTTTAATTATCTTTTCTTATTGCAGACTTCCTCACAACACACTGCTCTAATTATGAAAGAGTTACAAAAGCAACTTTATCAGGAGTGTGCTCTCTTGGAACAATTAGTTTAGCCTAACGAACAAACAGCTCCCCTAATTAGCTCAGGAAAGTAAGGAGGATCTGACTGTAAGAGGGATCTAACTGTTTGACTCCATGGTGTAGATTAAGGAGAGAAAACTGCAGTAAGCAGAAAGCCTGCCAAAGAAGGAAAGTAAGATGATGAGGTTTCAAATCTAGCTAGAGAAGTAGTTAATAAATAGGGACTGCTCTAACAAAGCCTCTAGCTTTTAAAAGGAAGGGACAGAGAAATAAAACACAGCCCGAAATTCTTCYTTTTGTATTTACAAATCAGTTTAATTTTTATGACTTACCACCTGCAGCAGCATTCAAATGCCAACTAATCCCACTCCCTGGACAGTTCCAGCACTTGTCAAAGCCTAACRGTGAACGTGCCTAAGTATGGAATACACCAATCCCAAATGCGGATAACGTGAGATCTGGTGTGATACAGAACTGGGAAGTAACAAGAGAGCCTTTAGAGAGGCCCACAATAGGACACAGCATGATACCCGGTGAACAAGAACAAACAGCTCTCACTCAAACTACCCTGGCAAAATTGTTCAAAGTGGGAACAACCTGGCTTAGGAGTCAGCTGCATGTATATTCTGGGGAATGCCTTTCTCCATGAGGGCCACATATGCTGTAAATTATTACTTCAAATAAAAATCTTCTATGAACATATTCTGATTGTTATCAATCACATGCAGAAAGGAAGGGACCCTTTTTAGCATAGCTGGGCCTTGCTCAATTCRACTGTCATTCTCCTATCCTCTAATGACTCAGTGGCTGCCAAATTTTGCACATACCTGTCTGACAAGAGCCAGCTGCAGTGACACATAGAGGATGACTTGATGATCTTCCGGGGCCAAGTCATGTGCTCTTTACGGAAAACCACACAAAATAAAAAGAAAAGTGACTGTTAGACTGTGTTTTCCAGAACCCCTTTGCCATGAGTCACGCACAAGCACAGAACTAAATCCAGAATTCTTTTATACAGAATTCTAGTCCAGTAGTAGGATAGCACAATGAAAAACATCAACGCTGTTGGCTAAGTCAGGTTCGCAGAAGCTGAAACAGGTGTAAGAAACACATCTGTCATGATTTTATACAACTTCGATACTCATTAATTAAATTACATTTAATATTTTGGGATTTGTTTTTCTGGTAGAGACAAAGTAAATCTTAATTCATGATATAAACCATTTAAGGCATTGTTTTAAGTAATTTAGGACAAGGAAAATAGTTGTCCAACCTATTTCTATATTACACTTTTCAAACAATTGGAGAAGGCTGAGTTATGACTGACAAAAGTAATCATTTCTGTTATTCTGATGACAACTATCTAGAGGATTAAGATCAAGTGTGCATGATGCCAAATCATGCCCAAATATACAAAACTTCCCCTACCCCACAGCATCTAGTCTAACCATTGAAAGCAGACTCCTAATTTGGAAGAGGCAGATGCGAAGGGAAGAATGAGGACACGATGCCATGTTCTGAGCCTGGACCAGAACAAGGGCCAGGCCCTTGCTTCTCAAGGCTAGGCTTCTCCTAATAGGCTACCTTAGACCTGTCCTTGGGCCTTCTAGTCCACAGCAGGCAGTGGTGAACAATGCAGAGATCCCTTGGGTAGTGGAGACTGCAGTATCTCCAAAAGCAAATACAGAAATCCTTCACGAAGGCTAGTACAAGGCACAGAGCAGGAAAGGATAGTAAAGGCAGAGCTGTTTCTCTCAGCAACCCCTACTTACCTCAGCCTAAGCTAAACATGAAATTGCAGCCTGAGCTAACTAGCCTTCAGAGAAGTCCTGAGCCAGGCTAACACAAAAACAATGCTCTGAGGACTTAAGCTAGGAGCTTTGTAGGGCACTTGGTGGTGCAACACAGGCAGTCTAGCTCACAAAGCAGAGGACTATTCCCTTGCTGATCCATGGAGTGACTTGCTGACACAGGCAGCTCACCCCTGGCTCCATCTCACAACAAAGCCTTCTCACAAGGCAGAGAAGGGGAAGAGGAAGGTYCCTCATACCAAAGAGATATTCCTGACCTTGTTCTGGACTGCACTCCAAGACAACAGAGAAGACTGCAMCTGCATTGTCCTGCCCAAACCATAAAGTTAAAAGACTTTATGAGGGAGAAATAAGAGATGGTGGACAAGGCTGGTGTTTAAAAATCCTGCCAAAAGTATTCTTTCACTAATTTTTTTTTTWAAAAAAACAGAGTTGCTTCAGAAAACAAACCACAAAACATTTTAATGGCAGCCATTTCTCAACTGTAATCTCGTCATCTGAGCAGGAAGCTGTTGATGCATATAATTAACGGCTCTGGAATTATTTAGTTTAATATGGACTGTGTCCTATGTCAACAAGTCAAGATATCACTCAAGGAATTCTGAACCATCAATGAAGACACCAAYGTGCAATTAGTATAGGCAAGTCACTGATGTAATTTCTAGTTTTAAAAAAACATAAGATGGAACCCAGCTTTGCCCTAAACTGTTGGAGTGGGGTGAGCTGCCTCTGTCTGAAGCAGATCCTGTGAAACCTTCAGTAGCTTCTCCAACAAGAAATAACAAGGGAAAATTCACAAGGGTGTATGGGAGCAGAGATTAACAGTGCTTTCAAAGAGACAAAGGTCTGTTGCTTTACTGTTCAGCTTCCTCAAAAGGTATTAGAAAAATATTTGATCCAAGCTTCCAGCTGAAAAGCCAGCTTATAATAAAGGATGGCTACAGGCCAAACCATGGCTTGAGAGCGTCTAAGTGTACTTTAAAAAGAGAGTAAAAAAAAAAATAGACAGACTAAACCAAACCCAGGTATATAGGAAGACACTAGTAACCAGCTTACTGTCACGGTATCTCTGTTGGCTGAAGTTTGAGTACCTAGTGTTTGGCTAGAAGCTTGCCTGCTTCCTGGCTAGAGTTAAGATAACAAGAAAACRAGTCACAGCCAGTGGGAAAGGTCAAAGGATAAAAATAAAAGCAGTCTAAAAGCTATGCAGCATCGCAATTACATTGAAATTACACAGTAATGAAGACATCACATTGGAGTGTAGGAACTTGCATTACTTAAAGTATACTCCTGCTCTGAAAAGTGACTGTATACATTTTTTTTTAATCCTTCAGATCCCCATGGAGCAAACAGAATCACATCTGTAACATGTTCAACCTGCTGCATCTGTAGGAACCCACTAAATATATGAGAKTCTTCTTAAAACTTTGAGATACCAGGTATCTCAAATTTTCTTTACTTCTTGTAATGTATTTTTGCCTATACCAAAAACAAAATTAGATGCCTCAGCCCAAGACTTAGACCATCAAAGCTTCTGCTTACTTGTTATCTGAAGTCTAAAAGCTGCAATTACACTGTTAACTGCCCAAACATCTAGTAGTTTTTAAGTGGTGGGACTTAGTTGCAACAGGGTCAGGAAGCTCCCACCTCACCTATCTACCACACCAGAATTCACAGACAAGATCTTTAACCTTGCATTACCTAAGGAGTTTTACTCAAGGTAACAGTAACACCAGAGGAGTTTAATTCACAAATACTTTCAGGACATAACTATTGGATCAGATTCCCCACAACATAAAGCAGCAAGGAACAAGAAAATGGTAACTCATTTTACTGCTAGCTCCCTTCTCATACAAGGGCTCACATAAATATTCTTTAGGACAGTGATCAGGATCCAGGTCTCCTCTCCTCCTAGAAACTGCATTGATGCTAGGTTACAGAGTAATGCTCAAGGCATAAAAAAAAAAAAGTAATTTGCTGGACTAGAGGCAAAATACAAAACCTTCAAAAGRAGAAGCTGAGTTTGTTTCACCCCAGAGCAGCCTACACCCTAGTGAAGGTTTTCTTACGCTATGAGGGAAATACGAGTTCAAGTCTACTTGAGGCAGGAATGGAAACAAAACCAATATTCCACATTTTCCTGATGATACTTTGTAAGGGAACTGCTTCTCCTGGTACTGTAGATCTCACTGCTGCTAAGTTTTGTTTCTTTAGTAGCAAAATAAGGTACTTTCTGAAACTTACTTTGGATCAAAGAATTACTGCATTTTGACATCAAAACCATTGAATGGTTTTGACAGACTACTGCTGGAATCTATGGAACAGTTTTAAAAATTTTAAGCATGAAAGCTTGTGTAAAAAATAAAACATTTAGAAAATATTACCCTGGAGTCACTTGAAGAAATAAATAAGTAATGCAAGTATCAGCAAGATTCCTACTCACCTTTCCAAAGTCTGAAGTGCTTTCTTGTTTAATTCATCCTGAGTACCCTTCAGGGTAGCTGTAGGACAAGACTTCATGTTATTTAAGAGTTGAATTCCACGTTTCATATTAAATAAATTGTTACACATCTGCAGAACATTTCAAAYAGGGCTCATAAAAACAGTAGAAATCTGGTGGTATTTATATTCATGCTGAAAAACATGTCAAACAGAACAAAACCAGTATTTTATTGCAATTTTTCAAATAATTCTATTTTTCTTATTAAAAACTCTTGATTCTCTTGTCTGATAAGCTGAAATCTTTTTATTGATATATGCCCCTTAAGGGGTCTGGGAGGAGAAGGGGATRCACTAGGAACATAACAGTCTCTCTGCCAAGTTGGTATATATGCTAAAGGTAGCAACCAGCAGTGTATTCTGACTCCGATACAGGCTGTCTCCACCACTGTCTTCACATAGGARGATGCAGTAGGTTGAAGAGGGCCAAATGTACAGCTCCATGGCAAACCCTGTTGCAACAYAGACCTCTGTTAAGACTAGAGCAAACTTTCAGGCTGCTTTAGGTATAGCACTAGCCACTAATGCTACTTTGCTATCTCCAATTCCTTGACTAACAATACTGCCAACTAGACTTATCAATATGTGAAATAATTCCTAGCCACAACCATAGAACAGTCTTCATGAGACAACTCATTAAAATCTTAATATGCCAGCACAGGGGTGTCATACAATATCATCATCAAGAACAAGGAAAACAGAGGAACAGCTTTGAGAAGTATGTTTTTCTCAACTCTAAAATATTCTGGAAAGCTAACAATACTCTTGGGAAGTACTTGGGCTAACTCCTTCTGTTTCCAGGTTTTCTGATTTTACATAGCAGTTGTTTCTTGTTCTACCTATCCCAAATTTGAGAGCTACAGATTCTTAGTACAGAAGTATAGAAGCAATGAGTAGATAATCCATCAGCAAACATCCACCTATGAATTTCACTTCCTGTCTCAAGTCAATGAAAGCTCCGAAAACAAAGTGATTAAATAGCATATATTAAAGCAACAAAATCTGAGAAAATATAAGCATTCTTATAATTTATTGAGATGACCAAGATGTATCCTTCTAAAAAAGCCATATACAGATTCAGTTTCTTTGATTTTTCCAACACAGTAGTGAGTGAAACTTTAAAATTAATTTATTTTTGCCAAAGTGATCAGTCCTTTTTATTGCTAAGCCTTTCAATAGCTTTTCAAAATACCAGTTTCATTTGGGAGGAATAGCAACATTCAGGATTTCCTGAAACATAAAGATCAAAAGTTGGTTATGCCATAAAGTCCATCCTAAATAGTAANAAAAAAAAAAAAGGCAGTTTAAAAAATAAATTTGAAGACCTGAGCTCTCACGCAAAATGCAGCTTTTAAAATAGTTGGTAACACTTTACTCTCAGTAGCCTTAAACTGAATCTTCAAGTCCACTGCCAGACACAGAAAATAAGTAACAGAGGAGGAAAACTTACAGAAAAAAATTAAAATGATCAAGATTCACATTCACATAAAAATGTTTGAAGAGACACTGGAAAGGATTTGATCATAGCTATAAACATTCATCCAGAGAAATATGTCAGATTTTGATCTTATGGAAACTACAAGACTCCTTATGTAAGTTACAGAACAATTTTGGAGATGCCACACAATGAGGAAGACAGAAAGAGATTTTATTGTCTTCCCCTGATTCCCCTCAAGAAAGRAAAAGCTAGGACAACTTCCAGTCTGACAAGATTTCTGACTGATGGCTGTTCAACTTGTAGTCAGAGAGTAACAGCACAAAATACATTGTGGAAATGACAGTGATTATTCTACAATTACAGTCAACTTTGCCTCCTCATGACAGGGAAACAAGAAGTGAGTCCCACCTCTTATGGACAACATGAGCCACATCTTCAGCTGCAGGTAAGTGGGAAATCTTGCCATCTGTCTCTAGATTTGTATCTGACTTAAATAAACATATTGAAATTTGAGTTGACAATACTGAAGACTGATGCTCAAAATCAACTGTGCCATTTGTACAGTAAGGGCCTTCCAACTAAAAGAGATAAATTGGGGGTAAAAAAAAAAAAAAGAGAGAGAGAGAGAGAGAGATGTGATTTGGGGAAAGAATTAGAGAGATTGCAGGCTAAGCAGATGACTGAGAAAGTTCAGTGGATGCATGATTTGATTTTAATTAAAAAAAGGAGATCAAAATGTGTTTCAGAGGACCTGTTGTAATATTCTAACACATACTCTTCATGCTAGATTCCAAGTACAAAGCCATAAATAGAACAGGTAAAGAGGCAGCTCATGGAGAATAAACCTTAAGTTCTCCCATCTATTTTAAAATGGAAAAATCTGTATTTCTATACAGAATCTGTGACTGCAAGAGAGACTGTGTCATGGTTCATTATCTGAACATGGTAGAAAAATGCTAAAATGAAATGCTTAAAAACATGGCAACTGAATTAAGAATGTCATCTTTGAAGAACTCTGCTGCACTCTTGCACATCTAGCTCAAAAACAGATGACTGCATTTTTAGCACACTTAGATTAGCTCGGCAAAAATTTTGTAATAGTTAAGTGCTAAGAAAGTGAACAAATAAAAAATATATCTGTAAAAAATATCTGGAAGTGTATCAAGAGTAGTAAGGTGAACAAGTTAATAAACTGGATTTTTGCTTACTGCAGTCATTTGGGTTCTTCCTCCTCCTTTCTTCCCCTGAGACTTACTAGCTCTCTATCATAGGTAATACATGCATATGTTTAAGGAATAAATATAGCAATAATATGACTCATTYTGTTTAGTATTTGTGCTCTGCTTTATAAAACCTTGTGTGAATTCCCCCTTCCCTCCACCTCCCCACATTATCTTTCTCTCTCCCCACCAGAATGAGATTTTTTTTCCTAAGTAGTTGCTTGTATCACTGAGAAGCTTTCACTTCAGACAAAGAAAAGCTTGCACTAAGGAGACAGAATCAGATAGGTTAAGAAAATCTGACTAAAACTTCCAAAGTTGTACTCCCTTCTCTGAGGTTGACAGCGCTAACAAATTCTTTACCTGCTATAAACATGGCTGCTGCAGTTCTACCAACAAAAAGGCAGTATGACTGCTTATTACTTAGATTAAAATAACCTGTGCAGTGAGTCTGAGCTGAGTAAGGCAGAGAGCACAGGGAAGTTAAAGTTTCTGAAACATCAGCTGATACTCCTATAAAACACAGTACTTCTGCAAATGTCACCTTTGGAGCCCAAGATTTATTTTCTAAAGCACTCTGCATCTTTAAAGGACCTCAAGCCTTACCAAAAATCAACAGGATTTTCAACAACATTTTGGTGCAAAAAACAAATAAACAAAACCCCCCAAAAACTCTCAAAACCCTAAAGTCATATTTGAAAACAGAGAGAAGTAAGCTTTGTGTCAGTGAGTACTGTGGCACAGTAGGAATTAATGCATGAAGTAAAACAGTTAATGCTGTGGACCAGCATCAATACTACATACATGAGGACAGGGTGATTTTAGACTACTTCCAGTCTCGTCCCATGGTCTGAACACCAATTAGCAGCCGCAGAACATCAGGGCATTTTTGCGTTATGTCTGGTTTAGTGTTATGAAAAACAATTCAATTTATGTACTCCAGAACTGTTCTGTGATGTGAATCACATCACAAGTGAGGACAATGGAGAAATAGGCTTCAAAAGTACATTCCTGATTCAAACTAAAATACTAATGTACACATGCCCTTTAGCTCCTAACAACGAGTTTCAAAACCATYTCCCTCAGTTAAGAGGGCTAATACTACAGCCCTACAGTTTTGCACCCTGAATTACAATTAGAAATTGCACATGCTGATTGCTGTTCTCCAGATGCAAAACAATGAGTTTGTTCACTAATGAGCTACATCTACAGTTTTTCTAACATTAACTGGTGATTTCAGTATATTGATCATATATAAAATTTACAAGAATAGCTAGAAAAAGTTTCCAGTTCTGTTTCTGATCTGTTCTCTTATACTAACAGGCTAAATGAAAACACAAAGAGTACTCACTCCCTCTCACCTCTGTAAAGAGTATAAGGGTTTATTGCACCAACGAAGATTTAACAATGAGATGAGAGGTGGTGATGTTAGACAAGAAGAGCACTTGTATTTCACAATACAATCTGAATCTGGTCTTTCCTCTTTTGTCTTTGTTAAATTCATCTCACCCTCCCCTGCCTTCACGTACACCTAAGGTAGGCAAAGTTGTCAATACAGCTTGAGTCAAAACTGGAACTACAAGCAGCAAGTAATGATTTCACATTACACTGCCCCACTGGAAACAGGTTTGGGACATGTCCAGAAAATCTAGACATGTCTAGATAGACGTTCTGAACCAAYATGATATTTTTGCTTCTAACAGTAAAGCAAAAGTGTCTGAGGACACATCTTTCAGCTACTTCAGTGAGACTTGTTTCAAGAAACAGGTAATTAGACATCAACTGACAGTGAGGAAGCTACGTATCAGTACACAGAACATGTTTCAAGCAATGTTATTTCACCAAGGAGCAAACTCAACAGCTCTAAAGCTGTAAGATGTAAAAAGCTTGGGGGGGGGGGGTTAATCAAATGCACCCACAAGTTCTTTAAATTGTCATTCAGTAAGATTTGCTCTTCCGAATCTTGCAGAAAACACTTGCTAAAAAGTGGGCACTAGGGAAAGTCTTTAATACAGCACTTCAATGCCTTTACCACATAGGATGATGCTAGATATTTACTCAAAGTACATATTAAAAAGAGAAAGAATGACCTTGGTTGGAAGGCATYTTGATATACTGTTGTAAGTTTTATAAGTCTGGTCAAAGGACTGAAACAAATAAGTACCACTGAAAATGCTGACTTGCTCAAAATCAGTTTAAATGTAAAGTTATGGAAATTACATACACGAACTAATTTCTGATTGTGTGTCTGCATATAGCAACAAATCTGTATAACCAATTTTGACAATATGAAGTAGAATTACATAGGGGTCTGCTATTTTCCTTTCAGTGAGTTCAACTCCCACTTCTTTACTGTAATAAGCTACTTTTTAAAAACAACACTAATGAAAATATCTTGTAAGTGCAAATTGGTGAAATGTTCTCTGGTAAAATACTACTCCRTGCCCACGAACATCACAAGCAAGCTTTTGAAGGACTTAATTTATTTTATTAAAATACGACTTGAAAGATGGAAAGAAGCTTTTTAGGGTCCCCTTAAATAATTGAGTGACTGGACATACTGAATCAAAGACTAGCAATAGGAAAAAGATGAAGCAGACATTCCATTGTTTCACAACATAAACCAGATACTAATCTGGATAAAAATCCAAGGCAATTGTTGTGAAGACTGTGTACTTCATATTAAAAAGAACACTTAACATGACATCCCAACCAATCTCTTGAAAACTCAAGGAAGACTTATCTTCCAAAAGAAAAAAAAGTTTATGATCCATATCTTGCTTGATGAAAGTGCTTAGAGATTCAGAGTACAATACATACCTCTACAACTCCATTCTTTAGAAACTAATAAAATTTGCCTACAGGGTACAATAAATAATTTGTAATAAGGTTTGCACACAAAATCTTCTMTCTCTGAAAATAGTGTCTGGGATTTTGTATAGCTTTAGAGACAATTTAAATGAAATCTAGGCAAAATGCCCTAAGGAACTAAGCTGTTAAGCAGAACTCAGTGTTTTTTATTCGTTTATATATACATATATATATATATATATGTATGTACGTACGTATACATAAAAAAAAGGTAAAAAGGTTCAGGCTAAGAAGGACAAACATCTCTTGACGTGAACTTGCTARGGGGAACTATTCTGAGGCAGTGAAACGGAGAGTTGAAGAGAGCTGCCTGGCTGAAAAAATACAGTGACTTGCACTACTGAAGAGCACAAGCCACTTCCTTAAATACGTGCCTTGCAGATGCTTGCTGTATCTTGTAAGGCCAATGTACTTCCATGATACCATGCTAGTCATCACTTCAGTTTTGTTTCAGGCTCACTAGCTGGAAAAAGTTGGTTTGTTTCTATGGGAAACCATTGCTTTGCACAGAGGAAGGACTGTCAAAAGCAGGAAACAAACTGGTTCAGCCATTGTTCAAAGAAACTATGTTAGCAGACCTGTGTTAGAGTCACGGAGAAAATAAAGGCTGTTCCCAGCTGCGAGTTTGATGAAAGTCAGATCTAGAACCCTACCAGACACTGAGACTTCAAGACCTTTGGGGCTACCAAACACCAAATCTGCAGGAACCCATTGTCCTCAAAACCCAAGCGATCAGCATTAAAAAAACAATAATTTTTTACATTCAGTGGTCTGTATCCAGTCAACGTCCATGGCTACCAGTGGGGTAGATATTTTTATCTTGTTTATTTCTAAGCAGAGAAAGAAACTGCATCACAGAGAGGTTGGATCTCTGTGGGGAATCAGTATCATGCCAAGAACTGAAGTCAGGCATATCTGACTCCAGTTCTTGGATTGTATTTCCTTATGTGATTTATGAGTGGGTAACAGAAATATGAAAATAGATGGAAAGTTCAACTTGCTGTTGTGTAAGTAAGTGAAAGAAATGTGTTAAAAACATTAAAGTAAAGCATATGAAGAACTGCTAGCTATAGTAAGATTAACATCTCCTAAGCAGAGATTTGGACTTTTACTTTACGTAAAGACTTCACTTTTATTACTAAGGAAGATGGTTTTCTGAAAGAAAGTGAATAGTCCCCATTTCCCTTTCAATCCGATTATTTTCCTTGCCCAGTCACTGCTATAAGTTTCTAATAAATCTCCATTGCTTGAACACAAATGCTTCCTACAACATATTCGATAAACACAGTAACTCACCATCAGTAGCTTGAAGACTGTATGTCAGGCCCAGTGCCAGGTAACCCTTTGCTAGAGACTCTCCAGCATCCTCACCCAAGTCTATCACCATTTTAGCAAAGTGTTCTCCTTCCTCCAGCTGCAAAAGAAGATAGGATGAGAATTACAGACATTTCCACTCTACTTGCTTCAGTAAATTTAACCCTGTTATACTTGTCTCTATGTGAGCCATTCATAAAAGGACTTTCACACTAAACTTTCACAGAAAGGAGAACATAGAGGGTCACACTATCAGACTTTAGTTCCCATAAAATTTCCTTAGTTTTATTTTTTGTCCAAACCATTTCCAGATGTTTAATGTGAACRAAGGATCCTTTATCTTATTTTTATACTTTCCTCCCAATCATGCAATCTTAAATACACATGTTGGACCAACTAACACTTACATACTATCCTGGCAGTGCATTGATATGTCTAACAGGCAACTTCCTTTGAATTTACAACTATCTGGTTTTGCTATACAGTGTTTTTAAACCTTAGCAAATTTTAATTCCTTTTAAAACATTAAAAGAGTAAAACAAGAAATCACTTCACTGCAAGCTGAGTTCAGCTGTCCCTTGCAATTCTGCTGTCACAGGAAGGAGGCAGCAAATTCAAGATCCAAATTCCAATCCAAAATACTGTATGACCTTTACAGCTAGTGTTGGCAGCAGGCAAATTTTATATGTTTTAGAAGGATACAATTCTGTTGGAGGTCCATAGCATTTTGCACTACAGATTTTAATGGGAACAGGAAGCAGTTGCCTCCAAAATAGTAAAATATATTAACTCTGTCTCTCCTATTACAGAATATTGCTGCTCACCCAACCTTCCTTTCCAACTGACCACGCAAACCTGAACTTAATAAAAATATAAATTTTAGCACCTTTAAAATCATCTTGAATGACAACTTCTAATCAAAAATAAGTTGATTCTTCTATTACAGGAAATACTTCTCATTTCTAACAAACTCATTAGTATCACCCACTCTCTGTAAACAGAAAAAACTAAGACTTGTAGGCTTTAAATATCTGGAAGGGTCTAAATCACAGAGGTATACATGAAAGCTGCAGTTAATGCTTGAAGGATACAGAGCCTACAGGAAGGCCTCATTTGTATACCAGATAGTCTACAGATCCTATCAGTCATAATCAACAGTCACCTCGATTAAGAATCAAATAGCATTACATTATCTGAAAAACCCTCCTTTTGGAAACTTTCACTACAAGGTAGTTTATTTTCGGGGATCAGGCTATTTTGTTTAGAGGAGGCATGGTTTTGTCTGGAATCCAGCCGTTTTAAATGCAAGTACTGCAGACTTAACTGAAGTGCACTATCTTAATACTCAGCTTTGTCAGACTTCAGAGCCTAATATTTCTTTAATATCTAAAAGAAGCTACTTGTAATGCAGTGGAGCCAAAAATGTACCAGAAGACCAGAAATTTCCATTCTGCAGTGACACATTAATATTCTATTTATGAACAGAATCTACAAATATACTAGCCTATCAAGGGGCTGCCTACTTCCATCACTTCAAGACATTCAACTGACAATATTAACTAATGACTAGATAAACAAAGGGTCAGTAGTCATTAGCTGATATCAAACAAAAAATCTTTACTGGAAGCTCAAATACAAAGAAAGGCTGAGAAGTCTGTGAGCAAAGACCCGCCACTGCTTGTGTCTTTTCCTCACTTGCACAGATCTCTGAGACTACATCACTTCGAACTAGATCTAGACCAACAGTTTCCAAATTTCTGAACCCTTAGACCAGTCAGCCCAAGGACCAATATGCAGTTTATTACCTAACTATTCACTGAAAGCACTATGCGGGCATTACAGCCTTGCTGATTGCTTAGTCTACAGTGAATCTGCAAATTACTAACTGAAACAGGGAAACCCTTTCATGTGCGTACTTGAAATCACTAGCTAAATAGCAAGCACCCTCTTTAATGGCATAATCCAAAGGCTGTTGAAAACAGCCGAAATAGTCCTGCTGGCTTTTGCGAGGCTCAGATGAGACCTTTAAACCCCATTCACAGCAGAAAGATTAAGGTTTATCCCAGGAGAATTCTTAATCCCATGAGCAGCCCTGCAGCCCTATCAACTTCCCCGCCGCACACTGCAGCGTGTTCTGGACTGGAGCCTAGGACAATGGAAGAAGAGAATGTCCCATAACTCAGCATGGAGGGGAAAAAAACCTTCCCATGAAACAATGACTGAATTCTTCAGCTCCCAAGAACTTTTATGTAAGGCATGAAATCTCTGCAGCCAGAAAACTAATTACGCACCTCTTTTCTCACCATAAACAGCTATATTCCTACTCTCTTTTTTCCTTGTCTCTTCTTCCTACATACGCTTTACTCCAAGAAGTCTCTGTTAGATGAAGAAAAGCATTATACAACAAATTCTAATGTCTAGCAAACAAGGGTAGGGGTGGGCAGAGTGTATGAAAAAGGAGAATAAATGAAAGGTTTGGAGTTGAAATGGAGACATTTAAAATTGGAGAGATTTTGCTCCATTGTTCCTTTGAACAGTCACCTGATGGTGTTTCCAGTCCCTGACTGATGGCCTATGCTGCATAAATCAGCAGCACACCATTCAGCTTTCTTGCCTGCCAGTTATCCAGGGCCACCTGTGAGTGTCAGATTAATCTATTGTATGAATAATTAAAAACACAACTTTTCAGGATGGCTGAAAGAGCACTCCTAGCACAACCATTCTTGTAAACTACATTTATTCATACCAACACTAATGGCACTTTGACCAGTGACAAAGATTCTCACAAATGCAAGCTTGGTCAGCTGAAGACTACTTCAGAAATAAATGGCCTTGCAAACTCCAGTACAGCTCAGCAGCTGGTTCTGTTTATAAGAACGTTTATTTCTCTTTCTTACAGCACTCAACCACTTGCCCTGCCAGCCCTGCTGTGACTGCCATCTGCCCCCTCTTCTCCAGTACTCCTACTCTTCAATCATTCTGGGCAAGCGAGAAACATCAAACCTTTCACTTGCATTACCTCACAGTTGTGAGGTTTCAATTCTCTGATGCAAACTGTCCCTAACCTGCCTGCATTTGAGGTGGAAAAATCCCTCTCCACATACCTCACTAAGGGACCAGTAGCCAGCCTGTCCTGTGATCTGCCAGTCAAGGTGTACCCATAGGGTCCCTTAAACGTAAGCAATGTCTCCACTGTGCTGCAGCCATAGAAAAGGGGAGCAGACCTTCAAAAGAAGCCTCGATCCCTAAGGAATCACACTAGATACAACCGTTCCCAGCCGCAGCTCCTACATGGTGCCATGTTACCACAGGCAGTAGGAGCAACTCTCCCTTTCCCTTTTTTCCATGTGGTGCCAGCCACATGAGGTCTCACTCAGCAGGACTCCCAGAAGTTGTGAGGTCTCAGTGGTCACAACTGAGCTGAGCTGGAGAAGGCTTATTAGGAGAAAAGATGACCATTCCTACTCCTGCTGCACAATCAGGGACCCAGCCTCCATACAAAGGGAAGCTAAATGGTTCATTTACTTCAAAGGAGAATGCTGACCTTAGGGCAACACAACACTGACTTAGAAGGCTAAGGAACATGGATTAAAACTTCCTGTTGCACCTTACAGACCCTCGCTAGCAAGCCCTGAGCTGTAGGATGCCACATCCCCCTAAGCATGCCTGGCATAGTGTCACTGTGATCGGGAAATACACGAAAGCTGCCAACAGCAATTCCCAGCACTACTGAAAAGAGAATTCTTTGGGCATTCATGTGCAGGTAACAGCCTGAATTCAGCTTCCTTAGAACCACCATTTGTTATAATCTCAGAAGGAAGTGGAAACAAAGTCTCAAAGTCACAAAGATGTATCTCTGATTCCCCCCTTACTATTGTTATATTCTGCATACTTCACACCGAATAGCTCATGGAGAAAGGGGTAGAACTACAGGTTACAGGGAGAAGGAAGAGGCTTCTGGTGTTCAGAAACCCTAGGTCGAAGAAAACAGGTGTTGGGGAAAAACAATCTAAAATAAGCTTTTTGTATTTTGAACTCAAGCTGTATAGCCTGTGAGGAGTCACTGAAAAGCCCTAAGTAACCTCTCCTTCACAAAAGAGAGGAGCACACACCTGGCACCTGGAGAGAAATACATTGCCAAAATGCAGTGACACTGATAAGATTGTAATATTGTGGGTTATTTTTTCCTCCCACCCCCTCCCTCACCTTTGATGGAAATGGAACAGTTGTTTGCTGCCTAAGCCTGAGGGATGTTTTCCCTGAAACAGAGAGTTGCTGTTCCAGCAACCCTTGTTATTTGACCGGAGGTTTTGGTGTATGCTTGAGCCAAGCCCGTGGGCATACTGACAAGGGAGTGGGGAACAGCAGGTGCTGTCCTCTGGCCTATCGCCACCCAGCTGGTTTTCAACCACCACCCAGCATGTTTTTAGAAAAGCTGACACCCAACCCTATTGAATCAATACCCTCCAGGACTGCAAGTGGGAGCTGCAGTCAGTTCCCACCAGCACAGATTTAGAACAATTGAGGACAAGCAAACTGATGATGTATAGCAGCATGGAAATGGCAGCTTGTTGCACTGAAAAGGAGGAATGTGTAAGGGAGGAGACAGGAAACACATCACGTGACACTGGACTAGGACAGCAGATAAGGTTAGTCAAACAGGGGAGTCTGGACACCAGAGTGACAGAGCAGCATCTGAGTATATAAAATATCAATTTGTACGGAAAGGGGATCTACACAAATATCACCCAATAACATCACATGCAGTTAACTAGAAGGATTTACCTTGAGAAGAGAAATGCATAGGAAGAAAATGGTCAGTAAGGTGTAATACAATGAAAAGGCTGTGCTCCACAGCTGTTTACAATATACAAAACAAATCACATATTGTGTACACCAGGAAACAAAAATCTCTGTGCTTTTGTCGGACTTTCCAGCATTTTCTGTATATCACCATTGGTAAGCCTGCCAGCTTCCTCAGCACGTAAGCTCAGCCCCTGCATTTAGGAATTATCCAGGCCTTTCCCTCCACTGTAGCAAAAGTAGTTCATTCACAAAAATTGTATAGAAGGCAAGATTCTTGGCCATCTTTAATGTCTAAAACCTTGGAACTGCCCTAGTAAGAGCATGTGTGAGTAAGCAAGAACACCTTTTTAGATGACAGAGGAAATCTCTAATCTCCTTAGCCTTGCTTTCTCACTAGCCTCTCTCCCTAGCAATGTCAGTCCTTTACAGAATCTGCTCAATAGGTCAGATAATGGGATTAGATTTGATCTTTCAATATTATTAATCCTGCCCTAAAAGCTAAGTGTCTCCATGCAGCTTCAGGACTCCTAGGTGACCAGGTATCAGCACATGCACAGCATTTCTTTTCTACAGTGACAGRGCCAACATCAAATAGAAGTAGCTCCTTCAGATTAAGAGGCCTGTGGAAATAGTAGATGATAAACTATTACTTCGAAGAATCACAGAATGGGTAAAGTTGGAAGGGACCTCTGCAGATCATCTAGTCCAACTCCCCTGCTCAAGCAGGGTCACCTAGAGCATATTAGATAGGGTTGCATCCAGGTGAGTTTTGAATACCTCTAGAGAGGAAGACTCCACAACCTCTCTGGGCAACCTGTTCCAGTGCTCCATCACTCTCACAGTGAAGAAATTCCTCCTCGCATTCAGGTGGAACTTCCTGTGGTTCAGTTTTTGCCTGTTGCCTCTAGTCCTGTCACATGGGACTACTGAAAAGAGTTTAGCCCCATCTCCTTGACACCCTCCCTCCAGGAGTACTACAGTCCTAAATCTCCATCCTGTCAAATCCCACACGTAGTATGATGTATTGACCTCAAGGTATGTCTTACAGACTCTTTATGACTGCCTRTATGGTGTGGCCTGGCCCTGGTTCATTCTCTCTTTGCCTTGACTGATGGCAGTCTCTGTCTTCCTATCAAAGTGCTGGAGCAGAGTGCTTGGTTGTACACACTAGGGTCTGAGAATTAAAACAAGTGAAGAAAGTAGTTTTGCTAGAAGGCCCAGCACCACCTTATGCTGCAGCTTTTCCCACAGGATGATGTCCCTCCAAAATGTTGCATCAGTCAGAGAACAAATTCATACTACCTGATAGCACAGGCATTGTTCCATAGTATGCAAGTTCAGGGCCACAATGCTATTTCTGTGGTATCAATCACGAGTCACTGCAAATACTAAAAATGTGATTTGCAAGTTGTCTTCCTACTCTGTTAGGACAAACTCCTGGAATATTCAAGGTAATTCCAGAACTAAGTAGAGTCTAAGTATAGTCCATTTGCCTCCATGTGCATGTACAAACTCTAGGTGTGCCTCCACTGAAATCACAATCGAGTAAAAACAAAAACAAAAGAAACACAAAAAGGCATCCTAGTAACCCTAAATACCTTTAAATAAGACTCATAAAACAGAAAAAAAATCAGTATTTAATACTTGCCTGTAGCCAGAAGCTTCATTTTTAGTATTTTCATAACATCTGCCCCAGCTGGGTCCTAAATGTACCTGAAGAACCTGAATTACTTGTGAAATTAGCAGCACTGTAGTAAGAAAAACAACTCATGCTGCAACTCAAAATCATTGCCAAAATAGGCAAGTCTGCATTCAGCTGAGGCCATGCCAAGAGGAAGGCTGAGTGAAGTAGGGAACTGCAGTAAGTCTTTTAGTAAGTAGCACTCTGAATTTATACTGGACCAAGGCAGAACAACTGCAGTGTGGATATTCTACTGTAGGCCACATCAACTTTCCAGTGCAAACTTAAAATGATGCCCCAAGCTTCCATAGTCAAACATTTCACAGCACTTTCAGAAAGCTAAAAAATAGATGGCAAAGACAAATGGTCTTTCTCTTCACTTGCTAGAATCACTCACACATGAGTTAGGCAAATGGTTGTGCTGAAACTCTGGCAAACTAAGTGTGCTAGGGAGCATGGTGCCTTAAAACTGACGTTGAACCCACTAAAACATTTGAAATACACTTGTGTAATGTACTAGATATGGCATAAAATGAAAGTTCCATTTTTGCTGAAAGCTTCCCCATCTCATGGACTTTATCAAGTACCGGTCCAACTGTATCTTGGCCAAACATGATCTATATAGATGCACATGTTTTAGAGGTTTTTTGCTTCTCTAAGACAACCAGCATAAATTTTAAAACTAATGAAGTATCGATTTGCTGTTTCCCCTGCATTTTTTTTATTTGTGAAAATCTGTAATTTGAAAACAAGATGATCAAAACATTGGCTACCTCACTCAGCTGTTTATTGAAGACTCAATTCTGAAAGCTAGGGTTGATGAGAGCAGATCATCCACTGATGTAAACCAGCATGGTGCCTGCAATATACCAGCAGAGCCGTGCCAACTTACATCAGCTAATAATTTGGTTATACTGTCACAACAGAAGCTGAGGGTGTTCAACTCTTTTCCACATCAGGCTCTGTTACACATTGATTTACATGACACATTATGAATGTATGTTTTTATTTTGATTTATTCTGCATTGAGAGATTATTTCATCTGATTTGGGCATCCTCAATGTTGTATGTCACTAGAGAACATTTCAATTAATATTTATTTTGGGTTCTTAAAATGTGCTGAGATACCAAAGCCTGCAATAGAAGTTAAATGACCATTTGATTCATCAGGAAAGAAAGTGTTCTGAGCTCTTCATGACATTCTGCAACTATCCAGCAGAATAAATGATGTTAAATTATGTTAGTTACTAGCAAAGATTTAAAAAACAACACCAAAATACTGTTTTTCTGTGGACTATAAACAAACTGGGTACAACAGTGCACCAAAGGCACATAGTAGGCAGACGCAGGAGATACAAATTAGCTCTTTCATTTGTATAAATTGTGATCAGATTTCACTCTTTTCCATACTAGCCAGCAATCAAGTAAATAGATATATTTCCTAATTGAGAAATTAAGCATAGTTTATGTTCTGAGAAGCAAGGTAAGTTTGAGTGTTTAACAGTTTATATATTACGTATTAACAGTCAAACTGTTCCAGTGCCCTGTCTCTCCTGATTTCTTTTTATACTGGCATTAACTTGTTCACTTCCAGTTTAAATGATTCAATTCTAATTTAATTGCCATGTAATTTAAATGCAAATAATTACTGTAAGGATGATGTTTAGATAAACAACTCTCCTAAGCAGAAAGGTCTTTATCATGCAAAGGAGTTTGCCGGTAATATCAAAAGCATCTCTAACTGTTAGATGCAGGAACCTGCCACTTCATTTTTTTTCTAAAAAATGCTCACATTTCCCTCCGCCCGCCTCTAACTGTAAGGCTTGTACAGTCTCATCAAAAGTTTGGCCTAAGGGTAGAGCATAAGCCACTGAGTGAAAGGAAGAGGGGAGATGGATTTTTCATTCAGTTTTACTGTGTAAGGCTCCACGCAAGATGACAACACTGCAGCAAGATTAAGCTCTTGTGAAAAAACATTTGCATTTCAGACTGCACCCCAGTTCCAGAGAGGGTCTGACACAAAACCACTGAAAAAAAATGTTCCATAGTGTGAAAAAGAAAACAGTATTTGGCAAACTTTTTCCCTTCTTTGTCCTATTTATTTAAGATTACACTGTTGCTTTATCACCTGCCATGTATATGGAATCTGGAGATACTGGACTACCTGAGGACAGAGTCGTGGCTGAACTATCTTGTTATAGGGACAGTTAAAAAGATGAATTCTTTACCTACTAGCTGTATTAGCAAATCCAAAAGGATCTTGTGAGAAGCAGCAATGAGTAGGACAAATCATAAGTTACCTGGTACGGAAATACCTTAATTTTGGGCTCATAATTGTACATTCAACTCTTCATCCGTTACAGTGGCAGATACAGTTTAAGGGCACAATTTGAAATTCAGTCCTTAGCATCAAGAATGGATAAATGCTGAGCTAACAGATGCAAAAGAGAAGGATTCTATACCATTTCTTTTCTCACAGTACAGAAAACTAGTCCTTTTACCTCAGCAAATACCAATGACACCAGTAGAGTGCCTTTGCCAGAACTTCACTGATTAACAACTTCACTTGTTAAAGATCACACCACGGATCTTGACTTTAACACTGGATCTTAAAAGATGCAGTCACTGTATTTATATTTTATCTGAAAGCTAGTTATAGCAGAAATCACGTGTTTAGCAAGTATTAAGAGACCAACATCCTTCCTGAAGCCACTACTTATGCTTAGAACTGGTTGGAGTACTGGCTTTAGGTTAGAGATTTGTTATTTGCTGTCTGTGAAGTTTAATAGTCAGAACAGAGACCCTAGTGTTCAGAACTAGCGTTCGTCCAGTCTGCTTAACCGTTTCCTAACTTGATCCTCCTCCACTGAGGGTAAATCTTCCTTGCTCCAGATCTTCCCATTGGTTTCAGAGGTCTGGGATGCCTGAGGGCAAATCTTACTAGTAAAAATTATGGCAAAGAAGCCACTGAGTACTTCAGGCTCCTCTGTTCTTTATCACCAGATCCCAGGTCCCACTTAGGAGCAGGTCCATATTTTCCCTAGTTTTCCTTTTGCTGCTGATAAACCTGCAGAAGCCTTTCTTTTTGCCACTCACATTCTTACCAGATTCAACTCCAGATCAGCTTCAACTTTGCTAACACTGCCTCTGTACATTTGGACGCTGTATGTATATTCTTCCCAGGTCACCTGTCCCTGCTTCCACCTCTTGTATCTTCCCTTTTATGTTTGACTTTAATTAGGATTTTTTTGATCATCTATGCAGGCCTCCTGCTGCAGCTGCTTGCTCGACTTCCTGTACACCAGGATGGATGTTTCTTGAGCTTGGAGAAGGTGATCCTTGAAGAATCAATCAGTTCTCCTGGACCCCTCTGCTCTCCAGGACCACAATCCATGAGATTCTTCCAAGCAGGTCCCTAAAGAGAGCAAAGTTTGCCATCCTAAAGCCTAGGATTGTGATTCTGCTTTTTGCCTTATTCTCTCCTCTCAGGATCCTGAGCTTCCCCCTCTCACATTTTGCAGCCAAGGCTGCCCCAGACTTCAGGTTCCCAATCAGTTGTTCTTTGTTTGCAAGTATTAGCAGAGCTCCTCCCCTCATTCCCTCTGTGGCTCCAGTGCCTCCTCCTTGCTGGATCCATGTTCACAAAGCAGAAAGACAGAAGAGTTAGATCATTTGCAATACAGAGACTCCAAGTTTGTCTTCTATATTAAAATTCAGGTTCCTAGACAAAAACTAGCCCGATCTCAGAGAAAGATCTTTCCCTAAATTTAATGACTATTCTGCTGTTTTTCTTTTTTTTCCTCTCCTGACAAAAGAGGAGACTCTCTTGTCTTCTCAGACTGTAGAACTGCTAGGGGTGGCAGCATGGCCTTGCAGACCCACACCATGGCTCCATATGAATGCAGGCATTTAGTCCACGAAGCTCCTCTAGTTGCAGAGCCTACACAGAGACATACTTAGCAACATACTTGATGATGTTTTAGACTAATAACAAGCCAACCTTGCTTTTAAAACTGCATCAATACAGTTATTAGTAAGATTGTTCAACACAAATCTTCTGTCTAGTTTACATACTGTTTTTGAAGTCTAAGAATCCAGAAAAAAACAAGAAAGAGATTTACTGTGCATAGTACCTTCAGCCCTCAAAAAGATATACTGAGCTAAAGGTACAAGAGAGTTAAATCACTCTAAAGAACAGAGAAGGGTTGGGTAAATTCAGCACGACTTCCCTCAAGGCCTTCAGTCCTGAAAGATTTTTTCCTACAGCAAGATGCTTCCCAGTTTTTGCTAAATCACATATGATCTTAACCATTATAATTCAGAACAGCATAGCTCATTCAAAACATACATGACCAGATCTCCTCAATGATATAACCCAATTAAGTTCAGCTGAATAATACAGACTTACATCAAATGGTGAGGCAGATGATCGGTGGGGGAGGGGGATGGGGAACACAACAAATTTAGCTTTTAAAAATTTTCCCCAAACCTGGGCAGATTCTTCTGGTATTTTCCTTCAGGCTTTCCTGCATCTTTGTTTTACTTGCATTAGCAACTATAATCCTTCACTGACTGCAGGGACACCTTGTGGTGAGGACAGAGGTGAAAACAGCAGGCTGTCATTCAATTAATTAAACCAAGCAAAGAAAGACTGACAGATGTTTCTGCTCCTTGGAATAATCAGAATTTCACAGGCACAGACTTCCACTCCCACTCTGCTTCTGGGGCATACATTAACACATCCAGAACAGAAAACACTGACACAGCAGCTTCAAGAACAAAGGATTGAGTTGTCCAGCAAAGCTGAACTGTCTAACAACCAGATCCACTTACAATGATTAACTTTTGTCTTTCAGGGGCTACAAGGGTGGCCAATTTAACTCTGGATATTTGCTTGAAGAAGCAGTCCCCAGGCTGCTGTTAAGGCTCCCCACGCCACACTCTTTGTTTAATGTGTCCGCAAAATGCAGTTCAGTTCAGACTTACTGCAAAATTTCTTGCTGAACTTCTGTTCATTTATATGCATGCATGTGCATGCTTATGAGATTTTTAACAGGAATTCCCCTTCTCCACCCCCCCCCCCCCCCCCAACTAGACTACGGCACTGTCACTGCGGTACCTGATACATTACGTAAGAATTGCATCAGTTTGCTTACCCAGTGCAGTGGCCCAATGCAGACCTTAGCAGCCAGAAGAGGAACGGTGGGATCTGTAGGTCGCAGCTTAGCACACTCTTTGAGCACTGACACAGCATACGCTGACTAGAGGAGGAAGAAGGGGACAGAGGGAGTGGGAATAAAAAAGGCTAATTAGACAAAGCTGTTGCAGAGCTCAAGCAAAATATTTCAGTGAAATGTACAAAATAGTAATATGAAGTAAAGAATAATGTGTCAGCAACAAGTTAACAACTTTAGTCCCACCCCCACACATACATGTACCCACGTACATGCATGCACACGCAAACACACACACTTCCTACACCCAGAGGAAACACGCCAAAGAACCAGTCCTCGCTGTGCACATTACTGATTATTTTAACTGTGTTCTCACAATGCACGAAAATTCTGCAACAGTTGTCCCCTCCATACAATCATATTCCAGCAAGCCAAAAAAAGATCACAAAGAGATTATCCTTCAGTACATTGCACTTGGGCCAACTAAATAGAAGTCTGTGCAGCTAAATTAGTCTCTGTTCTGTAAATTTGGGGTTTGGCTCTCTCCAGTTCCAGAACATGCAACAATATAGCTGAGATCCCACCATGTAAAAAGTGGAGGAGGCAACTGTAGAGCAGTACATTGTTCAGCAGGGAGAAGAATGAAATTCATGCGGGTAGTTTGTGTAACACATTAGAAAGAAAGCCCATTGAATTCTTGCTGTCTTCTGAYGTTAGGTTACCATTAATGAATAATGCTTACTAAGCTTAGCAGTTACATAGTCCTTTTGATATTTAATGTGCTCTACAAACATTGATTGCTCTTCATAGCACATACTCAGGGCTGCTATATTTCAGAAAGTTTAAAGGGGAATGAGGAAGGGTATAGTCTGAGACACTGATCAGAAGGTGTGATCAGCATATGGGGATGTGAAAGAAGTTGCCCTACCACTGTTTTCTAGCCCACCCCATCCCACCTGGACCAGAGTCTCTTAAAAGCTTCCAATTCCCTCACTACAGACCCCAGAGCCCCTCCCCCCCAATTCTCTCATTCATGATTCTCCAGGAGAAGTTTTCTTTTCAGATAATTTCTCCTTACATTCCCAATTCATCCTAAACTCTTTCCCACTGTCCCAAGAACCAAAGGCCTCTCCCAGCTCTTTGAGAGTTCACCTTCAGAACCAAATTAAATAGTCATGGCCTTTCTATATCACAGGAAAGCAGTAAATGCATTAATAGAAGCTTATAGAGCCATACTAGTAGCCACTCGTATCAGCTCCCGGACATCTCTTTGATACCCAGTGGCCCTCCTCACCAGAGCTCTTGTCAGCACATGATGCTAGGTTTGGAGCCTGCTTTAATCTCATAGAATTGGCAGTCCTAACTGCAGCTTCACACTCCCACTGGTTATCAGCACCTCCCCTCCCTCACACCATACCAGAGCTGGCTGAGCCTGCCTCCTCATTTATCCACAGAACTGAAGGTCCAGTTCTTGCTAAGGGATTCAAAAGCCTGGGGTAAGAATTTGCTTGGAAGGGAGCCTGGGAAAAGAGAAAAACAGGTGTACAACAGCCCTGCACATGTTAAGGGAGAGATGAATATTGTAACACAATACACGTAAGTGCCCCACAGCAGCAAAATTCAAACCACCTTCCTTTGAAAGCTTGGCTACCTGCTACTTGRTCTAAGGAAAAGCAACAGCATGTCCTGTATTCTGAAAGCTGTTCTACATAGAGCATAAGACTAAGAAAATTATCAAAAAAWTTGCTATTTTGCAATTGCAAGTGTGTGATTCACTGATTTGTCTGAAGTCAGAAGGAAAGTCTGTCTCAGGGCAAAGATGAGACTCAAACTCTGTTCTAGAGCACACATTGTTATCCCATGCCACTCAAAGGCACTGCATCAGTCCTGAGGTAGTAAGGAGAAGGTAGAGAAAGAAATGCAATCTCATCACTGCACTCTGCAGTTACTAGATGACTTCTTGACACCTTTTGTTTAGAAGAAGTAATGTCTCAGGTTTTAACAGCATCTTATTTCTCTTTTATAGGAGGTTACCTGTATTGTAGGGAAGTGGTGCTCCCGGTACCAATGTTGCACGACCTGTAAAAGCTAGACTAGCCCCAGAAGGGTCCTAGCCTGACATCCATCTTTCCTGCCCTCTTGCCTATATTCCAGCCCCACAGGTATTTCAACGCCAGCTGAGAGATCCTGAGCAGCGTAGCAGCACTATGAGCATTGTACCCAGTCAGCATATATGCAGCTGAACACCAACAACCACCACCGTTACCCCATCACGTAAAAGTGAACTATGAGGACCGGGTACACAGAAGACCGTACTGTCCACAGTGTCGTGGCTTTTGAAAAAAGGATACAAATCAAACTTAGTGGTGGTGGTTTCTCAGTTCTATGTAAGCAGCCTGATAGCAAGGAAAGGAGGACGCACCTGGGAGCTAGTTACAGCCTCATGAGCCAGCACAGCCAGTGCTAGCATAAGCCAGAGCCACCAGTGGCCTGTTATAATTTAGGCCACGGTTGTAATATCTTTCAGAATCTATACCAGAACAGAAATGATAAAACTCAGCTCCTTGCCAGTTCCTCTTGAACTCTGTTCCCTCCTTATTTGCAGTCTATCCACTGAGTAAGGCTGGTCCTCAGGACACAAGCCAACTCTGCAGTCTCTGCTAGCCTTGAACTGCAAAGCACTTGTCAGTTCTGTCCAGAATCTCTTCAGGAGGCAATAGCACGACTGCGACTACTGAATGCAGCAAAGCAGAAAATCCAGCCCTGTGTCTATGCCCAAATGCCTCATGAGCAGAGTTACTTTATCACATGCACTCATAATCTTCTGAACATTAATTTACAAAGAGAGCTACAGTTTCTACAGTGCTTCTAAAACATTTGTGGAGCTATGTCACTTGAAATAAGTTCATAAAATTTGCAGTTATACATATGGACCAGTAATGGTTTTAGAAACAGGGTGGTATGAAGTTTTTCTTTCCCACAGCTGCATTTTAAAAATTAATTTCACCTTGAGAGCTTACTCAGCAGAAATTATATATAGATGAAAATGTTAGCCAAGGAATAACAGTAGAAAGAATCTCTCACTTCCACAGTGACCTTACTTAGGGGAGATCGGCGTGAAATACAATATCAAGGTGCTTTAGAGATATTAATTATAGGCATTAGCAGGCAGGGAACAAATATCATTCAAAGCACTGAATACAGATGTGTCATTGGTTTGTAAAAATATTTAATATGATGCAGTGTTTGTGTAACACTGAAATAATCTGATAATTARAATGTTCATATTCTTTCACTTAGTGTGGGTGGACCAGGCAACCAAGCGCATTGTTTGTGAGAATAATTGCAAGGCAATAATAATTAGATTTATTGGTGAGGCATGTTTTGAGAAGAGCAGAGGTTGAACTCCAAGAGACTTCAGGCTTCTTCTTAATAATTCTGAGATTCATAGGGGCTCAATCAAAATTCAGGACAGAATTTAAGCTCTTTCAGTTTGGCTTTCTAATTGCTGGGTTATAAACACTGCACTGGAACCAGTTCCCAAGGATTTTAGGAAGTCAGCAATTTTCCTCTGGGTCTCATTTGGCTTCTCTCTGGGACAAAGGCTTTTAAGTCCCTCACTGCCCCCAATGTACTTGTTAACAGATAAAGTTTAAAGGGAAATGACAAGCTCGCCAGTAGCTACCTTGTGGGAGTTTCAGCTTTTTCTGTGAGAGGTCTACTGTAGGAGTTCCAGCTTCAGGATCCTCATTGTTTAAGCAGGTTCATAAGCAGTCTCCTTTTGTTATGGACAACAAGGCACAGAGCTCAAATCAGGGTTATGGAATGAAAATGCTGCCTTAATGGGAATATTAAGCAATTAAAAAAGTGGACCGTGTACAGAATCTTAAGAATCTTTATTAGCTCAGTTGGGCACCTCCATCCTTCTTTTACCAACAGCTTTGTGGTTTTTGCAGTGGGGACATGGGAACAACATGGTACCACTGTTTTGTGTTTAAATCTAATATCTATAGGAAGCTGTTTATCGCATTTTTCCCAAACTCAATCAACTTGCATACAATATTTTTCTTCTGCAGAGATAATAGTATGTTCCACAATAATTTCTGAAAAGAAAATTAGTAAAGACAGTTGCTGGGAAGTAATAGGCAATACTGAAATGGCAGCTTTCAATATAGACTTTTGAAAGAGCTCTGTGTACCACATTTAATATGAAGGAAAATGGCTGTCAATCTGCAGTGAAAAATCAAATGGAAGTTTTAGGGAAGAAGAGTGGAGAAAGAAATGCTTTCCCCTGAGTAACTACCTCTCCCATGGTTTTGAATCCTACAAGGGAGCTGTAATAGAAGGACAAACGTCTATCCAAGTATTAAACACAACTCTTCTTCCTCATTTCCTAATTATATAATGAAGCATGCAAGCATACACTTCAAAGATGCTTGCCTATGGCCAGTATAGAAAGGACAGCAGCTCACAGGGAGCTTTCTGCTTGCTCTTCCAAAAGGCTTAAGAGATTGTTATCAATTTACATAAGTGCATAGATGCTGTCCATATGTTGGTATTCCTTGGTCACTCCAATATTATTAATCAGTTCCCCCCCTTCTTCTCTCCTATCAAAGCAATAAAGGAAAATAAAGATGTAAGAGAAATCATTTCATATTCAGAAGATAAAGAAACCATGAACATTAAATAAAAGGAGGAAGAATTTCTAGACAGTAAATCATGTCAAGCAGACCAGGCACACCATAAGCAGTTGTTTAACTTTTGCAAAGGTCCCAAAAACCTTTCAACTCTTTTGCTTTTTTGGCAACAACTTTCAGCTACAGATGAAAAATTTCTACAAGAACGAGGACCTGGTAGACAGCCTCAGTCTCAATTCACCTTGTAGTTCAGTCTACAGATAAGTGTCCACAACTAAAACTGTTTTTATTTCCAGAATAGTTCCATCTTTCAAGCAGCACTATCTCAAAGGGGTCATGGGGAAAGCAGAGAGAATCCTTCATCAATATGCAAGATTAGTATTAATTAGTATTCCCTGCAACCTGAGATTCACAACCATCTAGCTATAAGTGCCCTGGGACCAACAAGGAAAGATATGAGTGAGCAAGCCAGCAACTGAGAACTCCTAAATTACTACTACTGATGATAACTTCCCATTGAATTTCTACATTTCTGTGAAGTTCTCAGCATTAACATGATTCCCCTATAGCATTTACTTCTCAACACAGGGATAAATATATCCCTTTTCTTTTAGCTTGTGTTTAGCTAATAGGAGCATTGCAGCTAAGCAGTTTCAAATATTTGAAGTACCTCCTAAATTCTAGGATTTAAAACCTTAAATCTACCCTTGATAATGTGACCAACATCATCCTTTACACTTTTGTCAAGACAAGAGAATTAAGTCTGAAGGCAGTTATATAGCCCACCTATGTAATCTGCTTGACAGTCAGGAATCCTCGGAAATTTCCATTTGCTGTACTATCTACAGCACATACACATACCCTTTCTAATCTTTTCTTCGCACTAAAAGAAACCAAACTATTGAATATCCCCTTGATGGCTGACCTTTGTAACAAGATCTTTAACCAATGAAGGTTCAATATTTTAACTTCCATTCCCTAGCAATGCTATTTAAGGAGCCATCCGAGGCCTCTGTTGCTCCCAAGGTTCCTGCCTGCAATGCAAAGAGAAATGTACTTTTTTTTTTAATGCCAGTTGCCTAGCAACCAGTCTAAGCTTTTGCAAAGAAACCAACAGAAGGAACAGCCTAAATCATAAAATTCGTCTGCCATTGCTGCAGAATTATGTATCAAATATATTTATAAGCTTCCTTCTAACCTTCTGGAAAGCTGTATGTTGGCATTATAGGCATATCTGAGTCAAACTTGAAGCTCCTTGGAAGCGGCTAAATAAATCTTCTTTTGCTACACTGTTTTAAATAAGGGGAGGTATTCCTTTTTTTCTAGGTGCAACACAAATGAGAGCAGCTCAGATACTAGCTTCCCATTATTTGGCTGCAGCTGGCATGCATCAGCAACTCAAAGGGCTTCAAAATCAAAGTTCCTGTCTGTGTAAGACCGATTTCAAAATTCTAAAAATGCTGCCAACACAGCCCCCGGGCAAGCCTGCACGTCCAACCAGCCAAGGGGAGCACAGTGACACTGCAACACTGATCCAGGAGAGCAGGCATGCAGTCCCTCAGCAAAACAATTGAATGACAGAGGCCAAGAAGAATATGAATATTTCCCTTTGCATCGCACCAGACACCTCCTGGAGCATTGTGTTAAGAAAATATTCCAGGTAGATGAGCATGGCTATTACTCCCTCCTTCCCTTAGGCATGAAGGAACATAGGAAGGTTAAGAGCACAGAGGAGCATTTCCTGGAGTTAAAAGCAGCTTTATTTGCCTCACTTTGCAAGGTGCCATGCTTAGAGTTTAATCCTCCTCCTACCAGTCTATCTTATTTATATGGTAATATTGCTCGTCYCTAGAGTGTCCTCAGCACAGGCTAGCAGGGGCCAGGGAGGATCAGCAGTGACGCATTCACTTCCTAATTCGCACAATCGCTGTCCTAAAGACAAGCGCCAGCCTGATGGTCTTCTGTAAACACTGGACAAGAGGCCAGGCAGCGGTGTACCATAAGCAAACAGGCAGCCTGTGATCCTACCACAAAGCATGCTGAACTTAGCCTTCGCCTCCAGGTAACCACTTGCAGCTCCACTGGCCTCTCACAGGACTCTTCCCCACAGCCCTTTCAGCTGCTCTAGGGCTCTTCCCTTATGCCTGTCTTCCTGCTCTTCACACCCTACATCAGCACAAGGGCTGGGGGCAGGAGCAGGTCCATTCCCTCCCAGTGAATATTTCAAGCCTCTTGCAGCTGGTCCCAGACTGCATCACACCACACCCCTCCTCTCAACAGAGCACATACAATCAATCCTACAGCTTATAACTCACAAATCAAGCCTTTTTTAGAGCAGAAGTACTAAATCTGTGCATGAAAAATGCTATGCACTGAATACTCCAAAAGCCTTAATAAATACCCACTAGACATGAAAGATCACTTTAAGACTGCTGTGAGCTCAATAACTCAGCTTTGGTACCCAGAGCTTTTAGAAAAGGTACACTCAGCATTCACAGAATAATTTCACAGATATCCCTAAAGACATTTCCTCCACCTCCAGAAAACCTGAACATCACTGCCATTAAATACAAATCTTGTCTCTCTTCTAACTGCCAAGCCAAGGAGACATTGCTTTATATTGCTCAAGGTACATCATTTGTGTTATTAATTCGTCTTTTTATCTATGATGCTGTTTAAGGGAAAGAGCTACAGATGTAGGTACAGAAGACTTTCTGAAGAACTGTTCAAATTGGAGTCCAGTCCCATGATGCGCTTCTGAGTTTCTACTCCCAAACGGCTCCAGTGATACTTTGGGACACCTTGGCTGCATCCCATGTGGCAGGACACAACTGATACCACTGGTTCGAGGCCAGGGAAGTGCTCACAAGCACAGAAGGACCCTATTCCCATCCCTTGCAATACATCAGCTAAACCTCTCATTTGATAATTTTTCCTCAAATTTCAGATGCCTCAATTGAGCTGCCCAAGTCTGCAGAAGTGCTGTGTGCCATTAACCTCCACCATTTTCAGTCAAAGCTGCTTAGCTGACAAGCAGCAGCAGCAAACAAGCCTGCCCCAAACTGCCATCTTTCTCTTCACACAGTCTTCTCCGCTCTGCAAAAGCTTTTTCCTTCCTTCCACCACTCTGCTGAATACAAGTCAGTTTTACTTTCTGAAAGTCTTGAGAGAAGCAGATTCAACCTACTGCACTCATTTAGCAACAGGACAGTGGCTCATTCCAGTGCCTGAGGACTTTGCAGGACAGCTTTGGGCTCTCMCACCATTTGTCCCTCAGACTCCAGCCTGCCAGTAGATGACGGAGCCAAGGAACTACTACAGCCACCCAGCCTCCGCCCGTCATATTACCAAATACTGATGGTTGTTACCAGCAGGAACAACTTAAAGCAGCAGTGAAGTTCAGCCTCCAGGTTTCCAAAACCAGTGCAGAAGAACAGGGGTGCTGCATTAGACTGACTGAAACCTTTTTCTTGCCTACCAAGAATTGAATTTGGTGCTAAAGGGCCTCCCAGAATCTCTTTCTTACAGTAGATATCTTTGCCATTGCCTAGGCTTTCCCACCATTTTATCTAAAACTGCCTATAGCAGTCTTCCAAATTTCATGCTGGATTTTAATTTTTTGAAGAAAACATACTCCTTTTTTTTTCAGAAAATACATACAGGTATTGCCAAGAAAGTCATTGTACTCCAGAACTAATAAACAACTAAACTACACTATCTTTTCTCAGTGTGCAAGGCATGAAGAAGCACAGGAAAGTGCATCCACTGTCACTCCATTATTTCTATTACTTAAGTCGATAGAAGACAGAGAGGAAGGTTATGCATCTCTGAGCTTTCTCATTCACTGTTTTTATGAAGCCCTAAGGCGTCACTTGCTCTACAAGAACTTTCTGAAGYGATGTGCCTATTTTTGTTAGGAGTCATGCTTTTTAAAATAATGTGTAAACTCAAGCATACATATAGTAATGAGCTTAGTTTGGCTCACTTGACATTCAGACTGATCACTTGCAAAAAATGACAGCCACCATTGGCAATCTGTTGGCTGGCAGAGAGAGAAAATAGTTTGAAGTTCAATTCAATTGACTTGACCTGAAGATGATCAATATGCAAAGTAAAACTAGTTAAATGTAGTGTGGAAGAGAAAGCAAGATAGACTTTACAGTACTTTCTTAAAGGGCAGACTTTGAAAACACTAAAAATACGTTAAAAAATAGTGAAGTTTCCAGCATTTACAGGTTGATAAAAGAGTTCCTGTCATACACAAGATCTGTGAGCATGATTTGCTGTACTGTAGAACAAGTAACATTGCAGGATGTGAGATCTCATTACCAAGAAATGAGATCAGAAATTGTCTGTGACTGAGAGACAGGTGAAAACAGATCTTTTACCTATAAAAACGTGCTCTGCATTCTGTGGCCTAGACAGACCACGTTTCCTCATCAGTTTTTCCCACTTYACTGGAGCACTTATATTGAAATGAACTCTGTCCTGCTATCCAGCTGCAAAACAGTAGAAAAATGTATGCCACATCTCCCATTAGCAAGATGACGCATTGCAGAGTATAGGAATCCTCAGGGAATACTTTGGGATTAAAAATGAAATGCTGCACAGATGGGATTCTTGAGTAAGGGAATTCCTTCTTCCCCACATAAGGCTTAGAGCATTTATTACTGTTACATCAATTGGCAAGATCCGGCCATTTTACCTCCCAAATATTTAAAGTTTGGGCAGAAAGATACGACATTTCAAACACTAAAAGGAAGGGACAGTTACAGAGACAGTTAATTATGCTGATCTTTATGGCTTTTTTTTTTAATACCATAAATACAGTATCTACCAGGGAAGCAGAAGAGGTATGCAATCATACAAGGAGAATTTGTATGCAATCATACAAATTGCTAGAGACTAAATATCTCTCCTCCATACTAGTCTAAGATTAAACCATCAATTAATTAAACCAAACAGTCATCAATAGTTATATCTAGATTTTTTCTCCAGCAGATTATTGGAGCTACAACTTTGTTTGCTCTTGAGAAACAAGTACACAACCAGAAAGGCCAATAAAACAGCGTTTATGGGAAGATACTGTGCCTTTCCTTCATAGCCTATCTTGTTATTGTTGTCCTGAGGACCAAGAGATTGGATATCCAGAGGATTTGCAAAGGCCCAGAGGGCAGCTACGTGCTAACTCCAGTTGAATGCCAAGGGGAGTTGGATCTGACTTCTAAAACTAGCACCTGACATAGGCCAGTGTAAGGTATTAGCACCACAGCACCAAGCTCGTTGTTCAGCTATACCAGCAGTAGCTTCAGGTTTCCCTGTATGTGATTAAGCCTAGCTACCATTTTTTATTTATAATTGGGTTTCAAAACGCTTGTTCTGAATTCCTACAGGAATTTGTGAGTCCCTCTTACAAAACATTCCCCTGCAGTTCCCTGCTGTTCCTGTATCTACTCTGCTTTGTCAGAGGTTTGGTATCTCCTTTCCACTGTAACAGATATAGCTGATTTATAAAAGTCACAACATGGAGCCACAATACAGAGTCAGAGCTCACAAGGTCCCAGTCCCAGCTCACTATTCCATCCTTACAGGGGTGCTTATAGGGGGATTACTGCTGATTGATACTTGTCTAGGATGTTCCACAGATTCCCAACCACACAGCCTCCCCAGGTGATCTTTTTACAGCGTGCCACAATGTCTATGGTTTTTTGTGCCTCCTCGTAGTTATCATGAACTGATCTTGCAGCAACTGAAAACCATCACATCTTGTCCTACCMAACACAGACAAGATTATTAACCCCTTTGCAATAGCACTTGAAAACTTATTGCTCTATTGGACGATCCTTCCACCACCCCCACCCCCCGGTAAAAAAATCCATTCCTTTCAATCTTTCTCCAGTTCTGTAACCTATACCTGTAGCCATTCTTAGCCATACACTCTCTTTTTCAGACCTTCTCTCAATGGTTTGCCATTTTCTTGAAGTATGAAGCACAGCAATAGCCAGATAGGGTTTTATCTATGCTCATACAAGCAAAACAATCCCTTCAGACCTCTTGCAAGCTGTGCTGCCACTTTTACACCACAAGATGACAATGACTTTCCAAAASCATGACACTGTATATTCATCTCCAGCTTTCACTCAAAAGCCACTGTTCCCAGTTCAGCTTAGATCCATAAAAGGTCAGAAGTAGTTATCATTTGGCAAACAACTGGTCCCTTGAATAAAGTAATTAGCAGTCTCTGCCCATCCCTTGTATTCCATGGACACAGAGTCTAGGGACATATTACATGTTTTCCAAGCTCAAGAGTGGTGCATCCRTGTAAGAAGTGCAGCAAAAGGGTCAGGAGACCTGCATGGCTGAGCAAGGAGCTCTTGGTCAAATTCAGACAGAAGAAGAAAATACACAGAATGTGGAAGAGGGGACAGGCTACTTAGGAGAAYTACAGGAATGCAGTCAGAGTATGTAGAGAGGCTGCGAGGAAGGCTAAGGCCCAGCTGGAACTGAGTCTGGCAAGGGATGTCAAGGACGACAGGAAGGGCTTCTTCAAACACATCAGCAGCAAGAGGAGGACTAGGGAAAAYRTGGGCCCACTRCTGAATGGKGYGGGGGCCCTGGTGAGAAGTGATACGGAGAAGGCAGAATTACTGAATGCCTTCTTTGCTTCAGTCTTCACTGYTAAGGGCAGCCCCCAGGAATCCTGTAGCCTGGATGTGAGGGAGAAAGTCCGGAGAATGGAAGACTTTCCTTTGGCTGAGGACGATAGGATTAGAGACCTTCTGGGCAGGCTAGACATCCACAAATCCATGGGCCCAGATAGAATGTGCCCACGGGTACTGAGGGAGCTGGCGGATGTTGTTGCCAGGCCACTCTCCATCATCTTTGAAAGGTCCTGGAGAACTGGAGAGGTGCCTGAGGACTGGAAGAAAGCCAGTGTCACTCCAGTCTTCAAGAAGGGCAAGACGGAGGACCCAGGCAACTATAGGCCAGGCAGCCTCACCTCCATCCCTGGAACGGTRATGGAACAGCTCATTCTGGATGTCCTCTCCAGACATATGGARRAAAAGAAGGTGATCAGGAGTAGCCAGCATGGATTCACCAACGGGAAATCCTGCTTAACCAASCTGATAGCCTTCTAGGATGGAATGACTGGCTRGGTAGATGAGGGGAGAGCAGTGCATGTTGTCTACTCTGACTTCAGCAAGGCTTTTGACACTGTCTCCCAYGGCATCCTCCTAGAGAAGCTCAGGAAGTGTGGGTTAGACGAGTGGACAGTGAGGTGGACTGAGAACTGGCTGAAAGGCAGAGCTCAGAGGGTCGTCATCAGTGGCACGGAGTCTAGCTGGAGGCCCGTGGCTAGTGGAGTCCCCCGGGGCTCAGGACTGGGTCCCATCCTGTTCAACTTCTTCATCAGTGACCTGGATGAGGGGACCGAGTGCCTCCTCAGCAAGTCTGCTGATGATACCAAGCTGGGAGGAGTGGCTGACACACCTGAGGGCTGTGCTGCCATTCAGAGAGACCTGGACAGGCTGGACAGTTGGACGGAGGGGAACTTCATGAGGTTCAACAAGGGCAAGTGCAGGGTCCTGCACCTAGGGAAAAATAACCCTAGGCACCAGTACAAGCTGGGGGCTGACCTTCTGGAGAGCAGCTCTGCAGAAAAGGACCTGGGAGTGCTGGTTGATGACAAGTTGACCATGAGCCAGCAATGTGCCCTTGTGACCAAGGCAGCCAATGGTCTCCTGGGGTGCATTAGGAAGAGTGTTGCCAGCAGGTTGAGGGAGGTGATCCTGCCCSTCTACTCAGCCCTGGGGAGGCCTCATCTCAACTGCTGTGTCCAGTTCTGGGCTCCCCACTACAAGAGAGACATGGAGCTACTGGAAAGAGTCCAGTGTAAGGCTACGAAGATGATCRGAGGACTGGAGCATCTGCCCTATGAGGAACRGCTGCGAGAGCTGGGCCTGTTCAGCCTGGGGAAGAGAAGACTGAGGGGGAATCTTATCAATATGTATAAGGATCTGAAGGGAGGGTGTCAAGGGGACGGGAACAAACTCTTTTCAKTTGTCCSGTGTGACAGGACAAGAGGCAATGGGCAGAAATTGAAGCACAGGAAGTTCTGCCTGACCGTGAGGGGGAATTTCTTCACTGTGAGAGTGACGGAGCACTGGCACAGGTTGCCCAGAGAGGTTATGGAGTCTCCTTCTCTGGAGATATTCAAGGCCCGCCTGGATGCAACCCTGTCTAACATGCTCTAGGTGACCCTGCTGAGCAGGGAGGTTGGACTAGATGATCTCCAGAGGTCCCTTCCAACCTTACTGATTCTATGATTCTATGTTCTGCTACTGCACAGCATTACTTTGCTCACAACTCCTGGGAGTCTTCAGCTGCAGTCTTTAGAATGAATAGGCTAAAAACATTATTTACTTATCCTGAAGGAAGCCACCACTTTTAAGGCAAAGCAAAGTTCATGCTTCCTCAGCCTGTCTTTTGCAAGAAGACTTTACTCATCTCAGTGGCAGCTTTAATAAATATTAAATAACAAAAAAAATCCAATAAACCCCATGTTAAAACACATGCCTGTGCATGCACTCACACAGCTTTGTTTTTCTATAGTATCTTTTGTACCAAGATTAAAGCACTTAAAACATTAATCCTCACAATCATTCTATGCAAAAAATACATTAAAATTTCCTTTATCAGATGGAGAAAACACAGTTTAGCGAGAGGATAAGTCAACCGCCCAAAGCCACAGCGTAAGTTAACAAAAAACTTTCTTAAACACATCTTTCTTATTCCAAGCACATTTACAAAAAATCTGAAGAGGAACTGGACAACTGCATACTGCTTTGTAATCCACAGCCAAGCACAAAGTCTCTATCCACTTGAAAATGAGCAGCAAACATTATGTGGAAAAACTGATACACAGACTACCACATGCAAAACTGATCACAAAGTGATCGGTCTACAAGGAGAGCACTGACCTTTCACATAGGCTGTCTGAAGCCTTATCCCCACAAAATACACGACTCTGCACATCCAAATAGGCCAGGTCCACCCTAACAGAGTAAAACATGCACTTTTTAGTTCATTTGGTTTGAATCTTACCTTTCCACAAGCAACCATGGACAGGGCAAGCTGGTACCAGAGGTGGAATTCATCAAATGCAAACTTCATAGCTCTCTCCAAGCACTGAGAAGCATACATTGAAAGAAGTGTCAGACTTTTTTTCCTTTTGACATCTTATGTCTTAGCATAGCTCAGCAATAAAATGAGGGGTGACAACTTGTTGTGATCAGGGGGGTATGTGTGTGCGCGCGTGTGTGTGGGGGGGTATCTTTTTTTTTTTTTTAAAGGAAAAAAAAGACAAAACTATTTTCCTCTGCTCCATTAATGGGCTCTGCTAGTACACAGCATTACTTAAAATCATGGCCACTCTGTTCAAGTGCCTACATATAAATTAGTTCAGTGTCTCAAACACTTCTGTATATATTTTTGGCTTGTGTTTCCATAGGTCTGTAGTACCCACAGATTAGTAGAAATAGCTATGCTTCCTTTTCATTTCCCCTAACAACAGCCAATAACTGTTATCAAAAAGATCGGTTTTGCTTGCAAAAATTGAGTGGAAGTTTCAGCAAAAGCCAGGAGGAGGTACCTCAGAAAGCATGACATACTGCCCTCTTCTGCCCAGCGTGATACTGAGGAGGTCATAGACTGCAGATGCATCCTGGAGGCTGACAGCTCGGTCATCCTGCTGATCAGGGGCACGGCTGATTACTGCATCCCGGTTTGCCTGGGCACAGACACAATTGGGGCATCAGACTTCACAASAGCAAGGCAACAGAACCAATACCTCCACAGAAAGTCCCCCCTGTCCTCCTGTTTAAAAATACCAATGTCGTCTTTTTTTTCCTTTTAAATCCCCCCAAATGGAAGATGTTTCCCTATGAAAGTAGACTTATTTGCCTACATGAGGCAAATTCAGGAAGACGGCTGCAGAGAAAGGAATTGCTGGGAATAAACTCATCTTGATTTATTTCACTGGATGAAAGCAATTAGAGTAGACCTGCCATATAAGATTCTCCAACAAGCAGAAACCCAAGCCCATCCTTAAACTATGTTTCTTCTTCTTATAATTGCCTGCAACTCAGATAAATGCATCCACAATTGATACACATTCTTGTCTTCTGTGTCTGCACTTGGTTACTTTCCAACAGTATGTTGTTTCAGTCCTTTCTGCTACTCACTTTTTGCTTCGAATTTAAGAAGGTTACCTTAATAATCAGGCTTTTGTCCAATCAATTAATGCAATTAGAGGCCTGGTCAATGCAATAGTGAACAATTACTTCTACAATATCTTACTGTATAAGTATTTATTATGCATAATTTATCACTGCAATCCTCAGCCTTGATCAATTTAAAGGAAGCAATACTTTTCACAGAAAATTATCAGCCTAGCAATTTTCAAGAAATGTTCCAAGATATCATGCCATGGACTGAAATTTAAGCTAAGTCCTCAGCCTCTGTTTTCTGAGGATAAAGGGAGAAATCTTGATCCCAGAGTCATCAGAAAAGTCCCTCTGCTTTCAGAGCACACAGGACCTCTAASTGACTGCCTAACCTCTGAGAAGGGCAGTGCTCTGTGCTGCTGAGCAGCAGCACCGACTGATAGCACTGCTGCACTGCCCTGGGCTTCCCAGCTGAAAAGGCTGCAACACAAGACATTCAGGTCTAGACATGCAAAAGATCAGAAAAATTAGGYGAAAAATTTCACCTGGGGCAAAAACAAACAAGAATTGCTTCCTCCCTAAAGCAAGGAGGCTATGAGATTTGTTTCTTAATTCTTACTATTATAATCTTACGTCTATTTCTTCTAACTGCAGGGAGATTTTCTTTTTCCTAAAAAGGTTAAATGTGGGAATTAAGTGTAATAAAAATTTCCAGAATATAGGTCCTAAGGCCCCTACACATATTTCATTATGATTAAGCTGCAGCTGTTTCATCATGATATTATCTGTGTAATGCCCCAGTTCCAAGCATTCTTCATCACAGCCCCCAGCCGAGACAGCAAACACAATTACTGACAACTAACCCAATCACAACTAAGAGCTAAATGGYGACCGCAGTTAAAGGCAAACAGATCAAGTTCAGTCCAGTGTTTAGACTGCATAAACTTATACTAACTCTTGTAGCAACAAAAATATTTTCTTTTCCATGTTACTGCAGAAGGTATGATTTGTGATTTAAAAAATGGTTCAGAATAAAAGGTTGCATGAAAGAATGAAACCAACTTCCAACAGAAAAATCTTGCAGTTAGAGTACAGAAACAATTAGTCTTAAAAAAAGTGTTTGTGCTTTGTACAGACTTAACCTGAGATTGCTAYTACAAAAGGAAGTAATTAGAGAAAAAGCATACACAGAATAATCTTGAGATTGCTCCTCTAAAAAGAAAGAAGTTAAAGAAAAAGCATATATTTAAAATGATCCTTATTGCTAAGTGAATCCTCCTACATATATGAAACAGCATTAACAAATTTTTTGCACCAGTTACATTGTTATGACAATTGTAGAAAATAGCTACTGAGATAGCACCTTCATGCTCTGTAATCTGATAATCAACCTCATATCAGTTACAGTCTGATCCTTTTTTGGGGCATTCATCTAGTATCAAACTGATTTTTAAGTTGATGCACTTGCAAAGATAGAAAATTAATCAGAATTGATAAGTGTTAATTAGTTTCTGCTAACAAATATTGGTACTACATGTACCAACATGTCCGTATCCTGCAGTCAGCAGGAATATGTCACATATTACAAAAGGATGCAACGTGCTAAAATTGACTGGCATGCAGAACGCACTGTACATTTCCTAGACAGACAGCACTTAACAACATGCTCCTAGGAAGGACTAATATTCCAAAAAAAATCATAACTCTGCATATTTTGCTCAAGCTTTCAAATCTCAAAGCCAGAGCTGGTCTGTAGTCTATCACTCTCTTACCACTTGCATATGTAGAAGTTGCCATTGAGCAAACTCAACAAGTCACTTGAATCCCAACAATTTCTTATGGTTATGTAATTACTGACCCTTTTTCCAATTGCTAATTCCAGCTGCTCAGAATCAAGAGGTTCTTGCATTAGCATTGAATTCCAGGTGACAAGGCTATAACAAAAATAACCAAATATTGCAAATTTCCTGATAAACTCAATGAACATTAACAAGAACATGAAGCACGTCGGACGCAATTAACAGCCAGCATCCCGAGGATCAAGGGAACATTTACTACTGTAATGTTACATACATGAGGGTGGAGGAAGTAAATTTCAATCATTGTTTCTGAAAATCCACTCAGGAAAAAAAAAATCAAAATGTTTTTACGGTCTGCCTCTCATAGAATGAAGGGTCCTGTGATCTGAATTATTATTAGCCAATTTCTGTTTATTTGTATTTTTGCTCATACAGTTCTAAATAGTTGTAGAGCAACTGCAGTATGACATACATCAATTCTGTCCAACAGAGAACTTCACACATTGAAGAACACAAACAAGAAGAGACACACAGATGATACTGTGTTTTTTCCACTTCTACTTACAGCATCTACCAGTACTCACACATCTTCAGCTGTCTTTAGAAACTAAACCTTTCAGGAACTCACTTTTTGTCCTCACTTACTACATTTGTCAGTAAAGCATGTAGTTATTATACCCAGGTATTCATTAGTGATWGTATCTAGGCTTACTGTCCCTGTTGTGTAGCTGAAAGTAGGTAACTCCTATTAGGAGAATTATTTTCCATTAGTAGCAAAATTTAATTTCACCTGAAAAAGAACTGTATACTGCATAGTACAATGAAACCAAYACCTCCTCATTGCAGAAAACAACTGTAAAAAACGTATTTCTAGCCTCGTTATTTATCTTTTGGGAAAATTTCCCTTTGCTATTCATGGAAGACTGAATTGTATACATTGCCAAATACATTCCTAGAGAGAAATTTCCTTTTGTATTGGAGAATGTAAACATGTAAGCCATCTACATCAACATTTTTTCTGTATCTATGTGTTTCTATTCTTTCAGGCCACTATTTTTCCAGAACACAAATACAAAAAGCAGTTTCTAGAACACTGGTCTCCGAACAGTGCATCAATCACATAAGTAGCAATTCCTAATTTTTCCCATTGCATTATCTCCTCCTCCTTCTCAGCTACTAAGCAGCATCAAAAGATAGCTACAAATACATTTGCAACACTACCAATATTACTTTTCCTTTAAGCTGTTACCATTGTCACAYAGACATGGCTTATCTGTACACAAGTGGGATTAAGAGAGATGGCGAGCCACGCTTTTTTAAGAACAGAGAGAACCTCCRTTCAAGTCCTATCGTGTGGGACAGACAGGGTCACTAATATTATCAACAGGAGCTTCAGTATCAGGAGTAAGCRTAACCAGCATTACACAGAAAAACACACAGTTAATTCTCCTTTATTTTGAGTATTTCCAGGTAATGAAGTAACCCAGAGATGCATCACATTTCATATTTTGGGATGCATTAGACACCCAAGTGGCTGTGCAGAGGTGGGTCAGACATGACATCACTCCTATTCTGAAAGGACACAGCCTGCAGTCAGTCCCACCAAGCAGCACATGGACCATAAGCACCTTCATTCAGCTGGTCGCCACCTCTTGCCCAGCCAGGGTACAGAGCCTGCCTGCAGGAGGCCTGCACCCAAAAGGCTCCAGCATGGGCTGCAGCCCTCAAGCTGATACCTGGTCRTGCAGAGCCATGCTGCTGACTGTCTCCTCCTTCAGTCTCAATTTGCTTGAGCAGACCAGGTTCAGCAGGGCTTTTCAGGGCTGGCTTAGGCAACACAGCACTCTGGGACTTTCAGATCCACGCTGGCTGTGACAGCAGGAAAGATTTGCCTTCGCAGAGTTCTGCAACACAACTAAGAGCCCTGCTGAACTACACATAGCTTGTGTCTTCATAGCCATATATATGACATACTTACCTGCAAACTGGGTAAGCCACCTATCCGTGGAGGATTCACTGTGTATCACTGACACTCCTATGCCACACAGTCGTGTGACAGTTACAGCTGATTTATGGCATGTTTATTACATGTATCTGTAGAAAGAAAGAGCTGCAGCAAATCCAAATAGCTGCTACCTCAGCATGCAGTTACACTGCAGAAAATTAAATTTTACCACAGCAGAGATGTGCTTCTTAATACAAAATCAAACAATCATATAATAGAGCATATTCCATGTAGCAGCCCATTCTCAAAGCAATTAGTTATGAAGTATCTTTAATTGCTCACTTTTAAACTTTTTTTTTAAGAAAGCAAGCTATTAAAATCCTTAATGAGAGCCTGGTGCCTGCCCCCTAATTCACAGGCATTACGTTCATTATAAAAAGTCACAARTTGAACATATTTRCCACATCTGCTGCAACCACACACACAGAAAGGCAACATGTTTTTTACAGTATACTGTAATAATATAACTGATGTGGTTCAATACTAACATCAAGAGAGGAAAAATAATGTCACATATTGACGTTACTGACAACAAGCCTTTGAAATCATGCAATTCGCTTCTGTACTGCTATGGGCTGGAAAATATTTAGCCCATATTCTTAGGTTCTCCATTCTACTGGCTGTTTTGCCTGTACTGCCAATGAAATGAATGAGGTCTTCGCAATGGCATGGATCCACTCACAAGGAAGAGGCTAATAGGCTTTTCGTCTAAGTTACTGATGGCCTCTACACAGCACGTGAAGGCTCCTCTCACTAATGTACACACAGAAAATATTCAGTGTCGACTGCTGTGAAAATGGGAAGCAGGTAGAATAGAACAGGCAGGAAATATACTCTTGACCACTCTAAAAAATTGCTCTTACAGATCACAGCTGGCTCTGTTTCAGGCCAGAAACACAGAAAATGAAAACTGTGTGAAATATGAGGCATCTGTCTCACCTCTGGTAGGCAAAAGTTCACAAATTACTCATACTCCATTTAGATATCTCAGCAAAATAGCTGATAGAYGCAAAGAGGCTGGGAGGCCAAATTGCTCTTACCTCCAGCACAAACACAGAGCATGGCAAAGGGTTTTGCCTGTGTCAGCCGCACCTCGTTTAGAATGAGAAAGCAACTCTGCTACTACAGACATCAAGGTGGTAAACAAATTCATGAAAACAAAGCAAATAAACAAGCCATATCCTCAAAAGAAATCACTGCCGATCTAACCTACTGAGGGTTTGGCCCACACCTGAGTGTATTCATTCTAAAGTCTTGTAACTTTTCCTTCTTTCTCTCAATGCAATTGCTTTATTTTGAGCAAAACGCATCAGTAGTTTACATACAACAGAATTAGAGAGGTATCTATTATGAGTTGCTACAGAATTATAACTCAAATTAAAAAGGGCTATTTTCCACTCCCACAACATTGATACATTTTTGCAAACTGGCTAGGACTTGAATTATCCTTGAAAAGTTAATAGCACCTGAATAYTCTTAAAGTTTTCCCCTTACTCTGGCACTTGGTAACAAAAAGTTGCCTATCTTATCTTTCATCAGGTATATTTTAGTGGTTCCTATTGTAACATAACTAATTTTGGAAGCATCACTGAAAACAGAACAGACCATCTCCCTTCCCCCCCCCCCCCCCCCCCCCCCCCCCCCCCACAAAAAAAAAAAAAAAACAAAAAAAAAAAAAAAAAAACACAAAACAAAACAAACACACAAAAGGAATAGAGAAAGGAGAAAGTAATTAACAAGCAGAGCAAGACAGGTATATGGGTTACTGTCTCGGGTACCCAAGTCAAATATTTTCTATTTGTAACCTGCATTTACAAGTTATCTTCCAGTTATTCTGACTCTCCTTGCAAGTTTGGAAACAAGACTCATTAATACAAACTAGAGGGGAAAAAAGCTCTCTACCCTATCACAGAAACTCAGATTAGAACTATTTATTCAAGAGGAAACTAACAGAGGTGATGTATTTCCCACTAGACATTCTGAAGCCCATCACCTTTGCAGGCCTGAAAAAACATAGCTTTGCCTTGCAGACCAGTTAGGCAGACAATTTGGCTTGCTATTGAAAGTGCAACACAACAATTTGCCTAGATCAAGATAGGAACCTACAGAACAGGCAATCGTGTTCCCAGCCATCTTTTTTAACTACCATCATCTATCTGATAACCCGCAGAGAAATACAACAGCTGGRCAACCATCATAAGCATCATCATTAGGTTTGGTCTTATAAAAACCTACAAACTCAACACAAGATTCTTTCCTCCTCTACAACCTATGTGTTGGACAGTGTTATCTTATAAAGTTAGAAACTGTACAGATGATGGGTTTTACTTATTTCTGTGTTTAAAGGGAACAAGATTCAGCCCATTTTAAAAGCACTCTCACAACCATGAGTTTGCTCTCATTAGTAAAAAGAACAGGACAAGTCCTAGTATCTTACTTCCCCTTTCACCATCTGTTCTATGCTCTTGGGTTCTCTATGGCCAAATCACCTTTAAGGATTCAAATTAGAGATAAGATGGGGATGACATTTCTAATCTTTGTTACACAGGCACAGAATTTCTTAAGTTTTGGATAAAAGCAGCTTCATTTTCAGTTTGATCAAAGTAAAAGAGCTTGGGGGGGGGGGGGAAACGCGCCAAATACAAAAAACAAAAGCTATTACCTAGTAATAGGTGGATCCAAAACAGCCAGAACCTCTAGCCGTAAAAGCCAGTATTGACAAGGGCTGAAAAGGAATTCTAGACTGTATTTTAGACCTCAAAAACAGAAGATTTCCAAATTTTTACCTCAAAAGTAAACACAAAAATTGATAGGAAGTGTTCTATTCCAGGCACTGAGAAACTTCTGACTGATTAAAAAGGGGCAGTGCAGTCAACTTGGAGAACACTCCTGACAGTGGTTATTAAAACAAGAAAAACTGCAGTTGAGAGCAAGTCCTGTCAAACTTCCCCTGCTTACTCCCAGCAGCACGAGGCACCCAGAATTGCTGACAGTAAAACCACTGCCGTTCCCACTGGTACCATGATGCAGAGAAACCACACCACAGCCAGCCATATACACAGGGCCATTGCTTTTGATGGGTTAAATGCAATAAGCAACAGGACTGGCAGTTGAACAATAAGCCAGTCTTTTTGCCAATGCCTGAAAGGAATGTATCATCTATCCTGGACTCTAGCACAGCATGAGCTTATAAAGACTGTTACAAATTGGCCTCTGCCTGGGTTTGAAGGAAAGGCATTTTTCCCCTCAAACACAGCCACATGCATATTGTAATTTCGGCTCCACAGAAGGAATGAGAATCCCCAAGACCTCAAACCGCCTCAAACACAACCTCGACTGTGGTAATCTACAGGCTGCCTGATTTGTTTCACTAGATTCCTTCATGAGGACTGTGGCCAACCATGGTAACTAAATAACAGCTGGCATTAAGGAGGAGCACTTGCCAAACTCAGCAACTGGGATGCTTCTCATTGTTTACCGAGATGCCTTAGCTTATGAAAATAGGTTCCCATTTTCAATGTGACAGAAAGAATATAGAAAACAACTTAGAAGACTGCCAAGAGAAAATAGGCTCTGATTAATATGAACCTACAGACACATTTTTGAAACTACAAAAGAATTCTACCATGCCATTTGGCATTTGGAAAAAAAATAAATAAATCCTCTTCTATACTTCGGCTCAGAGGCAGAGTCGGTGAAATAGTGAAGGAACCCTTTAATTATCACTTTAGAAGATATTCTTATTTCATTCCACTGAAACATGCAAAGTGGTTCCCTTTAAGGGAAAGAAGGGCAATAAGAAAAGCCAAGGCAGCTTCACAAGGCAGAGTCCAGCTTCATCAAGAATCAGAGAAGGTTTGCTGGTACATAGGGTCAGGCTTACAACACCATCAATATGATTTCTCTTCTCTCCTTCCCCTCTTTAGGAACAGTTCTTTTAACCCCAGTGACATCATCTGGCGAGTCATACATGCCCCGGTGAAGCAGAGAGTAGTTTCACCTCAGGAAGGCAAGACAAAGAGAGAAGCACAGTAAGWCCTAATTGATGCAACAAACTCCTCCTGCTCCCTCTTTGGATTGCTTGGGCCATGGGGGAAAACATTTGAGTAGTACATTTCTTCAAATAGCTACCATGCCCTGTCTCTTTTACCTGTGTTCATCAAATTTCTCACCTATTTGCTTTGTGGTTCTCTGATGCTGCTCCTCCTCGGCAGGTCTTTGCTCTGCTTGTCCCTTACGTGCTGACAGTTCTTCTGTTTGCCCTACTGCCCCCAGTTTTGCTCCACTTCAGCTTCTTTTGGAGTAGTGAAARTCAGAAATGTGCACATAGAGCAGATGTTTTGCCTTACAGTCCTACAAGAGAGTGTACTATGGTTGTTCTTTAGTCTTTCTAAAAACCACATCCAAAAAGCGACTGTTCTGGTGAGTAGATGGCAGTGAGGGGACAGGACAATCAAATTGCCGGAGAAGCTCAATAGTTCCCAGCAAGTCAACCTAACTGGATATTTTTGTTTTATTTTGTTTACAGTTTTGTTTAATTTTAAGGAGTTCATTATTGTAAATACTGAAAGAGTGCTTAATCCAGCCAAAATCTAGAAATAYTGGCCATGTTGCTTACTGGCCTACAGAAACATGCCATTATCACTTGCCACTGACATTCTCTCCAGGATGTATATAACTGAGTAAATATTATTCAGTAGTTAATACTATATTATGATAGAGATCTGAACTGGAAAACTGGTTCCTGTTAACTTATTTTTTTTAATTTTCTGAAGGTTATAGAAAACAAAAAAAATCCAAACGACAAACCCGTTCATAAGAAAACTCAATAGCCTACAGCAAAGTTGTCATGGAAAAGATCTCTCATTATATCATCAACTAAAAAAAATTCCCCTTCTTGGTACAGTAATGGCAAACTACAGGCAAATGTTTATGGATTGCAAATATATCTGAGATTCAGATTGCTCCCACTATTCCTTCACCTAGGAAACACATTCCTGTTGTAGCTGTATTTCTATACACTTGTTCTGTATTTTCATTAACACAATAATAAACTCATGGCAAGCCTAATGCCAAAAAACAATGCTAACACAAGATGAAGGCTTAGAAGTCCTATTCCCAACACCCAGAAAAGTAATTTATGGTTCCTGCAGCACTTCACTAGAATCTTTGATTATTTATTGCTTTATGGGCAGTAGATCAAAATGCCTTGCATCTATTTACCTTTAGAAAGTTCCTATGTCTAAAAGCACTAAAACAATCAAAAGCTTATTTAGCCTTGAAGTGAACACAGCAGTCCAAATCCTATCAACAGGATTTTTATGCTACTTCCTCCATACCATAGTTACATGATCAATTTGCTATTTCATATGCTATTGGATAWAATAGGGAAAACTTATTCCCCTCAGCAGAACAAGCCTGTAGCATTCAAGGTCCCATAAGGTCTTTCTGACTGGGAGCTCAGCACTGGAGAACACTGGAGCAATCAGCGCTGTCAGTACTCCAGATCCTTGACCATCCTCTTGCTCAGATCAGCTTTGGCAAGCTATGCTGACATGAGCTCTTCTGATTTTAATCAGAAGTTTAACACCGCTTGTGATATTCTAAAAGCCTCGGCTCCCAGAGTCCAAGAAATAAATTAAATTCTCCACTTCCAATTACAGAAAGACCTTCTAACTGCAGAGAAGCCCTTGAAAACAGGAAGCAAGTGTACTGCAGAGGCTTAAAGCAGAAGGCAAAAAAAGGTGCAGAGTCTAATAGTGCTCAAATGAATGTGATTTTTTAGTCAATATAATGCCTTGTGGGGTTTTGCCTCCTCATTTTCTTCCCTAATTCTAAAGACAAACTATACTAAAATTGTTAAGTTCTTCAGAATTTGGAGGTAAAGGAGAAGCCTTGAGCCAGAAAACCAGAGATACAAACTGAAAGAAGCCAAAAATAAAAAAGGAAAGGTCATRTTTGCATCACATCCTCTCTTTCACCTTGCCCAAAAACTGTCTGCAAGCATTTCAGTAACAGGGTCGCTGATGATCAGAGATCCTCAAACTTCACTTTGACTATAAATGACTACCCAGGATATAAAGTAAAATGACATTCCTTACATATTTTCAGATAAAAATCCTTACAGTTTTCCTGTACATTTGCATCTTCTCAGAACATGGAAGGTACCAAAGGTTACTTTGTAGTTTTCCCTCCTTTTTCCCTTCCCCTCAAAGAGATTTCTCAGCAACTAACGTTATAAATAGAAGAAAACTATTTGTTTCAGTGCAGTTCATTATGGATGTTTCTGCACATGACAAGACCCTCTTTATCATCAGCACCAGAAATAGCAAAGGCCACTCAGAACTGAAACAGCTAAAACGTTTTCCAYGCAGACTAAGCAACATTAACAGGTTATTCTACTCGACTAATGCCAAATAGCAGGAACCACCATGTTGCCTGGCATTAGCCAAGGTTCCCAATTCCTCCCACTCTTGACTCATAAATCCATTCATTTTGGATGTTTGAATGGAAATATCTGTCTACTGACAATACATCTGGATGTTACATGCAACTACAGTAAAGGCAGACATTTCCCTTTACAGAGCTAATTCTCAAAAGGTTCAGAGTATTTTGGCCAAATTCAGCAAGGTCAGGTATGCATGTATTTCAATTTAAGTACAACAGTTTTAGCAAAGATAATAGGACTGCTGTGATGCTTAAAATTAAGTACATATTTGAGAGGCCGAATAGGCCAAACCAAAACAGTTGGTACTAAAGAATCAGCCCTGAATAATTTCATCATGTTCACAAACAGAAATCCATAAGTGTTTAGTACACTTTCATTCTCTTACTATTCATTCTTAGGTCATTAAAAACATACAGTTTATTTCACTCTGAATTCCGTATTTCTCGGTAACAAACATTTTCCCCTTCAAAAAGCAAAAGCATTCTATTGTACTATTTGTCTAAGAAACTATTCACATTCTAACAACTATCAGAGAGAATACCAATAGCACTACCATATCTGAAGGGAAACCTGAAATAAAAAAAACACACCACACCTTTTAGGAGTGTAACAAATAAATAATGAAAGACTGTAACATAGAATTACATACAAATAATCTTAACTGATATACTTCCCTTTTTGTCATTTTTAAACAAAGATGTTCTGTGGGTTTAGAAGCATCAGGGAGTTTATTAATTTAATGCTCTGCTACAAGCAATGTAATTATTCATAAGCAGAAGACATGCAGAAAGAATGTATATGGGTTTTTGGAGAGAAAAATTCTCCCCAGCTTAAGCCCCTACAAACTATTTCAGAAACACAAGAAAAGTGGGAAAAAATCATATGTTCTCCTTGACAGTTCCCATAACCCTTCACTGAAGTTCCATTTAGTAAATGTGGTGTCACTAACAAGGAAAAAATAGCATTTCCTGTCCTGCAGCTGACTGTTTCTGGCTATCTGGGAAAGAATTTTTAAACGTGGATTCTTTGTACTGTGCAAAAACCCTCCAGAAGGCTTGACATGGAAAGGCTAGTATTCTTTTGTGCCATTATTATTACAAACACATTTTTGGCTTACCATAGATTCACTGATTAAGAGGAGAAGAAGAGCCTCTTCTACGTTGTCTTGAGGGCAGTACAGGCTGAAAGACAGAATATGTTTTTTGAAGGAGGTCAAGAATTATCCTATCAGCCTCTCTTTCTCATTTCACAACAGCAGCAGTAACTTGAAACAACTCATGCATGATTCATTTGCTAGGCAATAGCTTCTTTTGCAGGTTCACAAAATTAAAAGCTCTGCAACATATCCTAGACAAGCTATTCTGAATCGTAAATAGATTATTTCCATTTCACAGCAAAGACAGCTATTTGGTTGGATATTCTTCCTTCCTGTGAAAAAAGAAAAAAAAAAAACCCAAACACTCTAGGTTTAATGGTTTTTTTTTTGCAGTAGGTCTTCTGATGAGAAGTTAAAAAAATGAAAACATACAAAACAACTACATGAATTGGTGACATAGTTAGCAATACCAGAGAGTGTTCAAACACTCTTCCTCCTCCCGCCAATAAACCAAAATAATAAAAAAAAAGAACGCTTACTTCTCTCCTGTGTATAGCTGGGGCCTCCGACAAAGAAGATTGCTAACGTAAGACTGATCTTCCTTGTTCATGAACTCAGGAAGAGGATCAGATAAAGGGCTCCAGTAACAGTCTTCACTTAAGGAATGGAGAAGCACTTGGGCTAGCTGCTTGGCTGCAGTCTAAAGATCAGTGAACAGCATAGGAAAAAAGGTATCAGTGAAGCCTTCTCTCTCACACACACGCTCAACCGCTCCCCACTTCACATATTGGGAAGCAGATGTACCAAGATGTACAGAACCACCCTTCAGTTCAGAGGGATGGAGTAGCTAAAACTGCTGACAAAACTAAAAAGTAACAGCAGTCACAGTTGCTTCCCTCCTCTGGAAAGGCGAGCCTTCTGCATTTACATACTCTTACTACAATGCAGTAGGGAGAAATATATACATATAGATGTATATGCACACATATATGTGTGTGTGTGGGTATATATATACATATATATATATATATATATATACATATATATATATATATGTGTGTCAATATAAAAAAGACCTGAGAGCAAGGGACACATTAGCAAATGTGGACAAGTGATCACCACATGGACAGCTCAAATCACCTTGCAAATGTTAATATATTAAGAGTATGATGGTACTCTTGCTTTCTCAGCATCAGAATTTTGCATGCAAGTCTTAGCCCAGAGGCTACGTTTTATCTTAGGATTAAAAGATCAACAGCCTTTAGCTCTTAGTGTCTCTTCCTGCAGTCCTTTATACCTTCTTCTCAGTATTGCTTCCTTTTCTATTTGCTGCAGGAACAGAGGGAGGAAAGAACAGGGTTAGAAACCTATGTTGAGATAGCAATATGACAAGCCCCTTTTTGACCAGTAGGTGGCCAAGGGTCCTTGAATACTTGTTTTCCAGCTCATATCCATAACATAACGCTCCAAAGCTGACAAGCTTGGTCCAAAATGGGGCAAGTTAATTTGACTTTGCAAAACTTTATTTTTGGCATTTGTCCCTGTTTAGACACACACACACAGATTTCTAATATTTTGCATCGTAAATAGACACGCATGGAGAAGTTAAATAGATGGTATCTTTGGGGAATTTTAAAAATCACAACACTTTTTACTGTAAACCAAATCTAGCACAGAACAGAGGTAAACAAGCTTTCTGTTCCAATACTTACTATTTCTGAACTCCCCTTTTGACTACTGTATATGTGTTTTATTTGCAATTTACATTGACAACCACACACATTCCCTGTAAGAAAAACTACACGTAAATGATGTAGTACGAGGCCACCAAGAGTTACTTCCCTTTTAAAACCAGAGCGGGTATGACTGATCAACTCAAGTGTGACGTTACCTGAGGTGTGACATCTACAGCGCCAAATAAATCATACCGAGGTTAAAGAAAGTTCCTGTTACTAGATTCAGAAAAAAGAAAACTGCTTTTGATGCAAAGTTCTTTACTTTCATCTTCACATCAGAAGTCGCCAAGTTAGTCTAAAATGCAACTACAGCAGCATGCATTGTTTCTTAAATACCAGAAAGAGAGGTTTCATTGATACACCTAGCAATGGCAAACTGCTTTGAATGTCTAGTTGTGCCTCAAAGAAATACTGTCAYACACAAGTCCCGAAAATCCCAAAACCTCTGTGTTCTCCTACTGACAAGTTACAGAAAGYCTTCTGTTTTTAACTAGGCTTTTCTATGCTTTTTATAGCAAGTAACCACGAGCAAAATGGCCTTGGGCACTGCAACATTAGCCAATATCATCATCTCAGTGTGTAATTATTTAGTCAGTTTTACCCTGAGGAGCCAACTCTCCTATATTTTTTTCAGTAGTCTTGGAAGAAAGGGAAAAACATGTGGCAGTAATAGAAAGATCTGTACTGGTTTGAACAGAACTAAAATTACAATTTGGGATCAGCCTTTCAAGACGAGCACCAAATACTTTTAGTGTCTTTGACTTGAACACACACTCTAACATGGTAGCCCTATAAATTAGATTCACTCTTGTTCTGAATAAGACTAAACAAAGCAAAACAGGCCAAGACTGATTTACGTTATTACTGCCTTTGGCTAAAAAAAGCATCATTATGCCTGGAGTACACTGTGATCCCACAAATGAGAAAAGGGGGGGGGGGGAAGCGTTTCACTTTCATGCTTGAAAAACTTGTTTAATTAAGCACATTCCTCCCTTTGCCCTCTTGACAGCTCTTTAAAAATACGTAAATGAAAATACAGCCTCCAGTAAAATGGAAACAGCAACAAAAGCTATTGGATGAACACCTTCAAATTTCCCCTTAGGGATAAATCCCCTCAGGGCTGTTGTACAGCTCTCCCTAACAGCACAGGGACAGAAGCATTCGTATGCCACATTCTGTTACRGTACAGAAACAGCACAGTTACATTCATTTCAGCAGAACAATAAAACAGGCGAGCAAGAAATTCCTCTGAGCCCTGATCTCAATCTGGAAAAGGATGTGACCATTTGAGTGTGACAATTATTTAAGTTACCTTTCCTAATTCCCTGCACAAGCTTCCACATGCATCTGCATTCCTGACTAGGCATATAATGTGATCCTAAGGCAACAAGAAAAATCACCTCCAGCACAGAAGTCCCAAAATAATACAGAAATGACAGATGTGAGAAACGCAGGCAAAAACATAATCAGCATACCCTTTCTGTTCGCTCACTACTCATTTTAGTCCTGGATTTGCATACGAGTTAGACACACATAGGTCAGTCCATCCACTGGAACCTGGCATTTTCCATCTCCAAAACACTATGCAAAACCACGTCTATCTCCTTCTTAGCACTTCTCTGGGATTACATAAACAACAAACAAATCAAGCACAAAAGCTGATATATCAATATGAATGCTTTTCAGGTAGCAAAGTTTTCATTCACCTTCCTAAGACAGTTGTTTTCCATGCTGTTGATCTTGTCACCTCCTGAGTAACTTCAGGACAAGATCTCTTAAAGGGGAGACAGGGAAGATCCATTTAAAGATCTAACCAGTTAAACAAGCACAGAAATAACTTCCTCCAAGACTTCCTTGCCAGAGGCACTGAGAACAACAGGAGGTAGAATGCTAAAAGCCCCCTTCCTCTTGGGGAAAAAAAAAAAAAGCAGCAAGCATTCTGGATGACCCTGTATTGAAAGGACTTTTACAAAAAGAACACTGAAGCRCCTCAGTCTAAGTAAAACAGCCAGCTTGTTTCAAGAGGCAGAAGCATTAAGTGCTGCTACATGCTAATGTGAAAAGGTGTGCATGTATGCACTGAAAAGAGAAAAAATAAGACATTATCACCTGSGGACAGCCACCTCAGACCAAATACACTCCCCTTCCTACCATGGCTGGAAAATGCACCGGAGAAAACCAAAGCTTTCAACAGAAAGCAATCCACATGCCCAGGTCTAAAGGCTCAGAGGTTTCAATTGGACAGCTCTTTGAATTAAGCGCATCACTACACATCACTGCCAGGAGGACAACAAAAGCATCAGTCAATCAAGGGAGGCAAAATAAATTTCTGTCCTACCGCAGYGGTTAAGAAACAGAGAGAACCCCTGCACAGCTTATTATACCACCTTCCCATCTCCCACTTATTCCTCTTACCATTTTGAAGGTCTGAGTAGCTTTTGTTTCCACAGTCCGTAACACTTCTCGCAGACTCCTCATTCCTTTTACAATATTTCTAAGGGGAAGGCACAAAAAAAAAAAAAAAAAAAGTCACACTTGAGACAAAATATTTTTACAATGAGCCAAAGCAGGGCAACAAACTTGACATTCAAACAAACACATAAACCAACAAAACAAAATTACTCTAACACTGGGTGTGCAGCAGCAAGACAAGTCACTGAGAGGCACTGACAGGACAATGGCAGCAAGTGAGGCAGCGACTGTAGCATGCCTACTCCAGATGGCTTCCTAGGAGAAGATCACATTCACATTTGAGGAACAGAGGGGACATTTGGAAGCCTTTCGTAGTTCATATTTATAAAGCAGATGCTTCTTCTTAAAAGCATCCACATCTCCTCTTCATACATACAGACTGTACTTGTTTGAACTATCCTGAGCTTATGTGATGCTTTTAAATGATGATTCCTTTTAGACGGTGCTTAAATGCCTTGTGCCTGATGGTCCAGACACATGATGAAATTACAGTAGTTTAAGYAGTTTATTATCAGCCAGCTGAGTTGTAGTAACTATCTGCCAGCACAGCTTAACCTGCAATGAAAGAGGGTTAAGCTAAAAATCACATTACTTTGCATACACCACAAGCAGTTAAAGCTGCCTAGTTGTCAAATACTATCTTAATTGTATGCCTGAGCACTAAAAGAAGTGGAGACAGAAAAAAATGAAACACTGAACAGCCTGGGTAACACATTTGCAGCGTGTAAGCTCTTCCAGTGTGAGGACCTGACCCTTACATCAGGGTAGCTACAAAAGGGTTTAGCTCATTTTCACTGATAGGTGGAAGTTACCCAAAGAAATACAAACTATCAGAGAAGCTCTGATTTTCTGATATGACAACTAGATAGGGAGTTGTACTGCTACACTATCACTTCAGCTTATTCCCAGAAAATTTTCTGTAGGCAAAATCTAGATTTCATTAAGAAAGGCCACATGTAATAATAACGTTTTTCATGAACCTGATTAAATTTTGAAGATAACCAGTACCAACTGCACTCACGCCCACTTTCATGTGCTCTAAACACATTCTAAAATAACATTTGAAGAAATACCAAAAAATTATCTTTCAGGAAAATTTGAAAATTTATAATGTTTACCACAAGTACTGGCTACATAAAATGTCATCCTAGTAATTATGATCACCAAGTCACAGAAGGCCACAGTGTCTGGCCTTATTTCTAACCAAGACTAATTACAAAATTTAAAACTTTGAATAAAGAATTCTCAAAATTACTTAGTCATGGATAATCTACAAACCATAAAATAAGTTAGAAAAATAAAATAAACACTGGAGATGTTTCCCTCTGGAAAAAGTCTGGTTTTTTTTTTCCTTCCACTTGATCTGAAGTAAAAAATGTACTTGGTTTATCAAAGATAAAAAGCTTGAGGAAGTTTTTGTAAGTAACTTGGACTTCAGTGTTTCAGTGCTCTCTAATTACAGGGCAAAGACATTGGTGCATTTTTGGGAGTAAAAAAATATTTACACACACATGCAATTGTGGATCTTAAACCAAGGAAAGCAATTAAGTATATTAAGCATATGGTTATCTCTATGCACATGAGTAGTCACACTGAAGCCAACAAAACTGTTCACACACTCAAAATATTTCAACTTCCACTATCTGGCAATAAAACAAGAAATTCCTCAAATAAACAAAAGCAGCCCCCCAATTACTCCCCTCAGTTACTTAAAAACATTGTCATTTCCTATACTTCCTGAGGCTGCAAAAAAGGCTGGAAAGAATAGTTATGCTGTAATATTGTTCCGCAACATTTTCAAAAACATGTATGTTTAGATTTCTCATTGTGATGATGTCAGAAAGAGGATTAGGGACTATTTGCAAAGCCAATTAATTCCTCATTTGGCACAGAACACAGAGATGAAAAACCTGAAGAACATGTGGGCAAGAAAAAAGAACACAGTTTGTTCCCTGAGTCCTATGGAACCATTTCAGTTCCACTTTCTAGACAAGGCCATAAACTGAGCTAAGCTTCATAGAAGCAGCACCTTGCTCTGTGGAGAAGGAGAAAGGAAAAGCAGGGAAATAAGACACACTGAATGAAAAAATAAATGATAAGTTGCTGTCCTTCCACAGCTAGTCATGGTTGAAATATGAGCCACATGGCAAATACCTAGGCAAATCTTCAAAGGAAGGTAACAGACAAAACTGGAAACCCAGAAGCATCAACCACTCCACACCTGCCAGGCAGGCGCTGACATGGTCAGATTCTCCCGGCGAGCCCTTGCTCCTGGCACTGAGCACATGGACAGTCCAAAACCTGCATAGCATTTGACAACAATGCGATTCTACAGGACCAAGGATTTGGTTTGTCAGCTTTTTATTTTGAACTTCACTGAGTCATGATAGGAGACAGAGCACACGCCAGCAGSCGCAAACAAACCCCGCAATGCTGCAGCGTTCCAAGCCAGGAGACCACCTGAGCACACACTTCATTTTAAACACATGAACTCTTCTGCTCATAACAATAAGGGACTATTCATGCACTTAAAGAGATTTTTGAAAATGGGACCTAAGGAAGTTAACAAAAAGAAAAGTACATGAACACTGGCAGTTTGAACAGAAACAAGGTGAYGCAGATGGGCATGCATAACCTTTGGCAACCTGTGCTCAACCCATTTGATCTTGTCTAGATCTGAAACTAAGCAATCTTGAGCCTCCACAGGACTTGGATAGAGGACTATGTGGAGATTCCAGGTATGGCAGATGCAAACCAGGGCATCATAAGCAAAAATTAGACCACAGAAATTAAATGAGCTAAAAGATTCCATACGACCCTACTGCACTGTTAAGATAGCAGAAAAAGAAATAAGGAAAAAAACAAGAGGAGAAAAGCATGTGGTCATTAAATAAACTGCGCTGGGTTTAGCCACAACGGTGGCAAAAAAAGCATTTGGAAAAACACAATGAAATGTGGCTTAGGATTCATTTATAGCCAATTAAATAAATTTATAGAGGAATAAGGAAAATGGCAAGTGAGAACTGTAACATCAGGGAACACCCTTAGCATTAGGATCTGTTTTGGTTGTAGAAGTACCCTATTAACACAGGCTAATTAATTACCAGTGCATGAATCAAAACAGTCATATCACATTTAAGTCWTATCATTCGATTAACACTACACTTCTGATTTTAAAATACAGGAAGATAAAACACTTTTTTGTACAATTACCAGACAAATATTGGTAATGAACCAAACTGGACCCTGGAAACACAAGTCTGCAGAGACAGTCCCCCAAACACGGCATGAAGACATCATTTTCTTAATCCCTGTTCATTAGCCATGAAAACAGGTTGCCTCTAACAGATGAAAGAGAGCATCCTGAGATGACTGCCTGACAAACAGTTTGCAGCTCCACTTCTCCAGAGAAAAGTTGTACCTGGACCTCACAGTCAGCAGCAGCAGCATTGCTCCTTTTGCACCTTTGCCTCTCTTTAGTAGGTTTCTAAAAATTCATACTCTCTCGTTGAACAGCTATTCACATTATGTTCACAAAACCCATCTAAAGAAGTGAACCTCATATTGCTATGAATGGAGATACAAGAGAAGCCAGGTAATCATACCCATGCACATTATAGAGTTTCCTGGTGGCAGCCTAACAGAAGTACCTCAAAAAGACAAAGCTTAGCACTTATCTAGACCCACCCAGCCACCAGTATCACTCACTCTCAAACTACCAGCTGCATTGTCCCAGACGAGGTACCAGCTTCTGAGGACTGAAGTAGGGACCAGTCTGGCAGAGACTGTCCCGCCTGTTCATTGGATCCTACTATAAAGTAACACAATATAAATGAGCTGCTCTTTTGAAGTGCTCTACAGAAAGAGGCCTACAAGATTTCAAAAACAAAATGGTGGATGCTAGCCAAATGACAGGAAGAAGAAAGAGAAAGAAGCCTTGCACAAGCTTTCCTTGGTAGGCATTTTCATCAGGAGTTTCCAAAGTAATTCAGRTCCCTAACTTGAGAGACTATGAAGAAATCCAATTTCTAAGGAAACTGACTTTCTGAAAAACAAATTTTCTAAGATATGCCCCATGTAGAGCTTCCAAAACTAACTACTTCCTCTGGAAAGACTTAACTTTTCTAGTTTGCCTGTGAACTCCACATATCCTTCAAATGCTGTTACAGAAGCAACACAAGTGAATTCTGCTTACCCTAAGAGAATACTAAGAGCATATAGACCAAAGCCCCTGTAACATTATAAAGTAGTAACACTTGTTAAATATTCTGAAATGAAAGACCATCAGAGATGAGCCTAATCTCCACAAAGAGTTTATATTAGGGGAGAGAGAGAGAGAAAGAAAAAAAAAAAAACCTCAAATCCAGTGCAGATGCTGCACAGTAGGCTACCTCCTACAGTAAAGACAACATCTGCCTGCCTACATGCTGCATCCACAGCAGCAACACTGCTCGCTGAAAGAAAAAAAAGYAAGCTTTTTTGTGGTGCAGCAAGGCAAACAATTGCAGATTTGCCTTCAGTAAGCTAGTRTTTTAAAGTAAATGTATATCTGCAATATTGGGCATTTCCACAGTTGCAAGAGTTGCTGGTCCTTACAGCTGGCTTCTTAACATCTAAAGACCAGAAGAGAGATTTGTTCTGTATATGTATGTATAGGAAGGGGGTGCAGTGCCTTTTTTTTTCCACCAAAATTCGTAAGAGAAAATGCATCCCTGACCCCACTCCACACTTGCCAGCAGGAGCAAACACAAAAGTAGGAGAACAACACAGATATCCCTCAACAGCAGATTTGCCTGACACCAGCTCTCCAAAAAAGAATATAACATTTCCAGTTTCTCTGTGCACATGTACCTCCAAGAAGGAACATCCTATCCTGTAAGACCTCCCCTGTCAGCCTGGGCATTCACCATCAAGAGCCTATTTTCTACCTGAACATGCTAAAAGCAACGAGGGGAACAGAAGTGTTTCTTTGAGCTGTTTAATATCAGGTAGAGAAATTCATCATACGCATGAAAAATCTGACAAAGCCTCTTCTCCCCTTCCCCCACTTCCCTCCTCTTCCCTTAATATATCCCAAATGTCACTTATGCCCTCTTGTGGCAGAAACACCTAATACAAGCCGGAGGCACAAAGACAAGCTGCAGATTCCCTGTTGATTCATTCCCCTCCTCCATAGGCCCTTTAAATTTATTGGCATAGATTTCTGATTTGTGCTGGAAAAGGCGGAAGGAGAATGAGACTTYGCACTTCCCATATCCGAGGTAGCTCCACAGCAAAAAAGAGATGGTTCTTTCWCTTGAAGACAAGTTCAGAGAACATTTTGTTGCTATTGCAGAAATTCAGCTTATAATGAAAGCAATTCAGCTCATAATCAAATCAAGCAATTCACAAAGGTATTTTGATTCCAAATTATTTTTCTGTAGAGTTTTTTTTCCTCTTTTTAAAGTTTGTCATTAAAATAAGGTGGGAAGAGATCAAGCAGTGCCCAGAGTAATAGCTGAAAACCCCACTAGATATATTGAGCTGTTAAAGGCTGAACTTAAAATGTTGCTGAAATAAAATGAAAGGGAGTGAGTTTATTATTCAGAAGGTGCCTAGAGGACTTCAGTGCCATATGTTCTAAATGAGATTTTATTTTATTATGTAGCTAATGAGCAAGATCTGAGCTTTTTGTTTGCCATGGAAATAGCAACAGGCTAGCAAAGCACACTTCCATGATACAGCTGCTGGTCAAACCCAATCTCATATGGTAAAACCACATAACCTGATCCCTATTATTCAGAAAATACTGAGACTATGCCTCCTACTTGTAACTCCATACCACCTTTGTATAAGAACTTGTATTCATTTGACTAAAAGATCATTTAATGAAGTTTRTGCTTTTTTGGTATGGAGCCTTACTTTGTATCAAGCATGACTTGAAAGGACCTTGCATGGATATGCTTACAAGTACAGCTAAACTGTCCATACCAACTTTTAATTTTGGCTGAGCATGAAAGAATGGGCACCACTAAGCAAGTTCATAATTGCATTTAAAATCATTCTTGGRGAAAAAAAGGGGAACAAACAAAAAACTCAAAAAGCCTCAAACAAGAGTAAACTCCCTACCAAATGAGTCAAAAATGGTATCAATTTTCTACAAAAGAATTTAAATTGATTTTTGCTGTGATTTTTCCCAGTTTTCTCCTTTCATTCTCCCTTATTTTCCCCTTTCTTCTGTATTTCATTCAGCAGAAAATCTGAATACACAAATCAAAAAGTATTTTCAAAGATGGTTTGCTAGTAATAAAAAAAAGGGGAGGGGTTTGTAACTGTTTGGCCAGCGACACTACATATAGTAGCGAAAAAAATTCAACATTTGATTCTCTGAGAACAAACGGGATACTATGCTATAATCATGGGACTAAGGAAGGACAGATTCTTATATGTACTATTTACATACAGTAAAAAAGTATGTACTCCTCTCAGGCAATCCCTTCATTAGCTAAACAGAATTGATATCATTTGAAGACATGTTCCATTTTCAGGGCAGGGGTACTCTTGACAATGCCATTTGGAAGTGGGCACATAGTAAGCCTTTTTTGTTGTTCTTGAAAAAGTTTCTCAGGTGAAGTTCACTGTAAGCTTGCAGATACCAACTCCTCTTGCCATTCTAAGGTTCATTGAGACCTGTATTGTAGGATCATAATACCCTGGAGTAGATTTCTTCCTGGATGCCTTCCTTCTAGTAAAATCACACAGATCTTTGAGTTTGATCACAACTTGAGGAGGAAAAAAAACACCGAACAGTATCAAAAAGCCTAAGAACTTTCTGAGCTCTAAACYAAGCCTTCTAGCTGGAAATTGTAAAAGCACTCAGCAGTGATTAAATTCTACCCTCTCCTAACGCTGTGGTCAAACTCGCCTTATTTCCATAGAGAATAGAGCTGAGCCAAAATAACAAAACTGTTCTACTCCACCCTACTTGAGGATAGAGAGACACAGAAAAATAGGAAGGAGGAAAGGACACTGAGAAAACTTGAGGTGAACCAGCAGGAAAAAAAGAAAAACAAAACAAAAAAATCAATWCAGATATGAAGAAATAAGCTTTGATCTAAGACAAAACATTCATTGTTATTATTTATGTACTTCCATTAAACATCTGCATCCACCTACCCCTTCTTTAAATGAGCCACATACGCACTCTGCAGAGCTGCTTCCAGGAAGTAAGACAGTTCAAACTCTGAGTAAGTCACATTGCTGCCCTTTATATTCCTTGAATGCGTGTTGTTTAAGGTCTGTAAGGGGAGGAAAGAAACCAATGGAATTACAGAATAACTCAAATAAGAAAATGTTAGCTTCCATCATCAGATTCCTCTTTAGACTACCTGACAACTTTTTATCTTTGTTAACTCTTCAAAAACCTTTCACAACAACTTCAAAAGAAACTATACAGTGACTTCCACAACAAAATCTGTATGCAATGTGAATTTTGAAACATCATTCCTTATTACCTTGCATCTTTAAAGCAAATAGAAAGCTAAACATTAACACAGTGTCTCAGAAGTATTAGTCCAACTACATAGACACAGGACCTTGCAAAAAAGCATTAATGCAATTTGTAAGTGTGTTTTGCTAACATAACACAGCTTACCCTCTCCTACAAATGTTTATAAAGAATCTTGATGGAAGACTCCTGGCCCTTCCTCTCTTTCTCCCATCAAACCCTTCTTACTTTTGGCTTCCTTAGATATTGTGTCTTCCAGTGCTAGTGGGGAAAAAAAAAAAAAAAAAAAAAAAAAAAAAGCTAGCTTTTGTTGCTGGAAGTTGCCCTGTACAGACTCTTCAGGGCAGGGTTTTTCACGGAAGACCAGAAGCCCATGGACTTTGAGTACCTCAGTCAGGAATGCTGCATCCTTATCTCTCTGGGTTCAAAAGATGAACGAATTACAATTCAAAATCTTTGTATTTGACAGACAGAAGCTATCAATAAAAACATTTGTAGAGCCCATTACTGGCAGGAAGTAGTTCTTCTACAAGTGAAGGACAGTACTTAAAAATTATTCTAAATAAAAGTAATTTTGCTTTCTTACAAAAGAATAGACCAAAAATGCGTTAGCTAGCTTTCTTAATGGATTCTTATAAACATATTTAGCTCAGTTTTCTTAGTTCAAATGCAGTTAAAAACAAAACCTGGAACAGACATTCATCTTTGTTGCTGATGACAGCAAAAGTAGCTAGTCAGAAGATCAAACACAGTTAATCGATGGAATAGTAGGTAAYGTGTTATCATTAATGCTGCTGGTGTCAAGCACAAAATGTCTGGCAGAAGAAAGGCATGGAAGTTTTTGGTGTGCACTCATTAAACACAGCTCGCAGAGTTACAGAGATGGAGACTATCTAGCATGCACACTAGCTTATCAGTGGCCTGTACTACTGCTCAGCAGAGGGCTCACAGCACTCATCTTACTCAGCACCCTAGCCAACTACTGAGTGAGCAACTCCTTGCTAGTGATCTAGATTGTTCCCGTTTCATCTGGAAAAGCTGAATCATTGGCAGTTAAACTGCTACGGTTGACCCAAAGAGTTATTTTTAGGTTGTTAGGGAGCTCAGTGTCCACTGTTGTGCATCATTTGCATAGCAGATGTGTAGAAGGTCTTGGGTTGCAGCATTTGCTACATAAAGTCAGTGATTCCTCTTTAGTAAGAGCTAAACCTGAGATAAGACCTGAGCTTTACCACAGACAAAACAGGTTTCTATACCTCATTCTCAGAGGAAACTGGCAGAGATGGAGTAAACAGATGTTTTACATCTGCTTACACAGAAAAAGCTTAGCCCATCAAAATACTAAGACACTTAACTCTTGTAAAATTGTCCTTATACTCCCTATTGTCTATGAGCACATGGCATTGCCCTCCCATTCTTGCTGTCAAAACTCCTGCAAGTTCCACCTAAGTCACCAAGGAATACCTCAAGCTCCTTTCTTACCTTTTCAAGCTCCTGCAAGTACACTTGGGCAATGACACATGCTGTCTCAAAACAAGCTATGACTTCCTCCTCTCTTTCGCACAGTCGAGCACGTGAGGCAATTGAGTTGGTTGAGCGCTCCAGAGACAGACCTGCAAAAAAGCAACACCTTCTCGTACTGGAGCCCACAAATAGCAACATCGTTCTTTTCTCCTTTCATTTACCAGGAGACAGGAAAGATTTTCAGTATGTGAACTTTCCCCTTGATTTAATGATTTTCAGGAACCCCAGAAACATAAAATTCCTACACATGCAAGGTATTTGATGACATGCTGCTCTAACATACAGTAACACTGCACACTTTTATAGCACCTTTCAAAGGCTTTATGAAGAAAGGGCATACAATCCTTCTCGTAGCAACAAGTAAGCAGAGAAATTAAAGCCTATATTTCCAAAGACAGCTATAGATTTTTGGGTGGTTCAACATAAGTGCCATTCCTGAAACACCTTGTGACCGAGTGTGGTATTTTCTAAGCATCCACTATTTTATGTGAAGCTTTGGAGCAAACTTAGAAGATAAAATATCTGAAGCCTCTTTTGGAAAATCTGAGCACAAGTGAATTGCACATGGACATGCAATAAGCTCTTGGCAGCGCACAAGAGATTCTTCAATCACAAACTGCCCTCTTTTCCATAGGAGAAAAAAGAAAGGGTTTTGTACTACTCAAACTCTTTCTTCTATTGTCAACCCCTCTTACAAAGAGTGTGTTAACTGGAGACCCCCAGCTACTGCCCCTGCACAAAAATCTTTTATCACCAGATTGTTGTCTGGCATATCTGGCAACATGCTACCACATTCTTTACAGCTCCAAATCTGGTTGGGGAAGCTACATTTCCACATACTGATTTTACTCTGATCTGCACAGGTTCTTAGGCTAGACTAGATCTTCACAATGCTACTGCTTTGAAAATCAGGCCTTTTAAACCAAAGGGAACTGCACAAATGCCTAGTAGCTCACACAGGCTGTAAACAGTTTAATACATATTTCCCAATAGGTCCTATATATTAGTACTCCCTAAAACTAACAAAAAAYGTGCAAGGTGTAGGATAAAATCCTACTGTTCCAGACACAGATCTACAAATGAGGCAGAAGAAGAAAGAAGCTGTCTAAACAGGCTCCCCAAAAAAGTGATTTAGAATGCTGCAGTATAAGCCAAAGGATTCTGCCTCTTGTGAGGAGCTACCATATGCACCAGGAGCCATGCTTGCCTAAGCGCGTAATCCTCGGCACCTCAACTCAGGCAAGGTGCCAAATGTGTGCCAGATCTGCCCCCAATGAATGATGCCGTGAGAGCACTCACACTGGAGGAGCCTGAGGTTCCTAGGCAGCCTTAGATTTGTTTACTTTTCAAGTTTAAGTTTCTGTTTTGTCCCCTTGGTAACTGTACTTGGACTTTCCCTATTTAATGTTTTGCATTTGAGCCAGACACAGTTTATTCAGAAGGCTGAGAAGGTAAGATGCCCCAGAAGAGCAAAGCACATTCCTCAAGAACCTGTCTAGCAGGAATACATGTCAGTACCTAGCACATTTGARAAAATTGATCTGGCTGGAGCAGAGGGAATTCTAAATGAGAAGGGGGAGGCAGGGAGGAGAGATGATTTAACTAACACCCAATTCCAAGCTCTCGCCTTTCTACTGATACCATTTTGTGTTAGAGGAACAGCATCCAACAGACCTTGTCTTCCAGTCCATCTGCAAAGTTTGGAGTTTTGGTTTATGTTTCTTTCTATTATTTCAAAGCTTCTATCTCCTCACCCTGTGGCTATATCATGAAGGGGAAAAGAGGATGTTAACTCTCTATACAGAAAAAGACAAGAAGTTATSAAGTGCCAAAGCTATAACAATCAACTTACACATATTCTTCTCCTGATCTGTCCCAGTTTTATTTACTTCTGAATTTCCCATCAACCCCCACAACTGAAAACAAATTCAAAAACATGTCTATGTGAGAGTCACCATCCTTTTCATTGCAAAGCAGGACTGAGGAACCCAAAAGAAACYCAGTACAAGCCACTGACATTCACACACATGCAGCATCTAATCAGACTGCAAGAGCCATCCTCACACAGCCTGTGTGGGGGTGGTTATCGTGGGAGATGCCAGAGAGAACAGCCTGATAAAAAGCCACTTACATACACACTACAGCCCACTGCAAGGAGCTACTATCTGTAAGCTCTGATACAGGAGAAAATGTAAACAACCCTTGCTCAGACTCCCAAGTACTGACAGCAAACATGTCCATCCAGATGGGCCACAGAACAGAACTGGGACTGATCAGAGATAGGGAAATAAATGGCTCCAAAAAGGTAATATAGACCACTGCTGCCACCACCAACTTTTCTTCCAGCGAAGACCCTTGCCCCAGTAAACACCAAGTAGTATACAATGTATTAAAACACATTGCACATATTTCCTCCRCTTGTAAAGTGCGAAAAGGAGAAGACCCACATGATGCAACATTAGTCATAGTGCTTCCCACTAATACCACAGGTGCTGAGCCAGTCAGAGTATAAATGCAGTCAAAGTATAAAATCCTCTACAGAACCCAAACAGGGCCATTTTTCCCTATCACAGAAATTAAATGACAAGAGAAATTAGAGCAAGTAGACTGCAAATCCATCAGACAAAGTAAAGAACAGAAGAATAACAATAGAGTTCCCCATTCTTATTGCCACCAATTCAGTTCTCGCAGCAGAATCCCAACAACTGCAGATTTGCTTGGCACACAGTTGTCTATCCAGACACCACTGTTTATTAGCCCATCCAGCCCCAAGGACAAAAATTACATTAATTCTTCCCTGCCTTCCTCCCCCTGTTACTGGTACAAAAAATATTTTGCATCATAAAATATGTTTTGAACTCAACTTGATTCCCCAAAAGCATCAGAAACCTGAAAAGTGCATTATACTGCCATATACTGCCATGCTGAATTTAGCAAGAAAGCATGTCAATGATGGAGTTAGCTCTGGGTAAAGCACAGAGCCATTCACTTTTGCAGTAGCTGGTTAGGGTAAATACCTGAGTCCTTTGGTAGATACATACCATAGTCAGCTATACTAAGATAATACTAATTTATAACTTACATTAAGATAGTTTTTATTGAATCAGATGTCCAAATTTTTGTAAAAGTGTGTGTGTGTGTGTGTGTGTGTGTGTAATATATATATACATATACCATAAAATATTTTATATAGTGAAGATACACTAATGGAGTTTGGTCCAAGCTCAAGACTTGATGAAAGACTTGCTTCCTGATTATACTTTTTAAAAGAATAAACTCTTTAAATCCATTTATTTTCCACCCACTTCAGAAGCATATTTCTACATAGAGAAATAGTGGTTCTCTTTCCTAAATGAAGACAAGGCTTCCATCCACCACTTCTAGTTCTCCCATATATTCATCTCTTTCCTTTGATCTCTCTATAATGTTCCTCCTTTCTTCTCTCCTTCTAAAGCTAATCTGCATTTATGCAGAAACGTTTACAAGAAGCATCACTGACTATAAAAGTTTCCTTCTGCCACTGAAACACACTGCTTGCATTCATGGAAATCTGAAAGGGGACCTTTTATGAAAGTTGATTTCAGCATGCATCTCCTTTCATCCAATTCTCACCAAGAAAAGAGAGTATATCATCTGGCTCTAAYGCTCAGAGGAGAAGTTATTACTAGAGCTGAAGTACACACTTGCAAACAGACTTCAGAGCTTAGATTCTCAGTGACATAGGACCACAGGAAAACTCAGGTTGAAAGGGATCTCAGGAGGTCTCTAGACCAAACTCCTGCTCAAAGCAAGCTCAGCTATGAGGTTAGATCAGGCTGGTCAGGGCTTTACCCAGTCTGGTCTTGAAAGCCTCTGAGCATGGATGGAGACAGCATAACCACTAAGCAGAACAGCAAACTAAGGCAACTTGCTTYTTTTTCCTCCAATTCATTAACTCATTTACCAAATAGCAGTATTGCTACTTCTGACGAAGAGAGAGACACTAATCCACCCACAGGTTCTTTTTATTTTGCTGTCAATATCAACTCTTAGCTTCACATTCATGGCTGCATTAATATAACAATTGGGAAATAGTGCCTTTTTAGGTCCAAGAAGTCAGGGTCAGTAGCAACACAGTACTTGAAACTCCTCTTATGCACAGAAGCATAGCTCAGAAGCAGAGCTAAGGAAGCAACCTAAGGAAGAAATCAAAGAAGCTCCATAATACACAGCGTGAAGTCTGCGTGCTGTGTCCTGGTGTTATGTCTGTGTCAAATGCAGCCATGGGAACTCCAAAGTCAGAGACAGCTCAGGGTGCARTCTACTGTCCTGCCAGCAGGATCAGCCACAGGCTACAGAATAAGGTTATGATGTCTGTGCTCATGTGCAGCACACAGGTAATTTTGGCCAAAAGCCAGAGTATGATGCTATGCTGAGAGTATGCAATAGCTTTATTCAAGCTACAGGAACATAAATAATCTATCTTGAGATAAACCAGGGTGTGAATATACTGCATGTACTGCATGGCAACTACTGAACAGAAACTGGTTGTGATCACATTCTCACCCTCTGATGAGTGTCAGGTCATTCAAAGTAGCTATTCCCAGTGAAAGGGCACATTTCATCTAGTGCATGGCTGAAACCTGCTTCAGAAATGTGGCTTGAAGAACTCAGCTAGCACTGACTATTTTTAAGACAAGTGCTTCAAACTGATACATATATATAATTCATCCTTAAAGACTCAAAGCTTAGCAGAACGCTAAGCACTTAACTCTCAAATACCACAAAACTGAAAGGCACAACCAAATCCCTTCCATTTTAYAAGTGGTACTAAGTTTGTATCTTAGACACTGTTGGGGATCTTAATACGTTGTTTGAAGGCTATGCTCTTAGGTTATGGAGCTTTGCAAAGGAAAAACTGAACTTCAACAAGCCAAAACAGCAGTCTGGACTACTTCGACGTAGGCAAGACCCAGAACTGTGCATTATTCCTGACAGAATTCACAGCACCTTAAATAATTCATGTCATTGGTCTTGATACTCCTCTCCTCAGTTATTGAGCAAAGAGCTTTCAGCACCATTTATTTGCAATGCAAATACAAGGGAAGGGGGGAAAAAGGTCTAGATTTTGCCAATATTTTGGGAACATCCAGTCATTCATACTGTACTYAGAGGAGAAAGAAAAGTTTCATTTTGCAGGAGAAAGTCACGAGAAGGTCTTTCATCATTGCCGCTGGAGCAACAGTCCTTTATAATCACAATAGCCCTAATCACAAAAATCCATGATAACTGTCAGGTATCTTTCACCTAAAAGCCTCAAAGGTGTAAAGCCAGAAACCTTCAGTAACCCAAGACCTTCCCCTCCCCTACTTTTAAGAGGCAAATATAGCCTGAAAAGCCAAATAACTTGTGTGTGGCTGTTTAGTTGAAGTAAAACCCAGGAGGCCTACATCCAGCTTTTCAACTAGATCCTACAAGCCAATCCTAATATTGTCACTCTCACCATGTTTGTAGCATTTTGCAATGGAGAACCTTGTTTGCTTAGACTTGGTGACTCAGATAAAGATGATCTTTAAAACTAGAAAAACTTTTTGATCAAGTGTCTGTGAAGCCAGAATATTGCTACCACTACTCCAAGATGCAGTCTCAGTCATCAGTCTCTGATCAACTCCATGTAGGTTCTGCAACACATTGCTATCTTACTGTGTCAGAAAATTCAGCCATCTTAATTAAAAGGCTTATTTTCAAAAGTGTATTAAAATGCTTTGTTTTCATCAGCATATCAAAACCTCTTACCTAGCAGCTGGTTACTTTTAAGCCTCCTGGTTGATCTTTGTATCTTGGCTTTAACATATAACATAGTAAGTGGCCTKGTATAACAGGCCACCTCCATTCCCAGGATATACATTACAGCAGTTAAAGAGATGCCTCAGTTGGAGTGATGCTCTGGGCCACAGCAGATATAGGAGAGGTGGCATTTCCTCTTATGGCCCTGGCTGTAGAGGACTTGTCAACACCATCCACATCCATACACTTGCATGGCACTGCAAGAATCACATTTTTCCTATTTGTCTAACTACTTTTATTCTCCACTTCTGGCCATTGTAAGATGAACGAGGTACGAGCAAGAGAAAGAGATGGAACAGATGACTAGTTATCACGATTCATTCAGTGTGAATTCCTCTGTATCACTGCCAGGTAACATCATGTGTGAGAAAATTCAAGTGTAGCTGCAATCACAACCTTGGAGACAGACCACGTGTTTCTTCTCTGGGAGTAGAAGGGAGCAAAGAAAAGGTAATTCGTATTAAACTGCACTAAGTCACATCAAGTTCTCAAGCTAGTTCTACTTAAGTTACTAAGTGACAACTAACAAGCTTTTTCACCAGTCATTTAAAAGACAAAGGCATGCAGAGCTTACTCTGCAGTAAATYGCACATGAAAATCTTTACACAGCCATTGGACACATACTGCATCCTCACAGAGCAGAAGGATGCAGAAAACTGGAAGCAGTTCACAGCCACAGCAGAACAGCTCACCAGYGACCACAACACTCCACGATGTTTTGATGTACAAAACACCAGCCTCAGCCACAATGATCACTGCTTGCTTACTACCAAAGYCAATGCCTGTAACATCCAGTATTCAGACACTCAACTGTCAGCAACACAGCCCCAGTCTAGAGACAGCGTGAGACCCATCTAAAAGCTCCCTCTAGCTTAGACTATCAAATAGAGAGATTTGTATTTATTTTAATGAAAATATCACTGTAGTGTTTTACCTCATGTTACTGCACTTAAACATTGTGCATTCCTTATTCTGACTCCTCAGGAAAGCAAGTTGTATCTCCTGATGCTGCTGGCACCAGAGTACAAGAGGTGAGGAAGGTTTTATGCATGTGTGAGCCCAGCACATGCATGTAAGTGTAGAAGGGCATGGAAGATTAACAGGACAAAAAATCCTACCAATTACAGAAATCTAATCACATTAATAGAAGAAGAATATGGCATTTTCTTTTTTCACTGAAATTCAGTCATTTGCACTTTGATACCATCAGGGAGCCTTTGCTCACAAGCCTAAAATTCATACCCCATGCTACATTAGCATATAACATTTATGGCTCCTGTATCAATCTACTTATAAAACGCAAACAGAGGAAAAAAAGAACAAAACTAGCCTATTCTACAGCAAGACAAGTTTGTGAAGTGCAGCAGTGAACTCTAACTTCGCTGGCTGCCACAGGCAGCCTAAATACCAGGGCTGAACTGGGCAACTCTGACATTTCACATCTGAGCTGGAAAGCAGAGGCACTCAGTTCACCAACATGCAACTGTTTTGAAGCCATCACTGTAACAGTGTAAGAGCAACTCCAGTATCACTTGGATTTCAAGTCTATTCTGAAACTAAAACAAGTTATATCAGTACAAGGCCCTTTAAACAAGATATCAGCATCTACAAACTGCGGSTTTTGCCTATCAGACAGCTACTCTGATGCCAACACGAATAAACAGCATGCTTCCTGTCTAGCTGGCRTAATTACAAATAGCAGCACTTTGAAGTATATACTAGGCATAGAACAAAGTCTCTCTCAGATGTGGACTGACATTTAAAAGATGCAGTTTTTGTCAAGCAAAAATGAAAACAAGTTCTGCCAACAAAACGCCTTGTTGTTGGTTACTCAGTTTTTCAGTGCCATATTGCATCATACATCCTTGTGGCTGGGACTCAATTTTCCTAATGTCAGGCAAGAAAAGAAAACTACTTTTATTATGTAGGCTCTGTTTAGAGGAACCCCTCTCTTCATAGACCTTAATGCTTAGAGATGAGTCTCTCCCATTTTTACTACTATCACAGAATCCCCCCACACACTAATTTCTAATGAAGAGATTCTAACAAAAAGGAATTTGTTCCCTATCGCTCACACACCTTTTGAAATTTGTTTCTATTAAGAACAAGAAACCAAACAACAAATTATTTTTCTCCATTGTTCTATCAGTTCTATTTAGTCACAGCAGCGGCAGAAAATTCTGACCAAAGTAACTTCAGTGAGCAGCTACCAATAAGCAAAAAGAACAGTTAAGGATTAGAAGGAGAACATTATATGCCAGTGTACCATCTCAAAAGAAACATACAGGTTAACACAGCTGTATACAGTCAAGTGTCAATCTTCCTCAAAAAGCTGATTACCACCCAAGCTCTCAAAACGTGTACCAAAAAAACAAAAGCAAAGTTTTAGTTAATCTTTCCTCACCTTTAACCCTTATCTATGCTTTTCTCTTAACTTTGTGCCCAATACTGGCTTGTCACAAAGCAGCAGCTTCCTATGGACACCAGCACTGTTCCTTGTAGTCTTTAGAAAGGTCTTAGATGCTCTCCTGAGCACTACAAGCACAAGGGTGCCTCAGCTAGCATTGTCACTTGCCAGGTTGGCAGGTTGCAGGCAGTGGTGTATCAGGGCCACAAGCTAAGGCAGAAAGCTTTAAGATARCAACTCTCCCTGTCCAAACCAGGTCCCAAAAGCCTACAGTAAGCATGCCATGAAGTCAACATAACTGACACTGATAACAAAGGGGAGAGAAAGAGGAAAAAATTCAGGCTCTTAAAGAGTTTTTCCTGCCCCTTACAACATATTGTTCCTTCCTGCTATATGGGTGCGTTATAGTTGCCCCCAGTTAGCCAGCAGTAGCAATGCAGACAGAATGCAAATCCAGCTGAGAGCAGGGGGTAGGAGGACAGAAGGGAGGGAACACTGGAAGGAGGGAGGAAGAGCGGGGTTACCTCCTCATTTTAGCACCAGCAGAATCAGAAATCTTCATTTTAGGCATGTGACTACTGAATAATAACACAGAAATGGATTATCTCTATCTAGACATACGCAATTACAGCATGCTTTTACTTTCCACCCATTAGTGCCAAGACAGGACATAAGTGATTTATCTGAACACTGAAAAATGTCATCAACCTGCCCTTAATCCTTTTCCTACATCTGCCTCACTTTATAAGACAGGTATGCCCTTATGCAACAGGATGCCCACATCATCTTTTTAAGCAAAGCTTTTCTTGAAGAACTTCAAGAACTCTGAAAATCAGCCTGTGAAAAGATCGTAAGCACAAGACTATGCATAACTATAGGGTTTTTCTGGCATCCCACAGTCAGAACAGCATTCTAAGTGCTAATCTGGAAAAGGAGAATGCACCTTGCAAAACCTCTTGTCCTCTGAAATAGCGAGCAGGCTCAGAAAATACACACAGCCTGCAACAGATTTGTAAATCCTGACCTGGAGTAAACACAGCTTCCTGCAAAAAGAAATTAAAAGTGTAAAATCACTTTGAAAAAAAGATTATGAAGAGGATTATGAAACAAATTATGAGCCTGCAGTGTTTTGAAACAGTTTATCTGCACCTGAAATTGTTCAAATTGCTGGCACTCAGACTCACTCCACAGAGCCTATATTCCAATAAACTCAAGAGTTTCAGCATCTTATTCAAAAAAGAAACTGAATCGACAAAAATTTTATGTTAGTTAAGCTAACTAGAAATCTTGATTTTAGAAGAACTCTTACTTAAAAGTAAGGCTGCTTAAGTTAAGCTCATAATACAAAATATACCCTTAACATTATGCGAACGTAATACATCTTAGCAATATATGATCACTACCAATCAGTAAAAAAACAAACTGGAGAAGTCACCAGCTAAGGATCTGAAATCAGTTTGATCAAGTACTGAAATCAGTCTTTAAAATACAGTTCTCCTCCAGGAGGGAAAGAGAAAACTTTTCCCTTTCAGTTCACTCCACTGATTTAGTTAAATGATTACCCTTTCAAAGATGATGAACCAGCAAAGTCTTGATTGAGTAAAATCACCCAAGTAAGGTGGTTTTCCTCTTCTAATCCACACATTAAAGAAAACAACAAAAACTAGTATGTCTGGAAGTCTACTAGCTCTAAAATGTTTAAGGACAGAGTGATCATAAAGATCAAGTTCAAGCACTATCTAACAAGTGACATTTGTTTAACTGAAAAGATTTACTTAGTTTAATCGAAATCTTGAATGACAGAGGAAAAAGAAGTACATTTCTCAGAACCTGGCTTTATGACAAGAACATCTTTAAACATTGTACATTTTATTCTGATTTGCACACAAATACAGCCCAAAACAAGTAATACATAGGAAAATTAGTCATCCTGCAGAAAATCATATTAGAAAATAATGAATGACATACAAACAAGCATTAGAATTTATAACACTAATCAAGTGTATGAACAAATGGGAAAATATCTGCTGATTAACTAGAAAGAACAATTTTAATATCAGGATTATGTTTAGTGAATGCAAACCCATATTTTTAACAGTTCTGGAACCCAACAAAAAACATCGTTTGTAAGAAACATCAGTTAAGAAACACTAGTACAAATAAAGTTTAAAATCAGTAACTCAAAACTGAGGTTTTTGTTGGCATTTAAATTATGATTAAAACCAAGTGGGTAGTTTTCAGATCAGCTGAGCAAAACATCAGTTATTCAGCTTATTATTTCTACATGATGCCTTCAACACTAACATAACTTCTAACACAACCACTTCCAGTATCACAAACCCAATACAAAGATTTCACATGGGGAGAAAGCAGAAGGAACAATATCCTTTCAAACTGTAAAGACCTCATTATTATAGAAATTAAAAAAAAAAAAATCAGAGAAACAGGAAAAACAAAATTAGCAGTTTGTCCTTAACAGAAGAAAAAAAGAAGAAAGGAGCAAGGAAGGAAGGAAGGAAGGAACTAAAAATAGACCAAACCCAGAATCTAGGCTCCACATTGTTCAGCACTGTCATTCTCAGGAATAACCCTCATGTGCTGGTTTCAGAGTTTTGTTTCCATCAGCTGCCTGGAAGACTCACACTGTCCCTTGAAGCACACTCATTACTCCTAGACCAGTGTGGTTGGTGTCCCACAGTTTTACTTTTTTTTTTTTTTTTTTTTTTTTTGAAAATGTCAAGTTACAGATTTTAAATATCTTTAAACAACTTGATTGGGTAAATAAAACACAATGCTCCAAGCCACTATACTAACAAAGCCCAAAGCCCATTTTCTTGTCCACTCAACCTGTAGTTGAACTTGTTATTAACAAAACACAGTCTCTGACTAAAGTTTTTCACAGTATCACATAATGTTCACTTCCACATGGATTTTCCTTGTATCTAACACAGCGTGAGCTGACACTGCAGCCTTCTGGTATCTTAAGGGAAAGGATCTCTACTCTGCTTTTGCACCTCTTTGCAAGAAACTTTTAAAAACAAATTTACAAGGGATTCATCACACCCAATTTCAGACACCCACAAACAAGTTACTGCTTGGCTTCCTTTCCGAGGCACTGAAGAGGAGACAGCACTGTCCAATACCATGTACTTCCTTCATGTGAGACACCATTTGAGGAGGCAATGAATCACTCCAGAACTGTGAACTTCTGCCTGCATAGTGAGTTTAGACTGCGTCGCGACAAATAAAATCCATTCTTTACCTTTGAAATTCCTACTTTTCTGTTACACTGAGCTGAAATTGGCCAATAACAACACCAAAATTATTGGATGATAGTCAGGAAGGAAAAGCAGAGAAAGAGGCAGTGTGACTGTTTCCACACGAAATCAGCTAAAAACTTCACAATCCTGTATCATCGCTGATTTGTGTGCACAGATTTAGATAGTTACCAATCTCTGGGCACACCCATCCACCACATGGTGAAGTCCAGTCACCAGTGCCAGGCCATACAGTCAATCTGCCGGGTGCAGGGTGTTCCTCTGTGCGGGGCTGACTCATCTTTCAGGAGCTCTAATGTAACACATACTGCCTGGAAGCACTGCAGCAAGCCAGAGAGGCTCGCGGTCATTACAAAGAAGGCACCCACATGCCACGTCAGCCCTTCCTCAGCCTTCAGCACTCAGACTGGCAACAGGCAGCTTCGGCTGAAGYAGCTCTCACCATGCTCTCACAAAGCACAGCAAGAACGATCATGCACCAAACAGCAGGGTAAGATGAAGGAGGCTTTTCGCACCTCCTCATGCCCCGCCTGCCTATGTTCACACCAATTGCACGGAAAACAAACAAGGACAGAGCACAACTCCATAATTAAGACAACCAAAAAGTTTTTCTTACTCTGCTTAAGATACAAACATGTCATATATTTTATAGATAATCTGCAACAGCTTGCAATGGCTCTAACTGAACATAAAAATGGACTCAGTCAAGAAATGAATCACCTATGGAGGTTTTTTTTATTCTGTTTCCTTCAATCCCACCAGACTCGCAATAGGATTGGAAGCAACTCACTCCAGTTCTCCACACCTCAGATTTCCCACTTGTACAGCTAACCTAATGAATCTTACTTCCAATATGAAGTCTATTTCAAGGATATCCATTTTAATTTTCTACCCAGGAAAATAAACTGCATTGTTCACATTTCTGTAGGGATTAGATGGGGAATGGAAATTTCTTGCACCATAGACAAACACTGAAGATAGGCACCCTTAACCCTCCTTACCTTATGGAGAAATATTTGGTTTTAAACATTATATTGCTAGGAAAATTAATTATGTTCACACAGTCATACTAAAAAAATCTAGAATCTAGGCACATTTAAGTTCTGGCTGGAAATGTACTTTGTCTTGTAAAGGGATAGGCTGTGACCTATCCTACTTCCAGGAAGATTTATCCACCCAAGTCAACAGGGATCTCTACAGAGTTTCTGCAGCAAGCATGGCCAGAGGCAAAGTAGTGGACTCTGACTCTGACGTTTGGGGTTTTTTGCTTATTTTGAATGGACAACACCAGATAACAAAGCTACATATCCCAAGCGCATCAAAAGCTAAATGTAAGCAAATTTGCTTACTCAATTCTGTTTTATGCAACAGGCAGAATTGCTTGCACTAGAGACTGTATACAACACACAAACTGAGCAGAGGTTTTTAAGAATTAACTCAGGGCAGGTAGAAAGGAGGGAGAGAAAGACATGTACAGACCAATCACCTATTAACTAAACATAGAGGTTAGCATTAGCCTGCACTAAAAATCCAGTTTTGTCAGGGCTCCACAGTACCCACAGAAAGACGACATGCTTCTCTTCTCCCCATAACGTAAGACATTTAGAAATAGGACAGGCAGAAGCAGCCAGACAAGATAGTAGAAGGGTCCTGTACTCTCTGCTATTTCTCCTGCAACTTGTCAGGTGGTCAAGTCTCAACATTTATAAATAACTTCAGTGTTTACTGCTTAATACTCATCTTGAGTGGAAGTCTGAGCAAGGCCAGAAAGAAAACGGTTTGTCTTGTACAATTTCTACAGTGCAATAACAGAACTTCTAATCCAGATTGCTTGTTACCATAAGACAAACCTACTACACACCAGAGATCTTAAGAGGTGCCCACAGAGGTTTGGCTCGATGTCTAACCGCCAGCACTGTTAAACATAAAAGGTGCAATAGGAAAGCAAACTCTTTTGTTGGCTCTCATTTCATTTCTACCATACTCTCTGCTTCCCCACAGTTCCTCCTAGGGTATCCGTCTCCTTCTTATTACATTTTAGTTCGCTTCCAACTAGAAAAAGTTGAGTGACTACCCTTGATTTGATTTTTTTCTTCCATTACTCTTCCAGAATGATCTCGATTGCTTGAGAGCCTACACTGCCTTTCAGCATAAGTGCACAACTCAGCAGCAGTAACAGACTAGCTGTACAAAAACAAAGTGGTTTCAGGATCACACTGAAGTTTCATGAAGTTGTAATAAATAACTAATGCTGGATGAACAAGAGTATTCTATTAAACAGACTTCCCTCTCCCACTACTGTCAAAACTGAAAAAAAAAAAATTAAGCGGAGAACCTAAGTTCTGCCTTGAAATATAGGCAGAAATCTGGCTTTTACGGATTGTTGCCTATACGATCCTTGCACAAAATTTACTACCAGTGATCTTCAAGAATTTCTTTAGAACTGGTTTCAGTTTGCGTAAGTTAAGAGTAGTTCAACCAAAGGCAATAAGGTGGTATGGATAATCAACAGAATTTCTATGTAAACACCAAATGAAAAGAATAAAAAAAGTCCATATACTACTGTATAAATAAGTTCAAACTGATGATCTGATACTTGCCCTAGAAAGCTAGTCCAGGTAGACATATCTTGAATTGAAAATCTAAATCCACACTATCATCATAGTTCTCAGTACAAACTTCTAGCATTTGGGATTTGCTTCCATCAAGACTGGGAGGTCCAGCACATGGAAAAAGGTTACAGTTATCCCAGCAATGAGCTCTCTCTCCAAACTCAGCTGGGCAAGTTCCACTCAGCTTGACTTCTTTATCAGAGATTCTGGTGCAATACTGTGTGACTTATGCCCTTGATGTCTTAGCTAATCTGAAAATAACCATCATGAGAGATAAAGGGCGTAGAACAGGAACAGCTCAGAGGTTATGTTGGGATTTCAGGCGTTCCTCAAACTTCACACACAATGTCAAAAGAGCATTTATGTTCCATGCTAGCTCATGTAGGGAAAAAAAAAAAAAAAAACAGGGCCCAGTCTTCTAAGGCAAATGCCTCCACTCCCTATGGCCTCATAAGGAAGTGAAGGTAGTCGGCTCCCATAGAAGCCTTACAAGAACAGTGTTACTTCATCTGTGTCCATGAACAGTTTATCACTACACTCAAGCCTCATCTAGGGCCTTATCCAATACCCAGTGAAATCAGTGCAGCTCTGTAGACTCTGGAGCGCATCGTTAGTTGCACTCAAATACGTAGCTATAAATACACTGGCAGTCACCCACTCCTCTGCCCCAACCAAGTGTTAGTGCAAGTTAAAACTAAATCAATTCTGTTCCACAAAAGCTTATTAACAAAGCAGATTCATCCAGTGCCACAGAAAACAAATTCAAAGCAAGCAAAGCAGCACAAACAGGTTTTCAAAAAGCAGAACGACTGTGTGAGATCATGAAACACCCAAATTATCATCATAATACTAACAGCCCAGTCAAACAGTTTTGGGGGTTGATTTGGTTTCAGTCTTTTACATACCAGTTGAAGGTATCTGATCATCACAGAGTTCTCATTCACCTAATTAGCTGGTGGACATGCTGAAAAGAGCAGAAAGCAGTAGATAGGTAGTAGTACTTGAGCAACATTTATAAAGGAACTGAAAGCAAATGAAGGAGAAGATTACTGATATTTTTCCCCCATGTCAATAACCAACTGGGGTATTCCTTTCCCACTGACAAAAACAAAATGCAGTTTTGCTACTAAGAGGAAGCCTTCACTAAGATCTCTCAAATAGTGCAAGGTCTGTAGAATTAAGAGGTAGGAGAGAATCCTGTTTGTACAAAGTGTCTAATACAGCGTGAAATGCATTGCAAAAATACACTACCTACTTTGAAAGCACATATGCTGTTAGTCCAGAGTTTAAAACTTGGAAACACAGACCTACTTATTTCACTGAAATCATTCAAATTTTCAGGTAGATGAATTTTTTCTAAGCAAAAGCATAGGCTCCAATTCAGCATTGCTTGATTTAGATTTTCCTGAAACTGACACAAGCTCAAGTGTGTTGCTGACTCACAACCACAGTTATCACAAGAGTTCCACCATTTTCAAACTTTTCATTACATGTCAGCCAAGTTTAAAAACCATGGACTAAGACTCAATAATGCCTTTATTTTTAAACTACACAGATCTTACTACTGGGATTTTCTAAAGGCAGCAGCATTGGCTTAACTCTGCTCCAATCAAATCACTTGGAGAAGTACCTTAACCTTCAACTTAAACACAGCATACTTCAGAAATATTTACATGGTCCTTTACCTTTAATAACAAAGGCTTCCGTCACCAAACGTAGCATATACAGTGGCTCATTTCCTATTGAGAGGTCATCAATTCCAGCTCTTGCATACATGCTGATGGCATCTCTGTAGGATCCTTCCACATAATGAAGCTTTCCCAGGATAAGCATAGCTTCTGTCATATACTTAGGCTGAAATGAAGGAGGGGAGGAGGGAGAAAAAAAGAAGTGTTTACATTGCAAGATACCAAAGAGCAAAAAAGAGGTAGTTCAGAACAAATTCTGCATTAAGCAGATGCAAAATGCTTTATTCTCAACTCTGTCAACTCCACAGGCCAGATTAGGAAGGACTTAAGTGTCTAGAAATCTTAGTGCTACGCTCACAAGAGCAGCAGGTAATAAAGACCATGCAACTACTTTGGAGCTCAGTTTGGGAACACACAGCTTACAAGCCACCTCACTGGACCCATTCTATTGATTCACCAAGCACGGACTGCACATAAAAGACTGCCCTTGTCAGAACTACTCACATTATGCATATAATTCCCCTGTTTTTAAAGAATGGGATAGAAAGCATCACCTTCTAGTTAAATACTCCCCTCTCCTCTGCACTTTTAATTATGAGTAAGAAGTTCCCAAATTGTCTTCTTGAAGTTCCTAAAGAATTGTCATGAAAAAGCAGAAAAATAGAAGGTATTCCTGGTACTCYTACAACTTCGGTTTCTTAAGGATTGAAAGCATGCAGACAAATCCGTAAGAAAAACAAAAATCTCAGTAAAATAAATAAAACCTTTCAGACTCTCCTTATAGTCCAGAAAGCATGAAAAGGCTCCAAAGCCTACACCCTAATTTTGTTTATGCAGAGAGTATAGACTACCACACAGGGTCAATCATCAATCTTGCACACGTAGACAAGTCACCACTGACCAAAACAAACAAACAAAAAAAAAACCCTTGGATTTATGGATTGTGATAACTGCTAATACCACGACCTGCAGGAATTCACAGAGGCTTTGCCTCCCAGGGCCTAAGGGGGGGGGGCAGGGAAGAGTTGGACAAATCTCCCTTCCCCCTCGAAACAAACAAAATAATCCAAACAATCAACCTTCAATCAAACAGTCAAACAACCAAGACTAGCCAGCTTCGAAGAGGTTAAGAACAAGGATCTCCTTCACAAAAGCAGTTGAACACATGCTCCCTAGAAAATAACAGAATGAAAAGTGTAACATATGCTTCCAAGCAGTAAGTTCCAGTTAAGTTTCAGGCCCAAAAGTAGTATAACAGATCCAGAACTTCAGAATCTTTTAATTTATAACCTCTTTTAAGCCAGTTATACAATAATGTGTCCAAGGACACCAATACAGCAACAGTCACTGAGTCTTACAACACTCCTAAAGATCAGCAGCCTGGTTGATGAGCAGCTACTTAGTATGTGCCCTGACTGTAAAGTGAAACGGAGGAATTTAAACCACCCCTCGCATAACTTCTCTGGCAGAGATGGAAAATGATGCAAGGCCATAATCCTGGACTTGTACCACAACCTCAAAGAGCCGGAGAGCAGCTTAAGACCTGAAGCTGGCCAGGTCTATGTAATTCCCTCAGCCCAGCAGCAGCTCACTCAGCTGTGGTAACCCAACTGCATTGTCGCATGGCCATGCCTTGTCACCACAGTGAACTCCTGAATATTTAGACCACTTCTTTCTAATCAAAGAGTGTGTGTATGTATGTATGTACACACATAGGAGAAAAGTACTTTTTTTTGAGTATAAAAAAGCAAATTTCCCAACAGATGACATTGCAAAGAGATAATGAATTACCAATATGTTACTAATATTTATAAATATAGCATCGTACATAAAACAGAGAAATGTGAACACAGGATGCAGACTSTTTGTATCAGACTAATAATCACACAACCGAAGCATCAGCTTGGTAAGATTACACCTACACAACATACTTACTCGTAGTTTTCCTCTGTTTAGGATATTGGTCAAATACTGTTTAGCTTCATTCAGTTTTGGCTCGTTCTTTTCTACTAGTGGAATAGAGTCCTTCAATTTGGCAAAGTTTTCCTTCAAACATTCTTCCAGCAGAGCCTCTGCAAGCAGCATACTCCCATAGTCCTCTGAAAGCACACATCAACCAAGAAGAAACATCAATTAGCGCTGTATTGCCAATAAATAGCATTAAAAAAAATTAGAGACAAACAGCAACTCAAAGCAATGTCTAAGAAGAACTAACGGACAAAAAAAGGAAGTTACAATGTTTGCAATAGTTCGAAGTTAATGTATTTTCTATGAAAAAATAAAAGACTTTTCCTTTAAACTTAAAGATTTTTCCCCAGTCAGATCCTTTAAAGTTTGTCCTTCGACAGGACAGTTCTGTTCTTCCTCATATTATCACTAATAAAACTGCTACAAATTTTCATCACAAAATTAYGTTTAAAAATTAGGCCCAATCCTAGCAAACATTTAAGCGTATGCTTTACATTTACAAATGCACAAGCATGAAATGTATGCTTTGGACTATGCATAAGCTAAGTATTTCACTGAAGAGCACTAACCGCATCAGAAGCTTACAAGATTTTGTTAAAAGAGTTTGCAAAAGAGAACTAAATAAAGATTTTATTTAGAAATATTCTATACATCTATTATTAAAGACAAACCTATGGCTTGATCCTGTAAAATAATTAGTAGGCATATAWTTTTTTCTACATTAAGATCCATGCCTGCTCACAGTTCTACAGGAGAGTAATTCAAACACAGGTAGCACTGGACACAGTGCAAAGGATCACGCAAGCAAAACGTTTCATCTACCAGTATACTGACAGTCCTTGTATGATGGGTCCAACTCCACAGTTCATTTATTCATAGGATTAGGACCTCAATCAATTGCCTAACATGTTAAGCAGGGTCTACTTCTTTCAGAGTCTAGGACAGAGGAGAAACAGTAGTCTATCTATTTCCATATTTGCAGTCCATGGAACAATTAAATCACACTTATTCCATTTATATATATGTGTATATAAATACACACACACACACACACATATGGCATTAATAATCAACTTTTGTTTTGTTTTTTTTAATCCAGAAAAGCAACACAAAATCCAAAGTGTTCAGTTGTGCATCAAGTTATAACCATATTTCTACCTGCTCAATTGCAGGTGTGTGTATCTAATAACCTAACTTGCATGAACAAGTACGTACATAAAGTAGGCTCTGAAAGCATCYCTGGGGACCAGGTAAGAAAAGCAGAAAATGACACACACTATGCTCAAGTGTTTTTCCTTAGGCATATAATCATTACATAATGCTGAAGAGCACTCAGGTGAAGTAATTAATGTCTTTGCAAAACTTAATCACATGAAAAGAATATATATACAATAAAGAAATATACAGATACACACAAAATCTCTAAAGGAAATATTATCATTTAAAAGATCTCATCCAGAAATAGTGTTGTTTTTAGAAAAAAAATAGCTAGATCCTTACACAGTAGAGTTCTGTAGCAATAACAAAGCATGATTCGTTCATAACTAGCAAATTATGATGACAGCAACAGATTAACAAATAATGTTTTTAGAGCAATCATACTGTTGTTATTCCTCTTAATTAAAAGGAAGCAAGTGAATAAGAACTCTTTCACTATTAATAACCCCAAACTGCATGATGCTCTTTGCACCTCTATGAAGTACTTTCTGAAACCAAACCAAGTTCAAAGGTTGGCTGCGTGGTTCTCAACATAAGGTTCAGGCTGGCTTCAAGTATGCACTTGGAAAACACTGTAAATAAATACAGTTAAACCACCAACCCTTCCCCCCCAAGCACATGCTTTCCCAGCTGTGAGAAAGCCCTGTCAAGCTTATTGCATCCCAGGGAGCTYTGATCAACTCCAGGGTCTCTCCTATAAACACTCCTCTAGAAAAGCAGCTTTATGCATAGAARTAGTTCCCAACTTTAAAGATAGACCCTCTTGCCTCAGTAAGGCGGCTAAAATCCAGCTCGCCGAACAACTTAACATTATGGCCACAGACAAAGATTTTTAGTATGTGTAAATTAGACTACCTCTCTTCTCAAAAGTAATCTGTTGTAGCAAGGAAAGAGATAACAAGAACACAGAGCTGCACTGGCTATTTATGAAACCTGCCCTCCATGTCAAAAGATGCTTAACCTGAGCACAAGCCGTTTAAATGAAGTACTCCACAACTGCAGTAAGGTAGCTGAAGAGCTTCCAGAAGAGGGAAGTGAGAGGGAATCGGTATCACACGCGCTGAGAAGTTAGAAAGATTTGTTTTCAGGCACGGAAGATTTTAATCTGAAGTCCATAACCGGGCCACAACCAAGGCTGGCTCCTCCAGGAAAGCGGTAACCAACCCTACCCGCTGCCGGCCTCCGGGTACCTGCGGGACGCGGGACGCAGGCAGCACCCCACAACGGAGCGCGCCAAGCGAGCACGCCCCGCTTGCGCCTACCTTCACAGCCTCCAGGACAGCGCATCTCTTCGCGGCCTGACGGGCCCCGGAACCGCGGCTGCCTCCTCCSGGCTTCCCGCCGTCCCCGCCCGCCACGCGAAGGGCCCCTTCCTCCCCGCACCGGGCGGCCCACCCGCCGCCGCCGC
>NW_028186579.1:5235689-5247271 GCF_003343005.1 Rhea americana | reverse complement strand
CGCCCCGGCCGCCCGGAAGGGGCAAAGGAGACCCGCCGGCCGCTGCTCAGCCGCGGCGGAGCCYCGAACGTGGCTGCGAGCCACAGCCTGAAAAACACCATTATCATCGCTGCTACGTGAGGCGTACTGCACCTTAACCTGTCAGAGGGCAGCACCCATGCTGTGCAAGGCTAGCAACCGCCCGGGCTCAGCAAGCAGAGACTCCGAGCACAGGAAATACTCTCCTTCAGCATTCACCTCAGCCCTGAAACGCCAGACCTCTGAAGGAACAGCCAAAGATGCTGTTCATTACTATGCAGCAACTCCCTCTGAAGGTATTTTGTCAGTTAAAACCACGTTTTCCACCAGTTGTTTCTGAAAAAACACCATAGTTCTTTAATAATGATTTTAATACAGTAATAACCAAAGTACTTCCTATTAAAGYAGAACACGCTAAAGAGTCTAAACCACTTCCTGAAGTCAGTCARCTCTGAGGACAGATACCCTTGAGAAGTGAGAGCAACTGCCATTTAGAGTGTAACTGGAAAAGCAACCAGACATTCAACATTTGGTTAAAAGGGAAAAAGCAAGGAATAAGCAAAAGAGAGAATTAGTGAAAGTAACAGTGATAGGAGTACAATTTRCAAAATAGCAGTGGAGCAGGGAAAAAAAAAGTCTTGGAATGCACTGCTCAGTGCTGCGTAAGACACAAAAAGGAAAACATAAGCGTGCAGAATTCCACATACTCTGGTTCTGCAAGTAACATTCATACTGTAATAGTTTTGCAGACACAGAAGAGAATGTTAAAAATGTAAATAGGTTAAACCGGGGCAGGAAAAGGGTAATAACCTCAAGCATTTTAACGAGTATTAACTCCTCCCCTAACCCCTCACGGAGGGTTACGGACATCCAGGTTTATGCCACCCTTTCCCTTCTGCCTGAGTGTCAACCTGGACCCTGCTCCGGATGATGGGAAGCCCGAGCAGAGGCGCCCGCGCCCCCTCCCCCCGGTCTCCGCGCCTGACCCAGCCCCACAGCGCGTTTCCGCAGGCGGCAGCAGCAAGCCGAAGGCCGTTAAGCGCCGCTATAAGCGCCCCAACGGCCGCGCCGCCCCGCCCCGCGCACGTGGCGCTACCGCAGCCCGCACGTGCTCGCCCCGCCCGCGCAGGCCACGCCCCAGGGGCGTGGCCTCGCCACCTGCCCCGCTGTTATCGCTCCACGTGGAATTCCAGGGGCGGTGACGTCACCAGCTCTGGGACACGGCGGAACCAATGGGCGGGAAGGAGGGGGTGGAGCGGGCGTGGGGTGGGGGGGGTGTGGCGTGCCTGCGTGCGCGCGCGCGCGCGCGCCGGGTCAGAGGTGACTCTGGGGATGGTGGCCAGCTTGGGCCAAACCCCGCACCACTTGCCCGTGACCCGGAGCTGCGGGGAGGGACGGCGCGGCGGCCATCTGCGGGCGAGTGCGTGGCGCCGCGGCGGTCGGTTCTGGCGGCCTGGGCGTTCGGGGGGCGGGGCGGGGCGAGGCGGCCTCTGCTCCGTCCCAGCCTGCCGGCGGGGGGTTCTCAGTGCCCGCCGTAATGGGTGCTGCGGGCGACGGTTTAACGGTTCTGCCGAGGCGGCCGGGCTGCCGTTAGCCGGCAGGCGGCGGGGCGGGGGGGGGAGGGCAGAGAAGTTTTGTTGTTAAAAACAAACAAAATAAACCCTTCAGCTGTTTTGCTTGTTTGGGGATGGCGGTCTTCTACACGTTTTTATCCTGCTAAAGTGTTTTAATGCTTTACTTTTCTTTGACGTAAGAGCTGCAATGACAGTGAAGTACTGCAAGATTTTAAATAAGATTTATCGAGTGYGGGAAATCTTAGTAATTTCCCTAATTAGAAGGAGCCACTTGGGTACTCTGAGCAACCTTCGCTCCCATAACTGTAGGGTAGGTCTGAGGGAAACAGGCATGAAGTTGTCTAGAAAGTATTTGAAGGTGCAGAGGCAGCTAGGCACTGCACATTCACAGTGTGAAAAGAGTCGTTCTTTGGAAACTACTTACAGTGCATTCCCTTGAAGTGGAGACCCTCATAAAAATTCCTAATTGGAGCCTTCTGATTTTGTGCTTTTTAAATGGTTGAAATGTTGAGGGAAAAGTAAGTTCTTGCATCCTATAGCTTCATAGGGTTGCTTCTAAGCACCTTATAAGTCTGCTGAAAATGGGTTGTATTTTTCATCCATTTCCCTTTTTCTAGGAAATCATGATGGCCCTACGGAATTTTAGAGCATGCCTGCTGTTCTTCTTTCTGGCTGCTTTCTTCATCTCTGCCTTAGCTGAGGAGTCTGTAGGAGAGAATCAACATGCAAATATTCGGCTTGATAAGAACCTGGTACAAGATAAAGAGTATGTGTTTGCTGTTCTGAAAATGTAAACTTTACTTCCCAATGATTTCCTTATCTCCTTAGTCTTGTTACGTGGGTTGCACCCTCTCATCTAAGGATATTGTATGAACAGCTGGAGTCAGATACCAAGATACGTTTTTTTTCAATAAATTCACTGGAGATACTGCATCTAGTAAGCTCTCTCTGGAACCTTTAGCCCTACTTATACTGTATAGAATTTCTTACAGGAATCCTCTTACCTAGATCAACATACTCTGGACGGGACAAAACTTTATTCTGAACAGTAAGAGCTTTGTTCTCATTTGCTTCTTCATATAACACAAAAAGAGTGTTATCAGCAAACCAAGTCCCTAGTATACTCTGTGTTCTRCTGGGAAAGATCCTCTTCCAGTTCCTTTACTTTGAAAGACAGCCAAAGGGAGATCTGGGGCAGTACTTCAGTTGTTGTGATAACTCACTATAGGTAAGCGAGAAGAAAGAGGAATAGCTATCGAAATCATTCCAAAGGCCAGTACAGCACCTGCAATGTACTAGGATGAAAGGGGTACAAAGGTTGTTTAAAGTTCTAGCTTTCAGTTCTCCTGGTTGTCCAGTATGCATGAATTACAGCATTCCTTGTATATTTGACTACCTAATCAAAGACTAAATTTGATGTAAACAGTGCATTAAATATTAACTGATTTTCTTTTCCCTTAGCCACATCATGGAACATTTGGAAGGTGTTATTGAGAAACCAGAGTCTGAGATGTCTCCACAAGAGTTGCAGCTTCATTACTTCAAAATGCATGATTATGATGGCAATAATTTGCTAGATGGGTTAGAGCTTGCTGCTGCTATATCTCATGTCCACAAAGAGGTAAGTGAAACATTGTAACAGCGTTTTGCCTGAAAATGAGACCTTTTCCTCTGTTAGTTTTGGTTTGATTTATAAATGTACTAGCTTTATTGTGGCTTTTCATGTCACATTGCAGTGTTCCATACTGACTCCATCCTAGTTTAAATTTTACATCCTTTACATCCTGTAGAGTTGAAATGATTTGATAGCCAGAGATGAGGAGAGGGGAAAGGGAAATTTGAAAGCCCTGGCCAAAATAGAGTAATGCTGATAAGTGCCTATGGAAATAACATACAGTACGGTGCCACTCCTAGTTCTAAGGATGTTGCTTTCAACTCAAAAATGTTACTGCGATGGATACACAAACAGTAAGAAACTTCTTGCATACGCTTAATATTAGTAGAACAGGTCAAAGTCTGCCTTTGTTTTGCTATTCTTCTGTAAATAAAAATATTCTCTACAACTAGGAGCATTTAAGGCCGAACTGAGAAGATACTATTCTTGGGAAAATAATATTAATGCGTTATTTCCTGGTGAGCTTCTGGAAGTTCAAAATAATGTAATTTTTTGTGTCCATCCACGGTAAAAGATACGAAGCCAAGAAAAGAATAATTACCTGCTAACCCCTTTATTCCTAAGAGATAATACTAAGAATTATGCTGAAGTTAAGCTGCAGTGTACCTAACCTGCTTTTTTTTCCCACTAGGCTGTTCCTGTCAAACTCTGTGTTGCAGGTTCTGACACGTAGGAAGAGGTTTCTGTACTATATAGAAGCTATAGGGTCTGTGCTACATCAAGATCCAAATTAATAGCAAATCTGTTAGATTAATACCTATCACTACACTCTACTATTTAAGTTTTAGATCTTTTTGGCTAAGAATATAAACTGTAATTCAGTGATTAGAGAGTGTTTGTTTTGAAGTCTGAAGAACTTCATTTCATAGCTTGCATTTAATAAAGTTCCTTCTATTGGTATAAACAATTACACAAAACTTTGGTGCTTATTTTGGCCCTGTCTCAATACAAATTGCTTAACAAATTTTTGTCTTTAGCAAAAGCATATTTTCTAGTTAGAGGTCTGAGGCATACAATGGAAGGCAGAATTGTGCTTTATGAAAAGAGTTATACCATTCTGCAGTCTTAAGAAATTCCTGYTTAGGAAAGTAGGAGAGTTAAGGTGATTACACCCTAAAGCCTAACAGCTTCTAAAAACATGCACTATATAATGCATTCCTATGTGGGAATGATTTCAATTAAAGGGACTAAGACAACAACTGTTTTCTACATATCCACAACTTGCCCCATGGCAGTACCTTGGTTTTCCTTCAACAGAGTGACTGCCAACCTGAAGTTAGTAAGGACTTGTTTCTTTTTCTAACACAAATGCCTCCGATATCAATATATCTATGTAATATGCCAGCATGTTTGTGAACATATGTTGAACTGTAAGCTAGAACAAGATTTAAATAACAAGAATATTTTGCAATCCAAGCAACTAGTTGTCAGTAATCTGTCATATGTGCCACTAGGTGGGAAACTGCTAAACTGCTTAACGTGGTTTTTGTTTTCCTAGGAAGGTGGTGAGCATACCCAGGCAATGAAAGAAGAAGAACTAATTAGTCTAATAGATGATGTTTTAAGAGATGATGATAAGAACAACGATGGCTACATTGACTATGCAGAATTTGCAAAATCACTGGAGTAAGGTTTTGTGAGGAGGTTGCTTCTCCTTCTAGCTGTGTGGAAATGTGACCCAGTATAATGTGATTCATTACTGTCTCATATATCAACCTTTGTACTGCAATGCTCATGAGTAGGTGTATCAATTCCAACTGAATTTATTTGAAATTTGTATGTGTTAGGAGGCTGGCTAACTAAGAGTGAGAGCCATGTTTGACTAAATGTAGCTATACATTTGAATCTTGAAGCATGGAAACATCGACAGTACTCACATAGGCTACAGCTGGCAAACTCTTAAGTAGCTGTGTATGAATACTTTACAGATCCTATATAATCTAAATTTCAGTTTTCTGTCATTGGGTTATATAATATTTGCTTACATCTTTTATTTAAATGTATAAAGTATCTGGAAAGCAAGAGAACATGACTACATATAGTTGTATTGTGACAAGACATTTCTGTATTTCACACTCATTTTCAAAGGAAATTTGCATGTAAGTACAAGTGCTTGAAACAGCATTTGTAGAGAAAAGTATTTGCTGAAGTGGTTTAYACTTGAGCTCTACATGATACCGTATGGACTTCAACACTATCTTCAAAGAAATTGAGTAGTCTTTTTAATTTATGTACTTTATAGCATACCTTTACATTTTATGTATAAATATGTGTACGTGTCTCTCAATTTCTTCTCATCCTTCACAGATTTACTTTTTATAGTGTAGTATTTTACTGGATTTTTCTCTACTTTGAATGGTCTTTTTTAAAGAAAATTAAAATATTTTTATTACATTTATATGTTTATTAATGCTGTATAGCATTTACTAGAGTAGCTTACGCTATCTTGTTTTGAAGGTCATGTTAACAGTAAACTGGTTTAACATAAAACCTTCTGTTCAAATTGGTTCTTACAGTATTAGCCAGCAGGATAATCTAAGTAAGAAAGTAATGCTGCCTTGTTGAGGTTTACATTCCTATTCCTTGACACTTAAATTACGGTATTACTTTTAGAAAAATACAAAAGTATTTCATAATGAAGTTTCAAGATACTTGAATGTCTGCAGATGAACATGGTCCTAGGAATGTTTTTGCTGTGTTGACTCAATACTTGATAAGTCTAGTAGCTTAAGGATATTAAAGTGATGTATTGCTTTATTGATATTTGGTAAGTATAAAGCATAACTGAAATATTATATTGCATTCAATCATTATCCATGAATAGAGAATTTAAATGTTAGCATATTTCTGTAAAATGTATAAAGAGCTATTTTCTTTACAAAATTATTCTTATACAAGAGAAATACATTTGTAAAAGAAATTATTTCTTTTGTTTAAATGTCTGTGCAATGAATGCTGAGTGTCTGATTCTTTTTTTTCTTACTTTGACACTTTGTGTCAGGGTTGTGCTAGCTGTACAAGCAACAAAAAGTTGGGATTCCCGCACTTCGGAGCTGGATGTGTAATGCAGGAAGTCCTAGAAAGGACTGTACCTATTTTTCTGTCATATTTCTAAGCCTGTCTCTATTAGTGGCAGTAATCTAAAAACAAACAGCCAAGTGTTTTTCTCAAAGCATTTTTGTAATACCATTTATCAGGGTTATTAGTCTGGATTGAATGTTGAATCAAAGGTAAATATAGAAACTGCTTGCGGGTAGGAGGGGAAAGGAGTTTAAGCTCCTCAGCTTTGAGCATTTAAAGCAGGTTGCCTATAAACTTGACAAATATTATGTCTTTATTCCGTAAACTTCTGAGCCTTGAATTCATTTCAGGTGAAAGAATAAGACCAAGAAACTGACATTTTCACACTGTTCTGAAAAATCATGGTTTCCTTGTAAATTGCAGCAGCCAGAGATGCTAGGACCTGGTCTTAGAGACTGAGCTGTAAATCCTTAGTCTGGCAACTTTCTCAAACTATACTGTGCAGTAAATTACATGCTCAGCGGAAGCTTCATATTAGAAACAATTACAATAAATTTAGGTAATGTGGACAAGTTTTTTTCCAGCTATTTTAAACTTACTTTTAACAAGTCGGAACAATATTAAATATAGAAATTGTTTACCTAAAATGGAGAACAAATTTGAGACCTTTCATTTCATGATGCATGAAGAAATACCAAGTAAGTATTTCTACTTTCCTAGAAGTTCAAGAAATGCTGTCCAAGCAGAAACCTGCACCAYCATGTCTTTACTCAGCCTCCTAAAACAAATACACATTTAATTGAAGTGTACTTAAAGGTAAATGGGATGAAAGATGAAAGCCATCTAGAGAGATTTCTCAGTAGGCAGGAAAGTGCAAAATGCCTGAGAGTGCTGGTGAGTCAGACTTTCATTTTTAAAAATAAAAGAAGTTCATGTGCTAACTGTAGCTCACCTAGTACCCTAAACAAACTGATACAGGTCATATGAAATTGAGAATATTGYACACACACACATATATAAATATATTTGTATAACATATATAAAAGTGGATTTTGCAACAGAATTATTCATAAACTAAACTATTTTTGCTTCTGTAGAGTAGTGTTCTCTCCGTTGCACAGGTAAGAAAAATTTAAGCAGAAAGGGGATATGTTTTACTGAAGGTCAACTGCATACCTGGCAGAAACAGAAAACTAAAAGCTTATTGTATGATTTATCCCTCTTCCTGGACTATGATCCTGGGAGAAGTGTTGGAATTTTTTTTCTCCCATTAGTGTGAAATATGTCTAGCCTTGTATTCCTGTAAATTACACAGTTTTGTTAAAATAATGAGACTGTCATCTTTTACCTCACAAAATACTGTATAATATAGCAACTAAGGAAAATATTTGGAATGACGCGGCTGCTTGAGCATTTGAGAAACAGGACCTTTGTTATTAGTCATCTTGGACATTCTCTGCATATGAAAGAGAAAAATCTGTACTGTTTATCCAGTGGCCATTGGAATATTAATCACAAGAATGACTATCTAGAATTTTACAGCAACAGGTTGTCTGTAACTTCACACAKATTTTAGTACCTTTTTATTATTTTTGTTAATCACCTATAACCTCAAAATATCTTAGATTCTTTACAGAATTGTTACAGACTTACAAGTCCTGATTTAATCTGAAGTATTTTTTTATACAAGCAATTTGCAAGAACAGTAGAAGGAATTCAGAACTAATGTCATAGTTGATGCAACCACTAGATAGCGTGTTGACACTGCACATTCATTCTCTGCAGTACGTAACTTGGAATGACTGAAAAAAAAATGGGGATTTCACTATAGCATCACTACTACATTGATTGGAGGCCAAAGCCTCCTCCTCTGTCTTCCAACATCGTTCCCATTRTGATGCCCACATTTTGATTAGTTTACAACTTTCAAAAAACTTGATCATAGCTGAGATTTGATTACTGGTAATTAACTTGCATTGCTTAGGGCTTCCAAATGTACTTGAAGTGATGGTAAAGAAACTTGCATTTTAATACTGTCAGTAAAAATAATAATGTGACATGAAGACTATGTCTGACTTTGCAGGACTTTACCTGTCCTCTTGATAGCAGGAATTCAACCATGAGAAGATCCATTGAGTGCTCACAACCAGCATGAAGGCATATTAGATGGTTTTTGTAGAACCTGAGATCCTACTGTTTTTGCATAGGTATTGATAAGAGCTTCTGTCACTGTTCTTAGAAGGCATAGTCCTAGTGTGGTCTGGTCAGACATTTTTACCTCAAGTAAAGCTTGAGAAAAAAAATGCTTTTTTTCTTCCTCTTCTCCCATTGCAGTCTTACTGCGTGCTCCTTGTCCTGCGAAAGTGCCGCTTATTGATAATGTTAGTTTTTAGTAAATGAATTAGATCATGAGTCATTATGTCTCTTGGTCTACATTATTTATTACTACAAAGAATCTGAGTTCTAAAAATTTCATTAGCACAGCTACTCTACTCACATTGCATGAGATGTTACAAGGGCAGCTGTTAACAACTCACAGGTTTTTCTGCAGTTACATTTTTCTTCCTGTTCTTCATTCTAAGTTCAGAATTRCATCCTAAACCTTAACAGCAAATATGTTTTCAAATTGTCACTACCTTCTTCAGCTGAGTGGCAGTTTTGCACTTAGAGGGCAGTGTAGCATATGACTCAAAGTTTACTGCCAAATACGACATTTTATAAGAAATCAGTGCTGCACTGAATATAGTGTCAGCTTTTGCAACTTGATCCAACTGAGTGACTGACAGCACTGGATTTTGAAAAGGCAGATGTCAATGAACTCAGAGTAGGTAGAGAATATCTCAGAGGAGGTAAGTCTAAAGGAAAACAAATTAAGGAGAGCTGTCAGTTTCTTCAAGAAATGCTGTCAAGAGACCAAGTGCAAAACTGTACCAGTTCAGAATAAGGCAAGGAACTTCGGTAGAAGTCAGCTAGTTCACAATTTTTTTAATTATCCTCAAGCATAAGAGAGAATTGCATCTGTTAAACAGAAACTAGATCAGATGATAGAGAACACAGTTCACTGCCCCATTCATGTGTATGTGTGTCTGTGTCTCTGTCTACCAACCATAAAGACAAAATGCAAAAGCTGCAACTAGCAACGCTTACCAGAAGGAAAAGAAATGAGTGCAACTGTAAGAAGGAAACAAAGGAAAGTTTGGACTACAATTCAAAGATAGAGGACACTATCAGCAGAGGATATTAAATAGCCATAGAGTTTAATGCCTTTTATTTTATCCTTTTTTAATCAATCTTTACTGAAAAAGTCAACAGCAAGCAGACAGTGCAATTAGTACCAGGGATAAAGGTTTAAAATTTTAGCCTAAAATATGGTAAACCCTCTTAGAAAATAACGAGCAAATTTAGATATTTTCAAATTGCCAGGGCCAGACCAAATTTGATTTAGGAGACTTAAGGGGCAGATGAAGTATGAATATCATTTGGTTATCCTTGAGTTCTTCTGGAGGATGGATTACAAACTGAGTACAATGAACCTAATTGCTGCCTTTTTAAAAAGGAGATTCATAATTTCGTAAACCTAATTTCAATCCCCAGGAAAAATTTTAGTGTACTATCTGTTTGCTTTAGAAGAAAAGGAAATGAGCAGCAGCTAATAAGAATTTGCCAAGAGTAAACTCAGTCACACTCATATTTCTGTCTATGAAAGGGTAAACGATCTTGCTATACAGGAAAAGCCACAGATATCTAAACCCCTTTTTTGTTTGCAAGGTCTTTAACATTATTTCCTTTCCTATAATATCCTCATAAGCAAGGGGTTCAAGTCTGGTTAGATAATTGTATCCACACAGTAACTATCAATAATAATTATCAAAATACATATTTTGGATGGAATTCTGTAAGGCTTAGGTGTGTATTGTTTTATTTGACATTTTCATTGAAGGCATAGATGATATTATATGAAGAATGATTATTAAACTTACAGATGGAACTACAAAGGGCTGAAAATGCGATGGATGACAGGATCAGAATTAAAAATGGTCCTGATAAACTAAGAGAAGTTGACTAAAATGGATGGAATGCAATAGATCACAAAGCCATGTTTTTTTTGTTTGTTTGTTTGTTTGTTTGTTTGTTTCAGGAAAGGTAAATATCACATTGAAGTGTCTAAAGAACCTTCCAGATCATTCAAAGAGCCCTTCTGGCCCACTCTCCATTGGTAAAGACTCATCTGGTAGACAGAGTTCTGCACTTCAAGAAAGATGTGAGCTAGACAGAAAGAGGCCAGAGGAGATCAACAAGAGTGGGCAGAGGGCAGAGTCCAGAAAACATGAGGAAAGACTGCAAGAACTGGGATATTTTTGCCTAAAGAGGAGACACTTAGGAAGAAAGAAGGATAGGGGTTTAATAATAGTCTTCAAGCATGTAAAAAGCTGTTGTAAAGAGTAAGAAAATAGTCTATTCTTGGTGGATGGATCAAAAAGTCTAAAACATAAAGAAGTATAACCCAATATATATGAATTACAACTTGAGAGATTTAGACTAAACATTGGATCTTAATGTCAAAGCAAGATACCATAGCTTGGGTTAACATGACTATAACTGGCTTTGATTTTGAAGCAGAAGGGTGGAGTAAATGACTTCTCCAGATCCCCTCCAGTGAAAACCTCTCTTGCTTAATCTATGGCAGTATCTGTGCGGAGATAAGAGGTGCCTCACCAGTGGGTTTCACAGCCAAGAGCCAAGAACTGCTCCAGGTCCTCAGGGAAGTTTTCTCTTAGATCACAAATCATCTTGCTTTCTCCCTACTCTAAGCCTTTCCCCTTCTTCGTGTAATCCCCCTGAACTCTTCTTGACCCAGCCACATCCCATTTTTCCCCTAATCCATCTAGCTATCAGTTTTACATCTCAACTTCTTACCATAAGAAGCCACCTTCTATATTGAAACTCCCTAAAAGCTTGTTTCTCACTTCTGCTTTCCAGTCAGGCAGGCAGGCTTTCTGCTTCAGTCCCAGAGGACAACAGCCATTCACACTCCCAGCAGGACAGTGGTGCTGCACAGTAGTTCCTCTRCTGCACAGCCTACAATCCAGAATCTCCTGTTCAGTCCTGTCAAAGCATGCTCACTGCCGATAGGGTCCAAGTGCAAAACCCTACCACATGTCTACTGTACATGTTCCAACTGAGATCATCAAAAGCCAGAAGTGAACAGACTTGATCCAGAACAGGAAAAAAAGGCATATCCCTGTCCCCAAGATAACACGTCTCCTAAGAGTCAAGTCCTATCTCTGGAGCAC
>NW_028186579.1:5224054-5235645 GCF_003343005.1 Rhea americana | reverse complement strand
AAAGAAAAAGAAAAAAGGAAAGAAAAAGGGAAAAAAGAAAGAAATACCTTAAAAGTTTTTTTAAATGACCATGACTACCTAGCCCTATTTTCAGCAAATAACTCATTATTTTTGTTGACACTGAGAACACAATGTAAGAGCACCCACGGTGAGTCAGAAGTTCTATCTAGCCCAACAGCTTCRTCTTAGATAGTGGCCATGAGCAGATGCTGAAGGAAGAAAAAAGAATAGAGAAAACACATTGTCATACTCCCCCCAAATACACTCACAGACTCAACTAATTTGTAGGCCAGRGACTGAACTTCAACAAAAAACAGAAAGCTTGAGTCAGAACTCAGTGAGGAAGGTCAGGGCTTAAATGGTACGACCTGGTAACACTATTGACTGAAAAATCAGGTTTTATGGGACATGGCCAATGTCCTGAGGTCGCTGATATGGACTTTTGACATTTCTACCCCATGACTTTCTGTATAAGCAAAAGGGATGATGCAGCATGTATGCATTTATCCCAGGAGACTGCATTAGTGCRTGGTATGGCACAACTATACAGTTTCCAGATGTCACATTCTTCTTATTCATGGATTGGATTGGGAGTTAGGAAACACATAGGTAAGAATTTTGGACAGCAGAACACAGAGATAGAACTGTTTTTAGAGAAGGAGTGTATATGTTTAGGATGAATGTGGAGCTGTTTAGAAACTTTACATATGCCATTACAAATTTATGAGCATATTGGCACTGACTAGTGGAATTAAGACCTCCAAAGCACATAGACATACACACACAGAGGCAGAAACTRTTTTCAGTAACCAAATAATTCTATCACCAGACATCCCAGAACTACTCAAAGGCACCATTTCTAGCCAAGAGCAACAGATTTAAAATATTTTTWAAAATATTTTTTTTAATATTAATTTATTTAATATTTTAAAATATTTTTTAAATCTGTAGGCAAAGGAATTTTCAGGATATGACAAGCCAAAAGAGTCTTTAGGAGAATCTCRAAGTAGATGATCTCATTATTTTAGCCACCATATTTCTTTAAACACCTTGTCCAGTTTCTTTCAACTCTTCCAGAAAGTCTATTCTAGAATAAGATTATRCCTGTAAAGTTTTAGGTGTATTGGGCTAATTTCAGCAAAGTGAAGAATAAGAATAGAATCAACTTTACAATGGAAACTTAAAGACATCTGCAGTTTACTGTTCAGTTTCATCTATATAATGCATGGTCTTCCCATTGTAGAAAAATAAAAGATAGACTTTTACTATCACAAAGCACAAAGGGAAAAGASCACCATCCACGTATGAAGTCCTACCTATGGGAGAAAAAGACTTGGCAGGTCACACAAGTATTTTTGCTTCCTCCTCCTAAAATGTTTATAGGAACCAGATTTGCCTCCTAAAGTCTAGCTYGAGGATTTATGCAGAGTATTATATGATGTTGGCAGAACAGGATGATGACCATTTCTGACTGCAGATGTATCTCTACCACAGACCTTATTAAAATTGCAGCATGGCATTGACACACCAGAGTAGCTTTAAATTAGCCAGCTAAGGTACTGCTACCACCATAGCAATGCCATTACAGAATATGGCACAACTGTAAAATCCCCCATAAAAGCTGAGTGTAATAAATAGGTATTTTTTGCATGCTTTATTGAACACTGTGCTCTTGGAATGCTGTTACTAGTTGGACCCAAGCTATCTAGTTTAATCATAATTCAAGTATTTCAAAACAAGCTCTAAATGTACCTTTCACCTGAAGGTCTTGTAGGATGACTAGTTAAAAGTATCCTGGGTGAGTGCAAGGTCTATCTATCTCTAGACTTTGGTTCCTAGGTTCTACTATTCTCATTGATGCCCAATTTGGAAAATACAGTACAAACAGAGTTTTTATTAAGATCTGGATTTTTTTCTGGCTTGCACAATGGTTAGAGAAAAACTCCTCTAGTGACTATAACAAAAGCCTTCTCAGATTCCTGTAGTAGTTGGAGGTCCTTTCTAGGGCCTTGTAAAACTCTCTCTGATAAAAATATCCATAGGGAAAGGGCTGCATAGGCTGCAGTACACTTAACACAGTTCCTGTAATCTGCAGTTRAATTGTCATCTGTGAATACTACTCTCGAAAATACCACATCATCCTCAAAGTTATCTTCTGTYTGCTAAGCCCCATGCCACTCCTGACCCTCACCCATGCCGCTGATTCTAGTCAACTAATGGCCTCCCAGCACAAGCACCCCACCCGGGGCAACTCAGTTCAGCTTGAAAGCTCTTCCTGTTGACTCCTCCAATACTGGTGGGAAGTGGAAAAAAGTAGACTAAATGGACCAAAGAAAAGTCATTCTAAAGGCAGCCAAACTCATTCAACTCTGGGAGCTTTCAACTTCAGACTGCTGCTCCAAGCAGCATGAAGATCTGAAAACCTGGTCCTGATGCCATTGGACAGGGAACGTTGTCCATATGGCAGATGGACAGTAGTGGAGAAGGTAAAGGGTAAACTGAGGAGAGCTACAAGTACTCATACCTACTCAAATCTGAGTTTTGCACCACCTTCCCAAACCGCTCCCTGGTAATGTAATCTCAGTCTGCTCAGAACAACTTTTGTCAACAACATGGGCTTTAATATGGGACTAGGTACATCAAGGGATCAAAGTACAGCCTCTCTTAAGAAGAGTGCTAATTTAGCCACTCTTGAAAAGRTAAGGAAAAGGTTAAAACTGTCAAGAATATCCACCAAGTTGGGAGCCTCAGATATGGACTCCCTTGCAGTYGGATGATTTAGCTATGAGTCCAACATCAGCTTGAGTACTGATCTCTGGGGAGCATCTAGCTCTGACTGTTTTTTCTTGCCACTCAGGAAAGGAGATACACACATAAAGTTTGTGTTCAAGTGACTTTTCAGGGAGTAGGGTGACGCATGAGCTTGGAAATGCCATGACTGCTCATGTAGGTCCTTCCRTAGACAAAAATTCAGTTTGTGGTAACAGATGGCATAGGAAATTTCAGCTCAAATAGCTAAAGTCTGACAAAATTATGAACAATCAAAAACTAGACCTTCTAATGGAAAGTSTTAGATAATCGCAGCTATTGGACCATCGTCATCTTCACAGCCAGAGAGTGATTTAATCTGTCGGTTATGCGAGCACTAGGAGCGATGAATAGGTCTTTGTATTTATTCAGAGCAAGTACATATCCAGAATGAYATATGATGCTTTCTTTTTTGTCTGATAGTTCACTGGATCACTGAAGAACCAGGGGTTGACACAACAAGGCTTTCCAAAGCAGAGTGACAATAGATACCATCCACATTCACAAAGAGGGGCTCCCAAGGTCAACTAGAGTCTCTTCTCCTAACTTAACCTGACAATTTTTAGCTACGCTCAACTTAACAGCCCCGTRTCAGGAGATGAGCTCAGTTCCACTCTCAGTTACAGCAGGTGGCATGCAGTCAGCCATGCCTCCTGGCCACACTTCTTAGAAGCAGAGCAGCAGAAAGATGTGAACATAGCTCATCCACGCCTACGAGCACAAGGTAGCGCAGCCCAGGGCTCCTCCGCGGAGCCGTGCCGCTCAGGCCTGCTGGGGGCCATGCTGGCAGYCCAGAGTCTGGGGGGACTGCAGTCCCAACACTGCACTGCGCTGGCAGCATGGGAGGGGAGCGGGGAGAGGGGCTGCCCAAACCAGATCACTCCTTTGCAGAAGACCTTCTTCACATTTGATCGGTGAGCAGAGTTTTCCCCCTCCCTTTGTTGCTGCAGCAGCACAAAAGGACTGGAGCACGGCCAGAAACTTACGTCATACTTACACCTGGTCTAACTGAGAGCAGTGTGCTCGATCGTACATTCAAAATAGGCCTTTAAATAAAGCTGGTTACAGCTGAAGCTCTACCAAGGCTCTGGTGGACATAATAGTCCACTCTCCCCCCGGCAGCTGTCAGGGCTGGAAGCTGCCTGGATTCAATCACCTATGGAATACAGGGGGCAAGGCCGAGGCTTGCCRGCTGGTCAAGGTCTTTACTAGCTTGGCTTGTCTAATCCTCAAGAAACCAGTGACAGCTAGCCCTAAGCCAACCTCCTTTTTTCATTTTGTACAAATAATAATGTACACCAATACAAGCAAAATGAGACAATTGTAGAGCTTCTAAGAATATTTCCAAATATCAGGCAAAAAGGCTATGAAAACTCTGAGACAGATTACTACACACCACCCTTCAGCTCCTCCTCCCGGGACAGGTATAGCTTCTAAGCTCATCTGTGTTGGAACCAGTGTGAAAAAGCAGAGTTTGTAACCATCCACACTTCAGAACATTTCGTTTCACCACCATCCCCACAGCGAGCTTCTGCTGTCCAGATGAATGTAGTGCCTGTTTACTTTTGTCTTGCTTTTGTGATCAGTTGTTTCTTATTGCTGAGTCCCAGTCTGGACAAAGTGCTTAAACTTAATAAGCTCAGTCAGAACCCAAATGGCATGAACTAATGCTGTTCTTCCTCTCTCCTTTTGCTTCCTGACCTGCCATTAAACATGCRTACACTTGGCTCTGAAGGGTAAGCTGATCATGGGAGGAGGCACAGCGGGAAACAGATTCATGTGGGTGACTTGGGGTGCTGATACAGGATTTTGAAGATACAAGACTGCCTCCATCAGGTCTGTACTGGGGAAGTGAGATTTTGTAGCCATGACAGGAGGTCAGGCTCCCCAGCTCTGCTACTACCATGGGTCCTGTCCCAGACTGTGGTGCTGCCTGTGGACCACAACCAGAGAAAGTGGAGGAAAGCTTTATCTGCAGGTCAGAGCCAGGTTTCTGAGGAAGCACTTTTCCTCCATTCCCTGTAAGAAGCAGGGCCCTCCATACCCACTGTCACTTCAAAGTATCATGAAAGGTTCAGTGGTGTTGCCCATCACTACTAGAAAGTAAACCATTTCTTAAGCACAAGACTGTCAGGGTTGGCTCTTAACTTTTTTCTAAGATGGTTACTGGAAAAGAAGCTGAAGTGGACTGCAAGCTGTGGACTGCAAACAGGCACTTAAATCCCTCCTTAGTCAATGAAATGAGAGGAATGAAGTGCTTAGAGCATGCTTAAGTGCTTCACTGACTGGCATGAACCTTGAACTGAAGCTGTTGTCAGAGGATGGAAATGAGAGAAGAGGCCATGTTCACCCGCAGCCGTTATTTCTGGAGGCACAGGACATCACTGAGACCCACTGCACCTGGGAACCAGCAGACCAGAGGAGAAGCTGCACTGAGACACTTCAGATGTAGTATTTGCCATTTAAATATTRCAGAGAAAGACCATGCAGTATTGTACTTGTAAAGATGCAAGTTGCTTCAAGCGGTTAATAGGTTCATTGAACAACCATCAACTCGCTTAATTAGGTAGAAAGTACCAGCATCTCAGCGTATTTTCTCCTTTTGATAGATGGCTCCCAGAAGTCATGCATGATTTTCCTAAGGTGCGATAACAAGCTGTCAGTCATAGGAAGCCTGGAGTGAACCATRAAGATAATCAACACAGTCTGAAAACAAGAAACATGTCAGATTGCAAAGCCAATTTCTTTCTTTAAAAAGAAAATAAGAAAGTAATTTGAACAAGCAAGCTTTGGCTTACAAGAAGTATTTGAGTCAACAATAAAAATAGAGGAAAAGTATTTGTGTGAGAAATTCTGGAGCTATTTGATAGGAAACATGCAGAAATTAACTCTTGATATGAACTTGCCCAGTGTAACATGCTTTCTAGGTGCTATTTTATCCTAAACAAATTTTAATCTAAGCACATCATCTTTCCAGTACACAAAGTAGAGAAAACAAAGCGTGATCACCAAAGAGCAAGAGAGTGAATCATATAGGAATAGTATATAGCAYTTGCACATTATATCAGATATAAATGTTTCTACTCTCAGTTAACACACAGATTTACTGACATACTATTTTTATACATAGTTTATGTTCACTTGGGCAGCAGCACCTGTGAGTGTCTATTCCTATGGAAGAAGTTAGCCCTGTGGTCACAGACAGGGAGGGCTGTGGTGCCCTCCGGGCAAAAAAAACCCCGGGACTACCTGAACGTGTACAACTCTGAGAATTAGAGGCAGGCTGGGCAGATACAGGCTCCTCCAGTTGTTCTGGGGCAAATCCACCAACGCTGATGAAGGGACGATCAAAATTCTGTTATCTTGATCGATCTGAGTTGCCGTGAGCAGGGTGGACATTGGTACCCACAAAGAGCTTCTATAACACCTCCAGCTCTAGCAGTGAAGAAGAGCAGCTGCTTTCTCATGAGCAAGATCCTTTGTAGAAAGGCCCAGTTTGAGYCAAGTGCTCTCTTCCTCCCCTGTTTCCGTCTCATCCCACTCTGGGACTGTSCATGACAGCACTCCCCAACTCGGGGAAAAAAGAGTAGGTAGAAAAACCAAGGTTAGCCTTGCCATCTCAGCAAATTATTTGCCTCAAAGASGATCAGAAATTGAAGTTTATTCAGGTGCAATACTCTGTGTGAGGCCTCATTTATTTTTCAAGCAGTGAGAGTCAAGAGATTGTCAGCAAGCGACAGTTTGGGTTGCTGGGCTTTTGTGGTTTTTATTTTTGTCCTCTCAGTGATTTGAGCCAACTGTTACTTCATGCATATGGAACACACAAATTCAAGCCTTTCCTTACTAGTGTGAAGTAAGGGTTTGGAACATGTTGAAAACAACAAGCAGAAATGAACTTGCTCTCTCCCATCTTTAATGTCAGTACCCACCAGTAATTAAACAGAGTCATCTTGCAGTCACCTTAATTCTCCACATGAAAAAGGGATTATAACAAATTAGYTTGATTTAGCCTAACTTCTAGGGACTGCAAGTCCCAGTGTTTCACTTTTCGTTATTGAATTAACAGTTGAAGAAGCTTTTGGCTTTCAGACATCCTATGAAATCCTTCCCAAATTCAGGGCACCAGAGCTAAGAACTGCTGAAGCATTTACTGCTCTGGAGCCACCTCCATGGGATTTGGAGAGCCTGAACTCCAGCTGACCCACCGGGCAGAAAAAACATGCCAATAGACACAAGTAACTTGATCTTCTGACATTCCCTTTCCCATTTAGGGAGAAAAATAATCTCCMATTCACCAGGGTCACAGAGTCTTTAGACCCTTTCCTGTGCTTGTTTAAATACAGCACTGTAATCCTGGGTTCAGATTTGGGGTACGTTACAAGAGAGTTTGGGTTAGTTCTTTATCTGGTAACAGCTAAACAGAAAGTAGCAGTTGCAAAGCACAGCTAGATGCCTTTCCACCACTCGTGGAGGAACACCTCCATTGCCTTCAACAGCGGAGATGTCCGCTGACAAGAAGGATAGATTGCAAACACACAGCATGCAGCGTCTTACACCTCCTTGGCTGATTGTACTTCAGAGAACTGAGGCTTTTTTCATACAGAAAGATACAGACTGAAAGCTATGGATTACCAGTCGCCTGAAGGCCTGATTCAATGCACACTGAGGTCAAAGGCAGTTTTTCTACTGCCTTTACACATTTGGGATCAGCACTTTACTCAAAATGCTAACCTTTTGAGTATTTCAAGGTTTAAGTTTAAAAAAGCCTCTTATTTTCTGCCTTCTTTGCTTCTAGCTCTAATGTCTGTGTCATCACGACAACACCAGATTTGATTGCGAACTGCCCTACGAGTCAGTGAAGAAACAGTAACATTCTTCTGTTTCCACCCCTCCTTCTCTTCCTTCACCTTTTTCCTTGAGGATACAAAACCAATTGCTCCAGAGATGTCCTTTAAGTATGCATGGGAATTGCAACCCCACGTTAGAATGGGATAAATGTATTAAGATGTCCAATGTCATCTTCTACTGAGATTTGCAAATATTAGATATAACCCTAATTTTAAGCAATTCACAGGTTTCTTAGAAAATACATCTTCATCAGCTATTAAAAAAAAATGCCTCATGAAAGCAAGAGAGATAAAAAGGAAACTGCATTCTGATTTTTCCAATATTGGAAAGTAAATCTGATCTCCTGGAAAGCAAGCTCTGCTTGGTCCAAGTTGTGCGTTTTTACAGATGCTGCTTAAAAGCTTTTGTTGGCTGGAAATGTAGAGTGACTGAGCTCATTCTTTTACCTACCTTACACCTACAGCACAGGTGGGGATGTGTGTCCTTCCTGACCACGCTTGCCTGAAGAAGTCCAAATGGACCAGCAGCTGATGGCAGCTCTGAGCAGTGCTTGCCACAGGGGATTTCACAGTGCGGGGGTACTAGTAGGTGCCTCATCTAGGGCATTAGAGAGCAGTTAGATGACCACACATTTTGGCCACTGCTGGTGGAGGCCAGGAGTGACCCAGATGTGAAAATGTCTGCACTTGACAGACATCCCACATCTCCTTCACTAGACGACAGGAGCTTTGTGCACTCTCTGCACGTGGCTCTGCATATAGCGATGGCTTAGTGCAGAATGGAGTCTGAAGAAAGCAGGAAATATAATCCTTTGTTTTTAGAATTACCAATACCCACAACTACTGCTTGCCACAAATGAGAAATGCCCTGATTAAATCTGATTTACACTACAAGGAACAGTTCTCAACTGGCAAACTGGAGATGGCAGAGATGACTGCAGTTGTTTTTAAACTCTTAAATCCTTTAAAACCCTTCCTAGTTTTTATTTCTATTTTCTGGGGTATCCAGTCATATATCCTTTTTGCCCACGCAGTCACCACATGACCTGTTAACCCGCATCGCTTTGGAAAAGCTCAGCTAGGGATAATTCACTTTGAACTCCAATACTGCCAGTTCCCTGATGCTTTGCCCACCACAGCTGTAAAAGAATTGATGATATCCAACTGCACAAGTGATCAGTAACATCTAACTGACATTAATGTTCCCCTTAAAGTGATTTTTTTTTTAATAAACATCCAAGAGTCAGATGCTTTGTTATATTCTCAACAGCCTGTGTCTTAAGAACAGGTAAACATTCTCATGGGAGGAACAATTGTACCATGCCTCGATATTCATAATTCAGAGTAATTATTGCCCCCCAGAAGGAATTCATTGGTCTTCCAATTGCATACAATCATTGGACAATTAGGTAATTTCATCTGAAGTTGTTCACAATAAGCAAAAGTTACACATAACCACACAATCTGAGATACACACTCTGTGTACTTGCCTAGAAAGTGATGGTTGACAATGAATAGGTTGGATAAATCAAGAGAAAAAGACCTTCAAGTGACAAACCATGGGTATTACTACCATATAAAATAAACAGGATGACTTGTAGAAATGAGCAGCAATGAAGAGTCTACTTCTATAGAAGTAGGTGAGCCTACACATATAAAATAAAATACTCAATGTTTTGGTAACTTTTTTTCCTTATTTCTACACTGTTTGAGGTTTTTACAGCACCGATTTAAATATCTTCAGTTCTGTAGACTGATTTAAAATGATCTATATGTAACATGTCCCATTGGTGATGTGAATTACATGCTCCCCTGTGCCAATACACACAGCTTTAGTTCAAAGTGCAGCAGCTTGTATTTTTCCATCCAGCACCTTTAGTTTGGCCCCCAGTGCCAGGCAGTATTGTAACACTGAAACATAATATTGCAAATATTACATTTAAAGTGTCTCCTGTTCTGTAAAATGTGCTGGTCCTATAAAAGTGAAACTGCTGGAATCCTAACAACTCAGCAGGATGCAAAACAACCATACATTGGCCCTTTATATACTGTATTTCTGACCTTCAGTTTCTCATCCAGCAACATAGACAGGGTGGAATTGCATTGGCAAGCTCATGCACTCATTTAAAAAAAATAATAATAATAAAAGAAAAAAAGGAAAGAAAGAAAATCATGCCTGCTGGTACAGTTACATAGGATGCAAAACACCACTAAAAGCTTCTTTGATGAGCAATGGTCACCCCTAATCAGTCACACCTCTCTGCAGACTGAAAAAAAAAAAATAAAGGCAATTTTCTTAAATTGCTGTTTACATACCAAATCAAAACCTTACAAAGGAGGAGGCCAAGCAGCTATGCATTAATATGTTTGCCTCAGAGAGATTTCCAGCACTCTTCCTCCCCAGCCACCCTCCCCAAAAAAACCCACCAGCTAATTTATCCACTTGAATTTATTTTCTGGAATGATTTGCTTTAGAAGAGGGGAGTAGTGTAGAGGAGAGTGGGAATAAAGGTGAAAAATCCCAGCCCTAAAGTGCTGAGGAGCTTCTCAGAGAGGGACAAATTTAGAGAGGCTTTGTGAAAGTTCCTCCTGTGAGTCCTATTAGCAGCCATCAGGGCTTGTGTCACCGGGCTCCCGAGCTGAGCTCTACAGGATTGCTGCAAAACGCAGTATCTGTTGCCAGAATAGCCAAACAGCACTAGAGTACATAGGAATGAAACCAAAGAGAATGGCCAGACACAGTTTGTAAGAGCAGTATATTCAGAAAGACGACAAGGGACAGTGAGAAAGTGAAGGTAAGAAGCCCCTCAAAAAGCTACAAAGTGCTAAAAGATTCATTCACAAGCATCTCCTCCAGTGCAAAGTTCTCCTAGTGCCTCCTTTCTTGGGCAACTCCATTTCCATGGGGATTGGGATCTGTTTTGACACGTCTAATTTACAGAAGCTCATAACATTTCTTTGTTATAACAGCATGCAGACAATAATGTCTTACAGATTTTACATGGGTACTTTATTTTTCCACAGAAGTCAATAAAGTCATGCCAGCAGAAAATTTGGCTTTACACTTGTGTAAAATGTTTTACCCCAAAAAGCAACAGAAACTCTAATCAGACTGCATCACTTTATATTGTTACAAACTGCAATTAAYCTGCTCAGATTGAAAAGCCATACCCATTTTTGACTGAAAGGAATGTCATTAAGTTTCTGAGCTGTTTACATGTAATGAAACATGACAGGAGTTTGCACAGAGATGAGAGAAAAGGAGCTATTTTAAATTAACTCTTTTGAATCCTGCCTTTAGTTGCTTTTAGGCTTTAGAGAATTGGCAGGGCTGATTTCATGGGGTCACATACGAGCCATAAGAGAATTCCCTGTATTGAGCCGCTCTTTAAGGAGCGCCTTTGGGTGTTGATGTCTGGAGGGATGAAGCCTCCCCCTCTATCCTCATTTTCCAGCAAGACTCAGCACTAAATTAAAAAAAATGAATATATGACTTGCATCAAGCAGCAGAGGACACCAGTGGCACAATTCGTACCTCATCTGTGAAGCCTGGTGGTTATCACCCCACGTCCTTTCCCAAGGGGAGGCTGGGGCAGGCAGYGGAGCGCCRCAGAGCAGCTGGCAGAAAAGCAGGRGTCAGGTGCCACGAGGTTCAYGCACGTGAGGAYTGGAGAGATTGTGCAGGACRAARAGGCAAAGATCAGTGTTAGACAGGTACAGAGAAAGATCTGCAACCCTGCCTATACAGTGACTTCACAGCATTAACTTACAGAAAGAATCAAGACAAATATAGTATCAAATCTCTCTACTAAGGCCTGGGCTAAATTAGTGTAGATATATCCCATGTTGGAAAGCTCCTTCAGCTGTGCAATCTTTTTTTAGCTCCTCAGCCTTATTTAGCTGGTTAATTAGCTAGTTAGGAAGGAAGGCAGCCTT
>NW_028186579.1:5205509-5224002 GCF_003343005.1 Rhea americana | reverse complement strand
AAAAAAAAAAAAAAAAAAAAAAAAAAAAAAAAAAAAAAAAAAACACAAACAAAACAGAAAGCAATCAAAAAGAACAAAGTAGTTAGTTATTTATTTGTTTTAAATCTCATATTTATGCCTTTTGAGACAATCTTCTGATCTGGAAAAGAAGCAGAAGTTTGGGAACAAGATTTTTGAAGCTCTGAGATAAGGTTTAGACCAAAAATGAGTGCTGATTCTTTATGCCAATTTAAGATACCTCAAATAGTATCAAGGATCAGAGGGCAGCTTTCTCTGTCACTTTACAATATTTCAAATTTAGTGCTTGAAACATTGAGGACCCCCGTAATCACCAGGCACCTTGATAAACCTTGGTGCAGATCTTTTCCAGTGTCAATTATGCTCTCTCTTCCTCCAGAGAGGAGCCTCTCCAACATCTGACAAAATGTATTTGATGATGGAAAGAAAAAGAAGAAAAWTTGTGAGATTAAGGAGGCAACTGGAAAAATTGAATTCTTTCTCAAAGAATTAATATGCTTGTGGAAAAACATCTGAAAGTCAGAGTTTCAGGTCAATCTGTTTTGGAAGAGGAAGAAATAATATTGTTAGTGTTTAAAAAAAAACAGAAAACAATATAAAAAAACAAGTCTCAAGACTGACGCTGTCTTTTCTTCCACTGGGTGAAAGATGGTGTAGAGCAGTAATTAGCACAGCCCTGCTGGGAAGTCCCACTTCCCCAGTGAGTCTCCCCGCCACCAGCAGGCACGCAAGGACACCTTGGTGCCCAGCCTCSCCCGGTGCCCCAGCCCTCCGCACTGGAGCTGTGCCCACTCGCAAGTCAGCTAAGCCACCAGCCCACGTGGGCTTTCCTAGAAACACGGGTGCTTCCTGCCTCCACCCGAGACACCCGCGTCCCAGMTTTGGCTGGCGCCCCAGGCACCGGCAGCTTTGTGAATCCTGGCCGGCAGGGACATGGCACCAAGGGACGACTGCTGCTCGCTTTTGGGGAAAGGGGAGGTGAGCAGGGCCTGGAGAGAGCCAGGGCAGCCGCAGCTCCCCGCAGAGGTGGTGGATGCCCTTGAGCCTTGGAGTAGCTGGGCCAACCTGGCGCCTGGTGCAGGCGCAGAAGGGCGACATGCGTCACCGTGTTTATTTCCACTGGTTGTTTTTGCAGAACTGCATTTTCTTGCAGATTTGCATTTATTGAAAGCTATTGACACACTTTGCTCATCACCCTTGGCAAACGTGCTCCAAAGCACACAGGTGTCTTTCACTGGAAATGGACTCACCCATGTGGAATAAACAGAGAAAACCAAAGGGGAACCACAGAAAGAAAGACAAACCACAGAGAAAAGGTCCTATTCATCTCTAAATCAGGTGTTGCTGAACTAGGAGACTGAAAACACCTCTAAAACGATAGTCTTCATCATGTCCTAGGCACTGAAGGAGAACAGGTTCAGTAAAGCAAATGGAATTTTTTTAATAAAAGAGGTGCTTCATGTGCTACTCTTGTTTCCCTCTCCAAGTCATTCTTGCAGTTTGACTGATCTGAGTTACAGCTGGATCTCCAAGTATAAACACTGTATGGCTAGCTTTCGTGCTTTCTTTGAAGCGTGAGTCCAAGAAGTGGAGATCAGTGAATTTATAAGGCACATCCAAGCTCTTCTGTAGAGACAAGTTTGTGAGAACGTGAATCTCTGGCCAGCATCTGCATCTGGTCTGTATACCCAGATAATAGGAGAGAGGTTGCAGGATTAGGACATAGTGTAGATGCGTGTACTAAATTGGGTCATTTAGCCCCAGCATTAAGACTGGTAGTGATTATGTATCAGTTTATTAGTGGAGGCATTTACCTCTCTAATGGGACTCAGAAGAGGATGCTCCTGCTAGTAATGGGAAAAAACTATCCTCTTTTTTCTTTYTCTTTCTTACTGTCTCCTCACTTCCCGCTATGTATCTGAAATGGCTGAAATCCAATGGCTTCTGAAAATGTAACCTCTAAGGTAGTGCTTTATTAAAAAAAAAAAAAAAAGACTTAGATCATACATAATATTGTGAAAATCCTTCTCTCTGAATAGTTCCTCTGATGAATGGAATAATGAAAGGAAACAGAGTACATTGAACCAAATCTACTCCATTTTAATTACGTTACTTTTTTTYGCTTCAGAGACAATGCTGGATATATGGCAGAATAAAAACTGCTGAAAATTAAAATGTGCTGCAGAGCTGGAATGTTGTTAGTTTCTGCTTAATGTTTAGCCTTTCACTCCCGAGCTGGGAAGAGACGGCAGTTTGTGTAGGAAACACCGTGTCTTTGCCAGGCTACGCCTGACAGCAGTAATCAAACAGACCGCACAGAGCACATGCACATGCACTTGCTCATGTCAAGACAAGGAAGCGCTTTAGGGGGACAAACATATAAGCAGCTGCTGCAGGAGTCTGAGGCGCTGTTGTTAGTACCTCCGGACTCCTCTCCATGCTATGGAAAGGTGAAGTGAAAATGCATCTCCATGAAATTCTATACCTGAATGAATGAATCTGAATGAAACACGGCTTTTTGTCCAAACTAAAGTACCCCTGCCCCTCTGTTAGTGGTATTTCTCCAGCTAAATAATAAGCCCACTTCTTATTCTTATAAGAAGCTGTTATATGTACTTCACGTGGTTACCGAAACACATGCTTACAGCTAAGCTTAATACTTGAAGCTGCTGCTCTCAGTTTTGAAAAGCTGTGCGACATACTAGCATCACAGTCCTAACATGGCATCAGTGGACATGAATTATGGGCACYAGTGGCCATGTTCCCACACAGAGCAGATGAAGTATCAGAGCTGTTCCCTGCGTTTTGCTTTCCAGCAATATTGACATAAACAGTAATGAACAGTAGTTCATCTACTGCAAGTCAGAACATGACCACTGCGATGAAGAATCAACAAACAATGTTCTCACCAGAGCATCTCTCAACAACAGGGAGTAGCACAGAGCAGTTGCTTGATCCATCTGGCTGCTAATTTGCTTGAAGCTTCTCCTCTGCAGACCAGRTCTTGGCTGGAGGCTTTGGAAGTCTGGGGCAGAGTATGCATAAAAAGGCAGTTTTCAAGGGAACTAACCTTCTGCTGGGGTTCAAAGCATCATGAAAGGGTCAGACAGATCACCTGTCAGTGCTGGACAGGATAAATACAAGCATTTATTAGTGATATGAGTCAGCAAATCATTTCTTGTCTCACAGAGTCATTAAGCTCGCAGCTGTCAGGTTCCCAATAAAATTTGACATATGGTCATGAAATGCACTAAACTCTTCAGTGACTCCAGCCTAGTCATGAGTCAGAGCCTTACACYGCCTATCTTCATACACGAGGCCCTTCGAATAGTGGCATCTGACTTGTTAGGATCATAGGAATAATTTAGGAATCATCACAGTAATTCAGTTGGAAAGAGGTCTCTGCAGGTTATCTGGGTCAACCACTTGCCAAAGCAGGGCCCACTGAGGTCAGGTTGCTCAGGACCTTGTCCAGTTGAGTTTTGGGTATGCCCAAGGTTGGAGATCACATACCTTTTCCAGGCACTTGTCCAGCATTGCTCCACCCCACAGTGGGAAAAAAAAAGTCCTAATATCTAATCAGAATTTCCTGCATTGCAATGTGTGCTTCTTGCCCCTTGAGCTGTCAGTATGCACCACTTAGAAGAATCTAACTCCATGCTTACATATAAGCTTGTTCCTGTTACTACCTATTCCCAGCCTAAGCCTCCTCGTGTTCTCCTTCCTCAGGCAAACTATTCCATCTCCAAAACGCTCAGTCAAGATGACCAGATTCCTCCTTGTTACCATCCTTCATCATGATTTGCACTCTTCTCTTATCCCTCATCATCGTAGCCATGCTCACTTCACTAGCCTTTATCACAAAAGCTACCTAGTTCATCTCTGAAACGGAGTCTTCCTCCCTTTGTAAAGAAGCCAGGCAATCACCGGACCTCTACAACTAGGCGAGCTTTTCTGAACAAACATGACTAATCATTCAGGTAACAGTATCCAAAGTTCCTTGAGCCAGAAAGTTCAGGCCAAACTTAATGAACTCTTCAGCAAAAGAGGATGTATTATCCTCTTGACTTCCTCTCTTTCAGGCATTTCAAATTCACTCTTTTCTCTCTTGCTTGCTTTGTAAACAGCTCCTCAGCCTATGTTTCCTGGGCAGCTCACACCAGCAGAATTCTTTCCCAAAGCCAAAACTCCTTTGTTGAATCTGCCTTTGCTTGAGGCAAAAGAGTATGGCCCTCCTCAAGACTGAAAGGCTATTCTGCACCACATCAGATCAAATCCTTACAAATACTCCCATGTCTTCTTGTCTTTTGGCCTAAGACGATACTCTTCCCATTTCCTCCTCTTATAAGAGGTGTATACAAATGTGGGGAAACAAAAGCATGCCCAGAGATATGAAGGCACCGCATTCTGCTTACTGCCATTCCAGAAATGATCAGGTTTTGATGTACATGATAGGGAATTTATAGGTATCAGGAAAAACTTACCTGTGATAAAGTTAGTATGATGGAGTATGTATATCCTGCAGTAAAAAGCTGCTGCACTAATCTACTCTTAAATCGAAATGCCACAGTCTAACAAGTTCAGGCCTAATGCAGATATCAGTATGTTTTGAGATAAACACTATCTACCCAAAGGGCTGCTACTAATCACTATATCACAGGCTTGCTGTGTATCTCTGAGACACTAAGATTATGTTCATCTACCTTATCATATTTTACACAGTCGTCATGTGTTTTTAAAATAAATTTTCATGATCTAAATGTAGAATTTTCCACTTTCTAGTTTGGGTTCCCTGTCCCATAGTTAGGGATCAGAACAGAAAGGCCTGTTTGTTTTCTATTGYTTCTTTTGACAAATGAAATATTTTTCTTTGTTATCTATTGCAGCCAGGACTTGATGGCAGTAATCATTCAGTTCATTATTACTGGAAAAAAAATAGTAATTTTGGCTATAAGCCAAAGCCTGCATTAAAACCTTGAGGGTGCTTCAATGCTGCAGAAGCTCTGGAAAGGATGTAGGTTGTTTAGCTAGATTTACACATGTCCAAGGAGCAGATACTAAGGACAAGCTCTGCAACTTTTTGAGAGAAGTACCATATTTTTCTACTTTCTTGGCTGTTCAGACCTACCAGACTTCCTGGCAAAAGCCCCAGCTCACTCCATATCATAGAGGAATGACCAACCCCTCTATCCTAACATTAGGCTCTTTCATCGCACAGAAGCTGTGGCTAGTGACTGGTATGTAGATCTAGGGGGAATGTGACACTCCTGGCATTGCAGAAACCTAGTCTGAAGTATTTCATGCTTCAGAGGAGCCCAAGACCTTTTATATGCTTCCCTGAGCACACTGAGGTCAGAGACTTTAGACAACACAGTACATGAAAACCAGCAGGACCCAAGACATCATCCCACCATAACCACCCATAAAGAAGCAGGGGCTCACAAGGGAGTCACAGGTTACATCTGTACTGTACCCATGCACTAGAGTGCTCCCAAAGGTGCTCTGAAGCTGAAGATCTCCAGCATCTGACAGCCAGATTTTCTCAGCTGGAGTTGAGGTTTACTATAAAWTCAGTCTGCTCTTTGTCAGAGCCCTTTGGAGAGGCCCAGGATCCTGGAAATGTAGGATAGTCTTTTCTGCCAGATATTGTCACCTCAAGACCAACTAGGACGGCAGAAAACTGCACAAAGTGCAGGAAYCCCATCGTGCTGCAGGTAAGCACGCCCTGAGAGGATCCTGTGCAGGAAGCTCACCCACTGAGTTCCTCTAAGAATATCCCTGGTCGACATTAAGCCATTGCTAGGAGTCCTACGATTAGGCAACACAGACAGGTGACTGCTTTGGCCTTGTGGCACTATGAACTTTTTGTAGGGGCATAAACAAGTCATGGAGGCCAGGCTCTGTCAGAGGAAGGGTTTGGAAATATTTATGATCATTACAGTTCTAGTTTAAAGCCACACAGCTTTCTTCCTCCCATTTCTCTTACTGGTAGTTTGTTCTAGGCTGTCACTGCTGCAGCATTTAGGAACTTTCTAACTGCTAATGTGAATGTGAATTCATGACCATTTGTCATGACTATTTRTCATGCCTTTAGCTTAAAAATGTGTTTTCCCTCCCTGAGGATTGCCCAGCTAATGATTTCTTAGAGAGCGCTTGACCTGGAATTGAGCCAGCTAATCCCTTTCTTCTCACTCTGCTAGGGGACCTGTTTTCCATGATTTCCTTGATCACTGATATCAATTCTRGCTCTGGCCTCTGCTGAGCCAGAGGAAGCATCCCTCCAGGAAAAGGAGATTTGAGGGTTATTACAGTATTAGCAAAGGCCAAGGCATCCCYATCCCATTAGGCTGAGAAACTCAGAGCAGTGCGGTGATGTTGCGTTGGTGACACATCTCCCTCTCACCGGGGAGCAGTGTTTCTTCTTGGAGCCCTTCCTTCCTCCCTAAATAGAAAACACATCACAATCTTTTATCACTTATTCAGGGAAACTTATTATTATTTCTTTTATATGAAACAGATCGATACACCACAGACTTAAAACAATTGCATTAAAAAGTAGTAGGAAATACTCAGGAAGATGAAATGCACAAACCCCCAAATTGCAAATGAAACCCCTACCCCCAATCTTACATTTAAGCAAACAAATATATTAAAATTTGTTTTTAACTTGTAAGGATTGGCAAGCATAGCCAGCCCTAAAGTAATCACAGAGCAATAAAATAGCAGCCATAAAAAACAGATTGGATATCATGAGATTCTGCACATCAATTTACACAATTAATAACTGCCAAAATAATTGCAATTCACTTAGGAGTTGRAACCAAACTGTAAATCAGACCCAAGCAACATGTTAAATAACAAATACCAAATTTAATACAGAATTGCTGAGTGTGGCATTAGTAATAGTAAGGAATGTTATAAATACAGATGCTTGTACTTAATGTTGCTTGCAGCACTATTTACACTGTGCAACATGCACAAACACTTTGTCCCCAGTGGTGTTACATACTCTGCTATCTATTCCCAAGGTAGCATGTTGCTATTATTTCTGTGTTTATATATACTACTTTGCCTGTTTTTCAGTGAACTTCTGCCATATCTTTTGGCGAGCAGTCACATACATGATTAGCAGCCCCTTGTGTGATTCGTACCAGAAAGGGAAGCTTTTTCAGGCTACAGTAGTGAGCCTCTGTGAGGGCAGAGCTGCTCCCAGGTACTGCTGATTATTGTTATGACAAAGCAAAATATGTGATTCCAATTTGTAAAMCATTATCACAGGCCCTTTATGTGTGTAGCTGTAAAGCTCAGCCTTGATTAAAAGTGTTACTGCAGTGCAATAGTTTGCCGCTCAGTGCCTGCTCCAGAAGAGAAGGAAGCTGCTATATCCATCGCAGGGATGCAGCTTGCTGTCACGGCCACTGTACTTCTCCCTACCCTTGGATGTAGCTCTGGAAAATGCTCCAGAAAAGTCACACTCAGCTAGAGTGGAAAGCTCCTTCCTCCCTGCTATCCCCCATAGCCATCATGCAGAACAAGGCTGAGATTTAGTGGACTTATTGTGGCTCTGCGTCTGGGATAACTGCTCTGCAAAAAGAAAAGTCCCATAGCACAGGCAGTATTCACACACTCTGGGAGGCTTCTTCAGCTTTGGACCAAGCTTCCTAGAACCTTAAACTTCTCACACTTTCAGGTCTTATCATTGCTGGYCTCCCTACATGCCTCCAAGGGGGCAGCAGGCTCCAAACACAATTTCATTTAGCTTCCTCTCCATCTTAATTCACTATTTAATCTAATGATGTTTTGAGTGAGGTCTGGTACACATTAGCTCATCAATACTGCATTTCACATCGCAGCCCTAGAGATTTCTATATTTATCATGCCTTGGTTTACAAGAAGGACAGAAGGAGGTTGTAAGTTGTTCTTGACTTATCACGGTTTTCTGGTACAGAAAAGAGCGCCGGCTGTTTTAAAATTAAATTGTGGTATAAACTTACTTGCAGACTGCCATATCAAGTTGCAGTAAGTATAACATAATATGGCTGAAATAATGCTTTGTTTACATTTGCTTATATTTTATCTAATTGTAAGGTTTCTGTCCATGGAAAAGCATTTCTATAATATTTTCATGCTGAAATAATAGGTAGAACTTTTCAGTGTACTTATGCTTTGAGTTATACCTTGTGCCTGCCATACAATAATCTGTATTCCAGGTGAAATCTATTGAGTGTTGCTGAGATCCCCCAACACTTAGCCCATCTTTGTTTCCTTTGGCTGGCTGGATTATGCTATCTTGTTATTTTGCCTTTATATGATACAATTTTTAAACACTTATTTGGACTGCTATCAAGTATCCTTTAAGACTCCCACAGATGGAGAAGCAGATGCATTGTAACCATCTGGGGCCAGAACTATGATTAACTTTCAAGTTAATATCTCTGTAAGAACGGACTGCATATTAGAAATGCTTCTCCCATTCCAACTAGGAAAAACAAAACTAGGTTTAAAAGTGACCTCCAGATTTGGGTGCCCAGCATGAGAATCTTCTTCCTAGACATGCCAAATCAGTGGTAKTTCTGAAAGTTTGGAAGCTGATGGTCTCCTGAACCAACAGAGATTTTCCACCCCCTTCACTGACAACTCTGAGTTGCATTTACAACTCTTTCTTACACTCTTTGTTGTAACAAAGGAATTGTGTCAAAATCATGATAGATTTTGTAATGTCACAGCCTGCCTTTCCCGTAGGGGAGGAAAATGGCTATTTTGGCATCACTGAAAACCTTCAGCCCATTAGAGAGACTGGGCTGGATAATTGTTCCTCATCTGTCCAGGAGCTTCTGTGACTGACYGATAACCCCTGCAATGGGAGACGGCTCAGAGGGCAAGGTGTCCCAGGAAGCTCAGGAACTGTGTAGGACGCAACTCGTTAATCGCAGCTGCTGCACAGATAACCGACTTTATCTCAACATAAAAGGGACCGAAAGGTGATCTTTGTTTTAGATAAGGGGCCACAGCCATTAATTGGACCAGGTGTAAATGTTTGCCCAGGAGACAGCCAAACCAGCTTGGGGGAGGAGTATATGTGGCTCAGCCCAACGCAGAATATAAAACCTAAACAACTACCAATGGAATTTCAAAGAGAGCAATGGGCTTGAGCTGGCTTCAACCCACATATTTCTTTCTGGCAACTGGGGACACCCAAGGTTGTGACAGTGAGCATATTATAAAGACGGGTAACAGGAATCACATTAGCATTGTGACTGAGCTGTATATTGCAATTGCTATATTTTGCTAAGTGTATGCACTTCTATTGTGATTTTGGTATACTGCTATATCACTCTGCTAAATCAAAAATCCTGTGTAGCATCAAATATCTTCCAAGTAAACTTTTACATTAAACATTACACTCTGTGTGCGGAATATCTGAAAGAACCTSGTCAGAATGTACTGGATTCTGACAACTTCTCTAGCTGTTTTTGCCACACTGTATAAATATCTGGAGACATGTAGGATGATGATCTATATCTACAAGCATTACTGATCCCATAAGCAAACAGCTCCCTGACTCTAACAAAATATGATTTCTTCAATGCTGGGAAGAGAGTCTCACCTACAGTAGCAGTCTGCATCCTTTTAGTCCCAAATACTCCATATGCTTTCACCTCACACACATCTCTCTGTGCCAAGCAGTATACCAGTTACTTTGCTATCAGCTGCCATATCCATTTTAGCTGTCAGTAAACCACCAAAGGATTCTCATTCCCTACTTACAATTCCCTGTTTGAATATTGCCTTCAGTGATCTTTTAGGTTTTTGGTTCATATCAGGGGAACATAAGCTTCACAGATGGATGGTGAAGATTCTATGAATGAAATTGAAAGCTTGGCAAAATCAAAGTAATGACACTGTAGCCATAGGTAGACTGGCCCAAACAAGAACATCCTTCATGAGTGACTTCATATGCAGTTAGTTGTGCGTAGAGGAGGAATAGTCACAGTGTTCTATAGAAACTTGAGAGAATGTATTCCTGACTTACCCTCTTTTATCCGCCAGAATTCAACTCTTTCTCCCTCAAGCCCAATTTCAGTTAGAAAACTTGGACTGGGTGCTTTCAGGAGAACATATACATGAAAGACATGAGGATACAGGCAGCCTAGCCATGGAGCTAGGACCAAGAGGTGGACCAAGGAATCTATAGGAGAGCCCTGGTGAGATGCGGGTGCACAGATGTCCTGTGGCTGCTGGCAGTCACCTTGGTGGAATGGGCTGGAGAGGATGACAGGTTGCTACAGTCTTAGATTGTGTCAAAGAATTAAGAGTCTCAAAGACACATTATACCTTTGTCTTATGAACCCATGCAGAAATTTGGAAGGAGTTCAGCTCAGTACTCTTGAGATCCACAAGCTAAGACAACAGTAGCGAGTGTCTGGGATGCTGCAAATAAGTTGGCGTTTTGCAGTTGCCTACTCTCCCAGAGTGCCAACGAGAAGCACATTTACCATAGGGATTAAAGGACCCCCTTAACCATGCTGTGCAACGCACAGAGTCTGGGTAGCAGGGCAGAGGGTGGCTCTGCAGCGGGGCTGCTCACTCTCACATTGTAGCTATAGCCAGCCTCAAAGCCAGCTGCCTGCTTACACCATGTTTAAGCACTAGGAACATGGTGTCCTAATGCAAATTTCCCAAAGCTTTGAGGATGTCTAGATGGAGTGAGAGCGGAAAAAAAATTTCTTTGGGTTTTCTCTAACATGAATTTGATGAGTACTTTAGTCAATACCAAGTACATCAGCTTGTACAATCACAGCTTCTCTAACAGAGCTTCCTGGAAAAATATCAGATCTGGAAAATGTTACTATTGTTATTCTTGAAGAAGATAGCATTTTCAACCAGAAATGTCAGAGGACTTTGCAATCATTAACTAAATAAGCTGAATTATTTCTATGAAATGGAAATATGTATATGGATTATATATGGATCACTCCACCCCAGCCCTGAGGTGTAGTTACCACTGGGGAAGAGAGCAACATGCAGTGATATCTTACTCCAGTTTAAAAGGAAGTGAAGACCTCTGTGAAGAAGTGGAATGAAGAATCCATATTTAAGTTTCATAATGAATGTGGGAATTTAGGCAAGTATCCAAACTGGGCAAAGATCTTCTTTGCAAGAGAACAGTAGCTCTGCCATAATAGTATCACTCATGAGCTGATTCTGGTCAGAGCAAGTCTCACACTGGTAAGGCAATGTGGTCAGAGTTCACACTTCACAAGAGCTTTGGTTCCCAGTCAGCCAGAAAGGAAATCAATCTCCATGCAAAAGCCTCAGAGCCTTTCCAGGGACCAAGTGGTGCCCATTCATACCATGCTCACTCCCTATCAGCACAACGGTGCGCACTTCCAGGGTACAAGCTCTCTCTGAGAAGTCCTTCCCTATTCAGGGCCGTATTTGAGCGTGGGCTTACTCTTGCAGTGCTTTCTCATCTTGGGGCAATAGCTTCTGTGAAGACACACACAGGGATTAATGAAATCAACCTTCCTTCACCTGATTAATAACAATTCCTATTCAACGATCAACACATGAAGAAATGCAGTAACAAAATTCTCCTGCACATATGAATCCGTGAGAGCACAACCGCTGCCTGAGGGCATATGCGTTGAACCCATTCATGTCAGTGAAAGGAAAGGCAGRAGGGAAAGCGTTAATCATTCTTTGTGGGATGAACGAAAGGCACTGCACAATTAGCACCTTCTGTGCTCCTGCCTAATGACAGGCTTAACTTAAGAGAATTCTCTGTACTGTCCTACGTATCACCTTTCCTCTGACATTATCTTCCTTTTCTTGGCTCTCTACATAGAATTTTAATGAGATCTTAATTGTTTTTCCATCAACTGCAAGGATTTCAAACCCAAGTCATATGTTGGTTGTCATTTTGCAGAAGGTGGTATGGGGAGCTGTAGAGATGTTCTCTTGCTAAAAAAGAGCAGGAGGCAGCCCCCACACCTCCCACTGCATCCCGAGAAAGGGCTGTCTCTCCGCTGTCGGTGCAGCCCTAGAGACTACAGTTTGGTATTTCTGCAGCTACACAACGGAGATGAGAAAAATCTATTTGTGAATGACCATTACCACCTGTTTGCAGCTCCAGTGGCTGCAAGAACATTTGAACTGCTGGTTYTGTGCCTGCCTTGCTAAGGTTCGTGAGGCTTAATGAACAATATAGCCCTCTGCTCAGAAATCAGGTAGGGGACTTGCAGTCATCAAATCAGACATACATCAGCCTCCTACTTCTTATCTTTTGCCATCCACCAGTCACTTGCACAGTCTCTTCCTTTGCTTCACCAAAGTAATTTCTGGTGATGCAACCTGTTTAAAGGATAGATTTACTTCCTTCACTTGAACCTTTTCAAGGTTACATCTGAAGATGTCACTGAAGTGTTACAGGGAAAATAAGATGTTGCAAGAACAGCCAGGTAGAGTTCACCGTATGTAATGGCCAAAAGCAGCATTAAATATTTGCCTGAGATATAGGCACGCATGGTGCAGTGCTGCATGGCAAGAGATGTTGTGCTTTAAGATTACTCTCTATGACCATTAGACTACATTAAGACTAATTTAAGAATGACTGCTCTAGAGTTCATTCTCAACCTATTTCAGCAGGTTATATTGTCTGTGGGAGCCTGGCACAAGTGCACAGGCAGGGGGAGTCTGTTGTCCCTCAGGAAAGGGTCARGTGCATAAAAACAGTAATGATTAACTAACACCTCACACTTCTGTAGCTATTCTCTCCAGTGTCCTAATATAATTTACAGTCAATATCTGACAATGGTCTGGGACTTATGCTAGCAAATAGCAATAGCAAATAGCAGAGTATTAGAGGTGAGGAAACTCAGGTGCACAAAGCTGATCCAAAGTGCATGAAATCAATGGAAAATATTCCTTGCTGAGGTTCTAGAGAAACTAATATTGGAGTCAGGAAGAAAATGTCTGAATCCTGTGGTCCCTGTTGGACAAGGCTGCACAGATTAGCAGTATTCAAATAATGCTTAGATATTTTTGTTATTTGTCCATGAACTTAATATTTTAAAAAATATTTCTAACAGCCTTGTTCCTGCATACTACTCCATTCCAGTGTGTGGAGCATACAATGACAGTTTTGCATGTAGCTGTCTCCCTTAATCACAATCATCTATCCTCCCAAAATATATCTCTCCCTTATGGGAAACAGCACAGAAACAATAGCATCTTTCATGTCATAGCTGCTGTGTGACAACTATGTGCTTTCTGTCCACACCTTATGCTCATTATAGACATTCACTTTTTGACAGCTAGATTCTTCCCTGTTGGGCTTTGGTGCCAATCTAGATCTCAGTAAAGTATAAGAAAGCAAATTAATTAGCAGCCACTGGAGAGTTTGAATTTTGCCCAAAGTTAAACGTTGTGAATTGAAGTAAGAGAAGCCTCTAATGCTTATTAAGTGATATGAGTATGTCTGGTTGTTATTTACAATGACACACATGCTGTGATAGGAGACCATGGGTGGTTTTGGAACTGGAAATATGGTCAGAGTTTCTTCACCCTGTGCATGTTTCTCAGGCCACATAAGGGCGACTTTGGGAAACTGGATCAGCACAGAAGGAGAGCACTCAMGGTAGGCACTTTCCTTTGCATTTTAACAACTGTTATAAATAAGATAGATAGGCCAGATACTCTTCATATTAATATCCAAGGCTCCTGGATAGCTGCATGAAGTCAAATCCTGTTAGCCACAGACCATCGCCCACTTTGCCATCCACAGGGCTTCATAACCATTGGTACAAGCCACTGTTTCTGACCACAAGCAGGAAGGTGGCACAAATAAACTGATGGGGCCTGGGAAACTTGCTTTGCTCCCCCTTTCTCAGCCTATCTTGCATTAACCATGACAAATATTTAAATCAAAGCAAACACTGGAGACATGAGTGAATTTTTAATTCACTGACAAGACATGCTGCCTTCAGGATCTCTTTCATGTCTGTTATAAATAGAAAGCCATAGCACTGCAAGGCTGAAATCAGTGCTGACAGTCCAGCTCTTGCTTTCTTTAAGGAGGCTGCCAAAATGTGCAAAAATTTAAACATTCAGAGAGATAACATGCTGCTCACTCAGTTCACCTCATCTGTAGTTTACAGATTGTTGTTGCTGGCATGGTTTGAACACTCTTTACTTGCTTAAAAAATTATGTCCCTTGCCTAAAACTCTGACAGATCATCAGATTTCCTAACAAGCCAGTAATGTGTAATCAAATGCTGCTATCGAAGCAGGACGAATTATTTTCCTGCTGTATCATAAGTGTTGGCTTGTTGAGATTGAAACTGAAATGTAAAGGTGCATGCAGCGATTGATACATTTGTCATTCCTACACATCTGGGTGAACTCCTCTTTCAAAGCGTAATTGTGCCTCAGAGTACAGTTGATATGCATAGGCAAGCAAAGACTTAGCTACATCAAACCAAGATATGTTCCTCTGTCCTTCCACTAGGAAAAAAATGATACTTCATGGAAAAAGCAATGTCTGAACCATTTCAAATTGGAAATTTCTCTGTGTGTCTTATGACAGTTGTGGTTTAGACACCTCAGGCTCCCATAACTCCTTTGCACACCTTACTCTCTTTCTAAGTTGCTTTTTCTGGAGATGTTGTGTGTGATGTCCTGCCAGATGGAAGGATGTTTGGTTTTTCCATGCCAAAAAAAAAAAAGAGAAAGAAAAGAAGAAACCCATCCAAAACCAGACATTTTTCACAAGCAACCCCAAATTAAATGGGAAAATAATCTCACTTTAAAAGCAAGCAAGTGAACAAAAATCCATAAAAGTCCCTGAACAAGCCGTATCTTGAGCAAGAATGACCCTGCACTGGATTGAGGGTATGATTAAGCAGAGATATCCCCAGGGACTGGAAAGCTTCCCAAGGGATTAAAAATCTTTAAACACAATTCCTTTTGCGACCCAAACCAGTATCTGAAGTTAGCTCTTTAGCAGCGAAACTCTGCTCTGCTCGCCCGGGTTACCTCGAGTTTAGGCACCACGTGAAGCGGTTGGCTTTGCAGCCAGGGGTTCGCTGCCTCCCTTGACAGAGGGCCGCAGTGCTGGTGGCGCTGGGGCAGACGAACTGGGAGGCGGGCGCAGGAGGTCGAACTGGGAGGCGGGCGCAGGAGGTCGGACTGGGAGGCGGGTGCAGGAGGTCGTTGCCGGCAGGCTCGCACCGGCAGCGTGTGCGAGGGCAGCATGTCACCCTGCGGAGAAGAAGATGTGCAGGAGCCCGAGCGTGCGGCGGGGGGTGGGGGCCGTGGTGCGACGAGGGCCCCGGCAGCCGGGAAACACGTCCCGCGGTCACGGTCTCCGGTCTGCAGTGCGGTGCGAGTGCCGGGCARTGGGAGACCCCTGGGGACGCAGGGCCCCGTCCCGGCTGCCCCCTCTCCTCTCTGGGAAGCACGTGTGGCTCACGTACGTTTGCTCACACAGCAGAAATACATCTGGCTCTGCGCACAGGCGTACCGAGTCCTGCGGCCGAGGAGGGAGCCGGCGTATGCGGATCTGTTTGCCAAGCTGCATGTGTAAGCACGCCTGTGGCTCSTGTGTGCGTTTTCCACGCAGGCTTCACCCCCTCTGTGCCTTAACGGGCTTTACAAAGGGCAGTAGAGGTCAGTCTGGGATCYCCAACTTTGAACAAAGGAATGGAGGAAATCTCCTGCAGATCAGGGCCTCTAAAAAGCTGCTGGCCTCAGCCAAAGTAAAGCACAGAAGGAACACCAGGACACACTGAACATGGCAGTTTTCCTCCATTATTTCTGAAAATGGTAATGGTAACTCATGTCTTTGACCCTGCTGTAGAAAACCATCTGATAAATCTACCCTTCAGGTCACAGGAAGTGGTGACATAGCAGGAAAAAAAAAAAAAAAAAAAAAAAGTTTTCCATTCAGTCCATATCAGTGCAGTTCCCACTGCTAGAGCCAAGATTTTTTTTCTTTAATTTTAATCATGCATGCAGAAAATGAAAACTATGTAGCATTCCCTCCAAGTCCAAGTGACAGACATCCCGTCTCCTCCTCCCTGCCAATAGCCATTCAGGGCCACACCATTCCCAAATGTTCAAGACCTCAGCTTTTCTGACACAGCGCACAACTTGACAAGTAACAAGTACTAGATACTGAAGAATTTTTTTTTCTTCTCTCTTCTATTTCTCCTTTTTTTTCCTTTTAAGTTGCATTGAATCTATATAAACAAATTATATCACTGAACTTGCCAGTAATGAGTTTTTCCATCTGGGAGTAACAATCCATTTGAACTAAGAAACTGGAAGTCCTTTGCAAGAGACAGGCTAAACTAGCATGGACATATCATTCTCAAATAAACTGTAAATAAGAAAAAAAAAAAGGAGACTAAGAGAAATAAGGGGCATAAGGAGAGTGTTTCTAGCTGTCACGGGTTTTCTTTTGGAGTGAAACCAGTTGCAGTCTCCCATAAGCAATGAAAGCCCTGATTTCTCCCCCCCCCACCCTGGTGCAGCTTGCTGCTGGGAGGAACTGGAAGGGCAAATTACTCAAAAGCAGAACTGGGTCCTCTCCCCAGTCATTTCAAGGTGCTTCCCAGCTACCTCGCTGGTTCTCACCAACACCACCTGATGAGAAGTAGCTGGGTGCTTCGTTGGAGGAGGGCAGCAGAGCTGCAAAGGAGCCAGGAACGAGCTGGGAAGGGGTTGGGAAGGATCCTGGAAGAAAGTGGGCAGAAGGTGGGCAGGGGCTGGGAAGAGGCCAGAAAGAAGCTGGGAAGGGGCTGGGAAGCGAATCTGCCACAGGAGCCCAGCTTCTTCCCTGGCTCCAGCCTAGTGGTACCAGCACATCACCTGCAAGCAGTATGGGGGTGATTTTCTGCCATGCTGCTCCCGCCAGCCCAGTAGGACACAACGCACTGTGAGAGCAGTGTGGGGAGCACAGCCCAGCATGCTGGGGAAGTGATCATTTTAGTTCAGTAAAGCAACTTCACACCCAGACAGAACACATAAGATCTTTTAGATGAACCCAAAATTAATCATCTTGCCTGGATCTTTTTTTTGCTGCAGAATGACACCATAAAGTATCTGTTGATGCTAGGATGGCCTTTACCTTGGCACATCCCAATAAACCTCGTTACAATTATTGTCTCTCTGTCTCAACCATGCCAGGCAGCAAGCACATAATGCAAGAGGTAACTAACAGCTTGTATCAAGCCACAAAATGTTACAGCTTGTACAATTGCTAACAGGTTTCCATAGATGTTTTCTTCTCATCTGGAGTATTGTGTCCAGTTCTGGGTGCCCCAGTACAAGAGGGACATGGAGCTACTGGAGAGAGTCCAGCGYAGGGCTACGAGGATGATCAGAGGGCTGGAGCATCTGCCCTATGAGGAACGGCTGTGAGAGCTGGGCCTCTTCAGCCTGGGGAAGAGAAGACTGAGGGGGAATCTTATCAATGTGTACAAGTACCTGTCAAGGGCACGGGGCTGGACTTTCTTGAGTGGTGCCCAGTGACGGGACAAGAGGCAATGGGCAGAAACTGAAGCGCAGGAAGTTCTGCCCGACCGTGAGGGGGAATTTCTTCCCTGTGAGAGTGACGGAGCACTGACACAGGTTGCCCAGAGAGGTGGTGGAGTCTCCTTCTCTGGAGATATTCAAGGCCCGCCTGGACGAGACCCTGTCTAACATGCTCTAGGTGACCCTGCTTGAGCAGGGAGGTTGGACTAGATGGTCTCCAGAGGTCCCTTCTAACTTCAGCCACTCTGTGATTCTGTGATTCTGCTGAGCCTTAAACCTCTGCCCAGCTCTCGTGCCTCCCTGTGGGCACAGTAACACCATGGAAAGGGGAAAGGGGGAAAACAGGAGATTACAAGGTCATTTAGAAGCCAATAGSTTTTTGTTTGTTTGTTTGTTTGTTTTCCAGTGTATAATAACTGACCATTTTCATCTTGTTATAATTATCTTGATAATGAATAATTGATACCATTCTTGTTTTATAGGATATTTATAGGGTACTGCTGATGCACACCTTTACACATCTTTTACAGTTTTTCTGTTGAGATAAACTTTCTGAAAAGTTCAGTGAAAAAGTTCATGTGAGGACCAGGCAGTGCCCTCACTGGGGAGAGGAAATGGGGTTGTTATTTTTGTCCTGACAGTGCTCTCTATAAATTCAGCTAAACTTCACTTTACTTTCAGYCAATACACAAGTTCTTTGTTATGTTTTAGTTTGGGGGGGGGGCGAGTACTGAAACTGCCTAATTTCACTGACTCAATCCATCTTCTGCCAGCCGGCAAGAGTTTTCAGTGTAGACAAAGCCTAAAATAAAGCATACCAAATAAAAACCATGGACATATAATTGTCATTTCCCAAAAGCCTCTTTCAGTCCTAGCTTCTCAGAAAACTACCCAAGCATTAAAGCTGCTGCCTCTCAGGGAAACTAATTATAACTCA
>NW_028186579.1:5149492-5204574 GCF_003343005.1 Rhea americana | reverse complement strand
CTGAAACTAGCCTGCTCCCTTCCCGGTGCCCCTTCCCAGGAGCACCTCTGGGTCCATGTGCATCCTTCAGCCCCCTGCCCACCACAAATTCCCAAGTTCTCTGATTTTGCTAGTCCTYCAAAAACATCCAAATCCCTGAAAAACTCTCAGTGCCCCATCTGTTCTAGATCCCTCCCATGTTGCCAGCACTATTCACCACAGTAGTCTCACTTATTTCTATTTCCCATCTGATTCTCRACTGCTCCCCTCCAGTCCCTTCCAGGTCACTCGTGGCATCTCCAGCTGCGACAAAACCTTTACTTCTGCGCTGCTTTGGTGTGAGCAAGAGACTGCAYATGCTGAAGCTGCTTTAAAGCCACTCACACGGTGAAGATGGTTTTTGTATGTCAACTAGTTGGGGCAAATAGAAAGGGTAATAGCCTAACGAACATGGCTTTACGTTGAGGGGGCATTAATCAAATCTTTGGAACATTTCTACTAGTCTTCATGAAATTCATAAAAATTGTCAGGTCTCTTGGGCATCTCCCTGTCTTTCCAGATTGGGTGAAACTGGCTGACAGTTTGAAAGTTATGGGGAGGAAGGGAGRAGACCGACAAATGGACAGACAGACACTGCAACTGAATAAGCCTCATTTCCTTAGCAAATCAGGCTAAAAATATAAGGAAAACATAGTGGCTGGCAGATTTAATTAACATAAACATGCAAGWTTTTTGACTGTAAAGACTTGTCCATTAACCTTCTTTACTGGTCTAACTGCTGCATGAGAGGTTCAGCTTGCTTTTCTGATAGAAAATATCTCAGTTGTGCTGCATTCTGGCTGCAGAGAGGTGCCACAGGCTCCAAATTCCTAGACAAAAAACAGCCGTCCCTACTGCCTCTTGGCATTAGTCAAGATTTCCCCCTAAAAGACAAGCAGAAATCTCTTAAACTTGTCTTGTGGGTTTTTTTYTCTCTCTCTCTGTTTATTCATATTTAACTTGGATGCCTGCAGGCTGGATAAGGACGTTAAGACTTACATTTTAAACAACACATGATGTATTAAGGATATAAATCAAAGCCATGACGTCAGCGGTCAGTGGAAAGGCTCTAATTGAATTCAATAGGTTTGGAGAGTAAATTACCAGAGCTTTGAAACTCTTGGTGACAGAGAACCTTAGAGCATCTCAGGTGACGGAGGCCCTTCAGGCAGCACAGCCAAGCGACCCCTCGTGTGCTAGAGCCAAACAAATTACAGTCACACAGCACAATGCAGTACCTTGTAGAGGCTAAGCTGAGGCCCTCTAGTAACATAACCTGTTAGAGCTGTTTCTAGAGTTAATACAGATTGTGGCAGCTCCACTTTCTGGGCAAACAGTCTAGAAAGAGTGTWTACCCTGATACTACAAAAATTAATGACGATCCTCCTTTCCTCCATCTCTGCTTTTGGAAGTTCCTAACTTCATCTGTCTAGCTTAGGTGGTAGCTGAGATGTCTGTCTAAATGATGCCCTGGGTTTCTAACACTTTGACCACAGACCAAATACATTTTTCTTCTGTAATTTGACAGTCAACCTTTAAGACACTTCTTTGTCTATTAAATGAACCACTGGAGGAATCTGTCCAAGTCAAGTGGAATTTACCCAGTGGAAAAAGCCAGCATAAGTCTGGTTCATAACTTACCATGAAAAATTTCTGATAAGTGGTGRCCAGACCTTGTCTGTGAAGGGGGTATGATTTTAATTCTAAAAAAATCAGATGTGTTCATTCTACAGGATCCTGATTTTAATACATAGATTTAGTAATTTTAGGTTATGCCATTATTAACCTTTTTAGCTCTGTGATCATAGAATCATAGAATCAGTAAGGTTGGAAGGGACCTCTGGAGATCATCTAGTCCAACCTCCCTGCTCAGCAGGGTCACCTAGAGCATGGTAGACAGGATTGCATCCAGGCAGGATTTGAATATCTCCAKAGAAGGAGACTCCACAACCTCTTTGGGCAACCTGTTCCAGTGCTCTGTCACTCTCACAGTGAAGAAATTCACTGCAACTCCATTGCAGCAACATGCAAGGACAGGAGGAACTGAAATCCCTGTAATTCATTTAAAAGYCATTAATCTTCTGCCCAAGGAAATTATTACCATAGAAAAAGATTACCTGAGATCCCTTGAGAAAGATAGCAAGCTGCTGAGAGAGCTCAACTCTTTTTGGATCTGCTGCCCTGCTGTAGGCAGGGTTTTTTTTTTTCAACTCATGCAGTGAAATCACATTGGGAAGTTCCTCAGCTTTCTGTGGCTTTAAAAATTGCCCCATTATTTTGCTTTACAGATGCAGTCACCTTACAATGTCCCTGGCCTTGCCCAGGAACCTGTGCAAACCCCACAGTCCTATTCCCAGCCTGCGAGATTCACCCCGATAGCATCRTGGGTTTAGGTTTCTGCCCTGCCAGGAGTCCCAGAAGCAAACAGCCACCTCTCCTTTGCCCAGCACCTCCATCCCTCCTTAGTGCTCTTTGGTGCCCTGCTCAGACCTTTCGCAGTGGTAGTCTTCAAAGCATCCTCTGCAGTACGTGTTCCTGCCAGACATTGCCTGAAGGAAAGGCATGAACAGATGTCAAGGTCAACCCCTGATCCACATACAGCCAACAGCCTAATTTCTCCATCCTCAYTTTCTGGTGCTCAGTCAGTTTAGTTTTTCTGCAGCCGTTAGTTTCATTGACCACTGCACCTTGTCACATACTTGGACCATTAAATTTTGAAGGTAGGCTTGCTTTCTTGTTGGTTATTTGCAGCTCTGCAAAGTATGTAGGCTCTACAATAACATGAATAAATATTAAACCTCCATGGCAACAGAGGATCATGGAGCATCGCAAGGTAGAAAGCGGCATTGAGAGACAAGAGCAGCTCAGACAGCCGTGCCCAGGGGAGGACTTTTGCCTTTCCAAGTGAGGTGTGGCTGCTGCAGATGGGAAGGAGCTGCGGCAGGTTGCCCAAYAGGCTAGCTGGGAGCCAAGGTGAACAACAACGTAGGGAACAGGTCAGCAGTCACATCAGACAGCGACCTGGAGCTGGCTGGGAACACAGCTTACATGAGATATGTGAGAAACTCAAACTCTTGCACAGAAACATTCCTATAATGCTGAACAAATTCAACCTCAGCAAAGTCTTCCTTTGTTGCAGGTATTGCAACGGCATGWGAGCTTCAGAAGGATCTTTTAGTTTCTCTTCTCCTTTGATATTTTTCCCACTAATGTGGTGTAACASTTTCCCTCTTTTTACCTGAAATTACTTGATAAAGGCATAAAGAAAACRTAAGTAGTGGAACTGCTTGTGATATCTGCCTCAGAAATGAGACAAAGGGTAAATCCRGAGACAATCTTAGCTAAAGAATAGAAAACAAGCTATAAAAGTTGTTGTCAGGTGCAGAGGAGCCTCTTGGGAGTTGCAGAAGTTTGGCATTTCTAAAAAGAGAGGTGCAAGCGATTAGAAAATAACCACAATATTGTTTGTTTTCAGGGAAATGGAAGAATTCYCAGTCTTCCAGGTTGCAGGGATCTGGAAAGACAACCATATACTTTCAGAACTTGAGTTTGGGTAGTTATACCTCTGAGAAAGTTGCTTTTTTCTGACATTGTATCATAAACACTCCTTTTCCCTAGGCATCAGTTACAAGTATCTTCCACCTTCTTCTTTCTCAGAATGTCCCCTGGGGTGTAAATAGCGATGAAAACTCCTTGGGAAGGGCATGGAGGTGCCAGACAAGTTTGTGTAGTAGCAGCTGGGAATTATTCTGGTTCTTCAARAGGAACAAAAAATTTACCTGGAAGCCATCTAGACTCTGTAAAGGAAAGCAGAGTGTTTCAGAGGCCTAGAAGGGAGCCTGGTGTCCCCTGCGAGCATCCCAAAAGCACCCTGGCAAAATTCCCTAATTATTCGGCAGCCATAAAATGCCAAATTTGCCTGAAAAGCTGAGGGGCAAAAAGGGCCCTCAGTAGTGGGGAGGAGATGTTTGAGAAAAGCACACTGGATGAACATTTCTCCAAAAATCTCACTATCTTTCTCCTTGATGAATGATCAGACCAGATCCAGAGGAAGGGCTGTAAGGGGAGGCAGCCTCCGCTTTAAATGACTGTTAACTCTAAATCACAGGTAGCACCAGCAGCATTACAAAGTCCCATTGAGAGCTCTCACTGAAGCCAGAAATTTTCATAACACAAGACAGCCAGGAGTGGTTCCAGAAAAAACGAGCCCGGAGCAGTTTTCTTACAAATAGCAGTAATATCAGAAAGTCTCCTGGAACTGGAAGAGCAGCCAGTAGGCCAAGGATCTGGTCACAGAGCCGTACCGGTCCGGGGGATTGCTACTCGGGACATGAATCATGGAAGCAAGGCAGTCACATCCTGTTATGAGAGCACTGTTTATTTTTCCTGCTCATTCRGTCTTGGACCTCTCCGCTGTGCCTCCACCAAGGTTGCCAATTGCGGAGGTTGTACGGTGGAYGCCTGTCAACAGCAACTGAACTATAATCACCAATTCATTTCACAGAGCCTCCTGAAGCAGCCATCAGCTGGCAGCAGTTTTCAAGCAGGTGCCAGAAACCTGGAGGTCATAAACTTTCCCTGATACTGACTTTTGTTTTGCGGATGAGTGTACGAATGGGAATGTGCTGTTCTGATCTGGTAATCTCTCCATAGCCACTGGCCTTACCTACTGTAAACGATTGGCCAAAAATAACAGCTAAGGAAATCCAGGCTCCCTAGCAGGTACACACCATCTCTGAGGCAGGTTTGGTATGTAAAATCACTTAATAGAAAAGAATAAGCAACTCTGCCTCCATATCAGTCCATAAGATACTGAGATAGACTCCTGAGCAACACATATACCAATTTTACACCCAAAAACTTTGCAGGTGATTCTCTTGTCTAAGACAGTCGGACACTAATGAGCACAATATTTCACTTGCTTGACCCAATGGCAGAACAGGAGTCCTCACTTGTGCGGTTCATTTCTTCTGCTCCTCAACTAAAGACTAGAAGCAAAAGTTCTGGCTAATACGAGCCCACCAGGAACTCTGTCAGCAGCTTCCACAGGACCAAGCTCTCACTTTTTGGCTATACCAACATCTTCCCAGCCACTGCACAATTTTACAGGAAGTCAGAGCACATAACATGGTGATAATATCAGGCCAGCAAGTGCCCRTATTAAGCAACATCATGGTTTGTCCATACAACACTACTGTGCCTAGGTCACCTTGAAAGGAATTGTATTGAGGTCCCAGTGCTTTACTTAGTTAGAAGATGCAAATAAAAATATATTACTTTAAATAACTCTCCCAAGGTTGTGTCCTCAGCACTGCAGGATGCTGGGAAGAGAGACATTTAAGGAACATTTGTTTCTTTGTCAAAATCTTCTTAAAAAATGCTATTAATGCTTAAAAAGCTCTCCTGTGTGAAATTAGCCATTTAGAGCAGAAAGCCTTACGTTTACTGGAAGATATAGCAGAGCACTGAATAACTCCAGGGTTTCTGTAAAGGGGCAACTACACTAGTAAGARGTCACTTCTGAAATGCAATGAGGTCTAGTCTGACTGCCAAGGACATAATTTTCACTGAGCTCAGTGGGACTGATCCTAGAGGACGCCCATCATCAAGARCCCCTCTGGAGCCCTTGCTGTAGGGTCAGCCCAGGCCTAGGGCTGGAGACCTCCTGCAAGGGCTGGGACTTCCCATGGGACCCAGGAAGCCAGCAGGCAGAGAAGCRGCTTAGCAAAGTTAGCAAAATACAACATTTGGATCAAGCAAGAGTCATCTTGCTCCCACCAGACAACTTCACAGGGATTTTACAGGATGTCTTTGCTTGTTCGTCTCTCTTGCTGTCCAAGTTTTATATGTGCTCATGTATTCCGGTATTTTCTACTTGGAGTCTGATTCACCACAAATCCCACAAGGCAGTTGCTTACCTGAAAATTCACACCTGAAGATCTTCGCACGAAGGAGAGGCTATGAGGCTGGAAAGTGGGCTGCCATCACTCATCCAAAATTTTCCTTAGGGATGTATGTCAGTCCTCTGGGGATATACTCTATGCTGCTGGCTCTACTGCCTTCCGTAGACAGAGACYGCAACACCAGCACAGCCAGTAAACTGATTAATTAACTGAAAATTAAGAAAAACATTATTTATCCTACAGGTGCAGAAGAATGCTCTGACCACAAATAAGGGTAGAACAGCAGTTTCTAAAATAGAAGGGTTGCCTGTGTCAGGAACCACACCTTCACCCACGCGGTCTGCTTTCCTGGGCAAATTAAGTTTTGTAACACTGCAAGGAAAGCAGTGAAAGTTTTCTAGCCCTGCTTGTATCACAACAAAAAGTCTCAGTGATTTATGCCAGGTCACCTTCAAGTCACTGGCAGAACTGGAACAGACCTACATGAGACATTTCCATTGCCCAGGCACTGGTCCAGTACTAGTCCAGTAGTTTCCAAATTCRGGGTCATGCCCCTATGTGGGTTGCAGGAATTATGAGAATATTTACAAAAAATAATTCAGTTTCCTCCAGTATCTAGGCTAGTGCTGCAGACCTAGAGTTTTCCACCCATACTGGAAAACTTCGGGTCCACATCCTGGCGAAACCAGTCTTCCTAGAGTATTGCTGTTGTTCAAGCAAGATGCAAAAGAAAGCAGAGCAATGTAGCATTTCTAATACCTACTACTCCAGCTTGTGTAACTCTAAAAAAACTGCCCAAAGTTACTTCAGATTCATGTCATTATTTCCTTTAWCTCAGCAAACATTTTTAAGTGAAGGGAGTGAATATGAGAATATTTGGCTCCCTTAATATTGTTAATACAGTGGGAAAATCTGGATGATGGAAAAACAGTTACCTGCATAATTGGGCTTACAGGTAAAACAACCATCTGCAAACACACTGCAAGGGGCAGAGGTGTTATTAGAAACAAATAACTACAGTTTCCCAGTAAACGTGAACAGAAGGAGATGATATCTTCTTACCAACCTAAGACAAATATGATCTTCATCTGAGTTTCCTAACTAATGCTCCCAGAGGTGGATGAGATATCTGCTAAAATACCCTCCTGACAGGGAGCAGTTGATCTGTAGGAAGCGACTATCCAGGGCCAAACGAGAGCGCTCCGCTTACGTACCAGCAGTACGGTCTGGTGGGGAGCAGATAACACAACGATTGGGTAAAGGATCAACATCTGCCCGCAGGAATTCACAGATTCCTTCTGCACCAGGCCTGTTAGGAAGACACTCTTTTTTAAAAGCATATCCTGATAACAGCTTAACGTTAAACAGATCCCAAAGCTGCCTTTCACTCCCTGCTTTGCCTTAGTAAAGGCTCATTACTCAGCTTACTCAACAGAGCTGCACATTGTTGGTGCAGAGAAAGGAGAAAGAAATGGAAAAGAAATAGAGAAAGCAGGAGTGAGACAGATTTCTACGCCAGCTGGTTCTCTCATTCCCTAGAAATGAGAGGAAGCAGAAGCACTCCAGGAACAGCAACAACAACCACGACAACCACAACAGCAACAAAACCTCAAATCCTTCTTGCTTCTGCTGAGCACTTCAGTAACTCATCCTTGGTTCTAACAAATGTATCTCCAAAATACTAAAATAAATCCGTCCAATAGGTACTCACCCACTTTTCTGTAGCAACACACTAGCTACTTATTTTCATGTGAAGATCCTAAATACCTTGGAAACCCCAGTGAAGTGTCTGCTGCACCTCCCCACAAGGCAGACAAGCGTGATTACACTCGTTTCATGAATGCCTGAAACCGCGGGCATGTTTCCATGTGCTCCTGCTAAAAGGACTTCTGCCGAGTTCCTTGGAGGGGAAGCGACAAGCAGCTCTCAGCGCATCACAGGACTTGGTCTTGATGTCAGGATTTGCCCTTGAAATTCACACAGATATATGAAGATCAAGCTGATACTACAGCCAGGAGCCTTCATTCCTCACTTCCTTCTCTAATTTGAAATTGTTCCCAGCAAATTATAAACCCCAGACAGTTTCCAGTCTGTTTGTCATTTTGAATCATTTCAATCATTTAAATAACTGCAGTTATTTCAGAAAAGGCGGAATGCTACAGGCTGAATTCAGAGTGTAGCTGATCGCTGTAACAAAAGAAAGGCTAGTGCTATTCAAACAGGCAAGAACCATCCTTGCCAGTACCACACCAACTCAAAGTGACACATTCAGGGCCTCATTTGCTATAAATAGATATAACAAAATTTAGGAAGAGTATGTAAGGCCCAACATGTGCCCCAACACATTTCTAATGCCCCTTTTCAAAAAATTTTTGAAAAAGCAAATCTTTATGCCAAACAGTACCATATCAAAATGGAAAGGTAACATTTTATTTTGAAAATGTTAAAGTGAATTTTTCCATTTAGGGAACAACAGAGAAWTTTTTTTTTCAGAAGAACAGGTCAAGTTCAAGTCTATGTGTTGTTTAATTCCAGATCCTCAAAAACTCATTTTTTTCAGGCAGTCCAGTATTAACTTGGGAGTGGATGGATTATGGGCATCCGTTCAAACAACATCTAGTTTGTATTTTTCTGTGACAGCAATAACAACAACAAGAAAACCTCACAATTTCATTCACCTCACTTGCTCTCCTTTAAGAGTTTGTCCCACATCTCTRACTCCTTAGTAGCATGAAATAGTCCCGTGGCAACCTAGCTGCAATAATAACTCAGAGATAACCTGGTTTCCTGGTAGCTTAGCTGTGTTTGATAAAGACACGAGAGAGGGAGACTCGTTCACATGCCAATAGGTAGGAGCATGTGTGCTGAGTTGCTGCATTCATCTCGTACTTCACCGGTTGTGTCCCCAGGTGTTTGCACACCCAACTCTGAACRCAACTCTGGGACCTGAGTCTCAGCACACAGGTGCACATCTGGCACTGAGCATGCAGCTATAACGCTCTCCAGACTCAGTCATCTGCAGGTGCCGATCCAGCCAGCATCAGAACATCGACTTATCACTGTTCACAAGCATCAGGAGTAGACCATTATGTCCACCATGAGCTAAAGGCTATCCAAAACCCTTTTATCAGCTTAGAGGAGCCTGGAAGTCTGGTTCTGTCTCTGTTTCTGACACCTGACTGCCCCAGACCTGGTGTGATAAGCTGTACAAGAAGGCTTCTCAATAAGTTCAGCCATTGAAACCACAGCCACTCTCAGCYCAACCTACCTTTGGTGTGCCTTACCCTCAATCTCTGCTCTCTCCTCTCATCTCTGTCAYTGCTGGTATGATTCACTGTATACGATGGCCAATGAAAAAAAATCCAGATAAAGTATCTTTCAYCTTCTGGAGATTGCTGTGGACTCTCCAAGCATCATGAGCTCCATCTTCATGGAAAACATATCCAGCCTGCTCCTTGATGTGGTTTGACAAAGGCTTCATTCCTACCACAATAACATTTCTTTTGGTACATGCTACACAGTTTAATGGYAATTAAAAAGAGGAGACTCACACCAAGGGCTGTGTGCAAACCCTGGATGTGTATGGCTCTTAAAACTAGTTGAATTCAGCAGAACAAAACCCTTAAGTGCAGCACTAGCAGCCTGGCACTACCTATTTCTTTTTAAAAGCAGACTTTATTACCTACTCACAGCTGGTGCCTGGATGGTATCAGCCATCTGGAATTTGAACTTCTTTCCAGGAACCTTATTTTATGAAATACATTTTCATTTGCTCTCCAGAGTTAGAGAGCAACCAAAACCAAGAATGAGGTGTATTTCTGGATCCCCTGAATGGCACTTCATATTTCTACTCACCTCTGTCTAATTTTGTTGCTAGGTGTTATTTAAATCAATTATCTTCTTCAGAACTAGCTGATTTGATGTTGCCTTTCTAAAGTTGTTTCTAGACTTGGAATTTTTCTCTGAAGTGACTTCTGCAGAGTCTTGATAAGTCTTTTCTGAGTGCTCAATAAGGGCATATTTGGCTTTTCTCTAAGAACAAAACCAAAGCCATCGTTTTTAATCTCTGAAAGGGAAAGAGACAAAAATACCAGCCACTTACCCCCTAAGTGATTGTTATTTTCAGTAAGAAAAGCAAGTAAAACTTGACATCAACTTTGGGACATGAAAAATCTCAAACATTTATTAATTTATTTAATACATTTCATATTAAATCAAACGGAAATTACCTAATTCAAGGACAACAGACCAGTGATAGTTAGATATTCAGATCCTGAACATCTCTTTCTTATTTCTTGCTTTGCCAACGGACTTTACAGGATAACCCAGGCATGGCCCAAGCAACTTGACTCTTATTTTCCAATATAAGGGAATATTCCAGCTTCCAAATGTGGTAACTGGAAAGGAAAGGAAAACTAATTAATCAGAGGGCTTTTGGAGATGATTAAAAAAAAAGGAAAAGAAAGAGTTGCTACCCTCCAAAGCTTTTAGATAGGCAGAAAAGCTCCAAAAGCAATACAGATTCAGTGTCTGAATCGGCACCATAAAATATGGTGGCTGCACTGGGAGCGTTAGTTGTACTATCCAGTTTTCAGACTTGGGTGGCTATTCCAGCAGATTGCAAAGGCTTCTGAAGCAACGTCTGAAYGTGCAAGGGTGCCTGGGCTGGGGAATAATATCCTCAAACAGGTGTGATCTGTGCATGCCACAGGCATCACGCACTGAACAATGGTAGAAAGTCTCATTTTCCAAAAGGATAAAGCAATGAAATTCATGGTCGAGTTGCCATATCTTCATAAATCTCRTGTCTGTGGTATGTCTGGTCTTTTTTTTACCACAGTCTTACACTTTGCTTCTGCTGTGAAAATTGTCTTGTATGTACTTTTACTAACTTCTTATCATGCATTTATGCAAAGGGAGGCAAATGACATTTACTTGTGTTTTGCATAATCTCATCTGTATTCATAGCTATATAAATTTTGAAGCAACTCTCCTTCCCTTTCCCTTTTCCTTTCYCTTTTCTTTTTAAAGAACAAAGAAATAAGATTTTTTTTCAGATTTTGTTTAGCTCTCTGTTACAGCAACATAGATTGTGGCTTCACTAGAATTTTGACTTAATTCCCTGTGACTTCCATATTTTTCAGTATTTCATTTGTCCACCAGCATCCTTGGGGCCAACACTCGCCTTTTCACTTTCAGTCATTGAAAATAGAAAAAGTTACATAACTGGAAATTAGCTAACCCATCTGGAGACACCGGGTGCCAGAGCCTCGCAGAAGGCCCACGAGAGCAGGGCTCTGCAGACAGGCAGCGAGGAGCCCGCCTTACCTTACAGCCWTGCCACCAGACTGGTGCAGGTTTGGGGTTGCTGGCTGATGCAKTTTAGGTGAAATTGGTTCTCTAGGAGCGCCTTCCTCCAGGGYGCTTTGCCTGTGCATCTCGCCTCATCTCATCTGCCCTTTTCCAAAGCCCAAACACACACATCACCTAGAGATGGTTTTGCCTCCCTCTGCATATACCTTCTGTTGTTTCTGAGGGATTATTTCTCACATAGTTGGTTTAGACCTCTGATTCACAYTGGCCTATACAGCCATCACCCCTTAAGCTGTCTAGGTTGCCTAATTTGGGGGAAGGAGTGGATATGTGCATCTGCTGAGCTGCTGTGAACCTGAGCGGTCCTCCTGAGGGCTGCAATTCTTGCAAAATTCCCCCTAAATCTCTYCTGCCAGGTTCTGTGAATCCCACACATTTGAAACAAAACACTAGGGCGCCTCRGCTTTTGATCAAAACTTGTTGCGGTCAGTCATTCTGTGTGAACCAGATGAAACGATAAGCTTCATACTATTTCATTTTTTATTATTTTTTGACCTTTTAGGCTCAATGTACATGTGTTTTCCTGGAAGAAAAGATAATCATGGTCCACATTAAAGAACTGGATTTTAAAGATCTACGTTGAACGCAYTTTGATTACAGAAAGCACTGTGCTTCTGTAATAACTCTTCATCTCTTCTATTTTGCTTCATCCCCTTCCTTTGTTTTTTGTTGTTGTTGGGTTCTTTTTTGATAGTCTCATAGGCACTTCATTGGAAAATATTGGATATGAGTGATACTGTCTAGACGGCAAAAATAAAGATTTGCCAAGACATCTCTTTTCCCAAGAACAGAATTTAGGAACCCATGTGGCTTCAGCTGTGCATGGAAAGGAGAACTAGAGAAAAATAACTGCCCAAGTCTTCTATAATTAAATAATAAAATCCAGTGCAGTGTTTTTGTCCATTAGGAAAACAAAATGAGCATTTAAAGATGCACTGGTTAGGTTACGTGTGATGTGGTGAAGTGTAATTTATATCTTGCTACGATTTCATACTTGTGTTTGTAAATATATGCCCCTCAATTGCTCAGTAGACAGTTCAAAACTCTGCACAAGCTTCGCTGTGTGTCAGCTGCCAGTGCACTTTGCATCTGTTTGGAGGGGAAGGTCTCCAGGGTGAGCAGAGAGCTCAAGCCCCATGCTTAGTTTGAACCTYGTTCTGCAGCTGGCTCCTATGAGCTTGCACCACGGAGATTTCCATCCATTGCAGGATCTCTGGAAGAAAAGCTGTCCCCAAGTGGCTAATCACTGTCATGTCAAGTCTCAGTGAAAAGCCCGAGAGGGATTACACACAGCTAACTCGTTTCGACAATTCTATCAAGTATCGTTGTTGATATAAATGGACTGACACGGAGAATTTGGCCCCGCAGGTGGAGATGCTGCAGGCAGAAATGGGTGTAGCGAGGCTGCGCTTGCCGACAGACTTTGAGCCAGCACGCGCCAGCAACCTCAGCCCTGCTGCCTCCCTTCCTTTCTCCCCCTCACCTGCCTTCTCACTGGGRTCAGTCCGAGCGTTGGTGCAGCCTTGTGGGCTGGAAGGTCAAAGAAATGATCCAGAGAAAGGTAACCTGACAACAGCAAGAAACAGAGGTGAGTGTCAGCACAGAGGGATGCTCTAGCCCCTGTCACCGCACAGCCCCGCCAGCATGTCTAGGGCCACCGTGGATGAGCTGGCAGGGCAGGACCACACGGCCACAGGCAGCAGGGTTGTAGGACTGATGCTTGCAGCAGCAGCAGCAGCTAAATCCCTGGAAAATCATTGGAGACCTGAGCCCAGAGTGAGGAAGGAGGTCAAAGTCCCCAGCAAGGTGTGAGACAGGAGAGCATCAGCAAGATAGCACATAAAGATGAATTCAGAAAGCTCCATATATTTTTTTTTCTTTTCTCCATTTAAGCCTCCCAGGACTATCTGTGACTGTTTTGCTTACTGCTGTAAACAAATACTTTCACTTGCATTTTACCTTAGCCTACCTGAATAGGAGCAATTTCACAGTAACTTGCAGACATTTCTCATCAAAAGGGTGTAGTGAGGTGTCGCAAACCAGTGTGCTGATGTTCTGGAATACCTGCACACAAGCCCAAGCATTCCCCTGCCAGTGTTGTTTTCCCGAGTATCCAAAAGGTATATCAATCTGTTGCCTCAAGGAACCTGCATGAGACACTACGAGATATGGTTTTGGAGATCAGAAGAGGAAGAAATGGCGGTGTGCTATCTGGACCCTGAGAGTCCCAAAGAACTTGACACGTGAACAATTTCTTACACAGAGGCAAACTGCAGGAGCAGGGATTTCAACCTGTTAGCATCAACAATGAGAGCTGAGCTGAAAGCAGGAAGAATACACCAAATATTTATAYTGAAAATGAAATTTGATCTGCCCACAGCCAGTTTTGTCCTTGCTTTTCCACTGATACAAGAGGGTCAATATTTGCTATTCTCTGGATCTTATGGGCTTGCCTCAAGTATGTGTTTGCATGAAGCTCAGCACCACCAAGATTTCCTGATATTAAGTCAGAAGAGCACAAATTCACTCAGTTTATTATAAATGAGTAGGAAAATTTCCCCCAAACTACTAATTCTCATGGGCAATTGTTTTGAGGTAATTGTCTCACTTAAAYTCTGCTTAAATATTACTTCCAAGGAAAAAAAAATGCTATATTTTAGTACTAGATCAACCTGAGTTACCACTTGAGTTTCAGCTTCTGAAAATGATAGAAAAGATAACTACAAATAAAAGTCTGTCAGGTAGTGTTGGTGCTATAAGCCTGGATCGATGGAATAAATGTGGACTGCATCTGTCTTATTGAATCCTGCTATTATCATTATTATTTCACAGCTCATTTTTCATCCCCAGTGCCAGGCTCCCCCTGCTCAGGAATTTGCTGAGTTCTTGGTAACCTGCCACACACGAACAAAGCTGGCATTTATCACCATTTGTCAGAGAGATGCCCTGGCCTCTGCGCTTGCAATCCCCGCTCTCAAACCCGAAGCTCAGGGCCTCACCTGCAAGTCGTGTGATGGCAAACCCGGGCTGCCCGGGGGCTTTGGGGCCAGTATTCCCCTTTTCTGCTCACTGCAGTAGTCCGGAGGACGTGCTTCGTCCTGGGACGCGTGGCTCTGCACCCCATGTCAAGCCCGCAGCCGTGTCCTGGAGTGAGGTGCAGCAGGGAGGTCATGGTAAGAACCGCCTGTTCACCACGGTGTCCCCAAACCTTGCGCATGCGTCCTGTCCCGAAAGGTRCGAGGTACCCTGAGTGCTGGGGCTGGTGCACAGCAGGAGCCTCCCACAGTCGCGCTGCCCCAGCCAGAGCCGGCAGGTCTCCGAGGAACACGCTGCTCAGCCCCTCCGTCTTCTGCATCACCTGCCGTTTCCTCCCAGGTCCACCACAGACACTGCCACATTATGCATTTCCATCTCCCTGCAACTCGCTACCTTCATTCTTCCTCCTGTTCCCTTGTGCTTTGGTGCGTTATGTGTTCTTAAGACAACACTCCTCACAGAAAGGCCAGCAGTCTATTTTCCTGTCATCCTGCTTCTTTTCCACCAGTATAGCTCCATTTCCTCGGTTGCACTTTTTCCACTTGCTGTAGGAGGACTGTCAGGCTCATGATTCCCGCACCCTGCAGCAGCGATGGCGAACATTGGTGCCACTACCAGACTCACTACCCCACRAAGTTGGAGTTGGCACCAAAGACAATGAACAGCAACACTTTACACAAAAATTTTGATACTATGCACCAGATAGGTACACTCATTGCATCTTATAGTGAGCAGTCCCCATAGCTCTCAACTCTTGTACAGCTTCATATAAAAAGGAAAACATTTAGTCCTCTCTGCCTCCTGGCTTGGCTGGCAAAGGTTTTGCAGTGTTAATGGATAACTGAGTAGTCCAACTTCTTGAAAGCTTCACCAGCAGCCTCATTATTTCATTTTTCCATTTATGAAACATATGTTTTTAAAAGGTCATATTATCATAGGCTCTTGGTGTTAGCAGCGTATCTAATTCCAGAGAGGAGATATTTATTTTGGCTGTGGCTGCAGATCGTAGAGTTTGCTCAATGTGTGTTTTTTTTTTTTTTTTTTTTTTTTTCTTAGTGCTGTTAATTCAAGCTAATGGCTTGTGTTTGTATTTCTGCTGTTTTTGCATACTTTGGAAGGAACTATATGTCTCTTAGAAAGTGCTGTGGCAATCTAAACTAGTCATTAAAGATATTATACATTCAGAATCAAATTATTCTTTCATTTTTCTCCCTAAGAGCTTCTCTGACTACACCTAAAGACAAGGAAACTCTTCCCAGTAACTTGTAATATGTTGAGTTTCTTTTCTAGGCATTGGGAACACTCTTAACTACCACATCCTATTTATTGCCCAGCTTCTCTGTTCATCTCTACTGAAGAGCGGGGTATGGGCAAAGACAATAATTATTCATACAGCCTCTTTTAAAGCAAAGACTAAGATTTAGTCGTTCTCACAAGATTCAAAACTGTCTCCAAAGAGTGACTATTCCTAGCTTTTCATTTTCATATTTTAAGTGAGGAAAGAGTAAAACAGATGGAGGAGAGAAGGACTCTAGTCCTTGTCCCTAGTTCTGCCCCTCTCTGAAGCATAATCACTGAGGGTACTAGAAGTAATTTTCAGTGAAAGTGCAGAGCCTAGCTCAAAAAACACACTCACAGACATCTTGGGCTTCTTTCTGTTGAAATTAGCAGCAGAAAATTGCTGACACTCAAAAGTATAAGGAGACAACTAGTGAGATTTTCAAATATTCTCACAGGCCTATTTCCAAAGTCAGATTCTTTCAGAAAATTGCATAGGTAACTCTCTGCAGCACTCGGGCTTTTAAAAAGCTTTGGATTTAGGACTCCCAACTCAGTGTAAGATGTGTTGTGATTTTTCCGCTATTTGTCAGCCCTGTGACTGGGTCTCATTCAGAGGCCTCATGCACTGATGAAACAAGTAAGGGCTCCAGCCCCTTTCCTTTATGTGCAAAATACCCTTCTCTTTAAGTGACATGCCATTTATTCATCTTATTCTACTCTGTTTAGACTGTTTCAGCACACTGAAACCACATGTGGTATACAGCAGCATCCAAGGGTATGGTAAAAGTCTTATCCTAGGAAAGGCTGCGTGTGGAAAGATTGCTATACGAACACATGCTGTGTTGTGTGGTTCATATTAGCACAGCAAGGCCTTGCATACAAAGTGTCAAGCCGCAGATCAGTCCGAGAGCTGAGGTCTTCAACCCCCTAAGCAAGTCGGCCTCAATATATATCCCCTTCTAGCTGGCAGAACCTTTGTCCTGAGAACTGATTTTTTTTTTTTTTTTTTTTTTTTGGATGTTCAGCCCTTGCGGACTGCTGCATTTTTGGGTTCATCTTTTAATAATGAATTATTTTTCTTATTAGTCCCTTATATTTCTGAAGTAGATACCAGAGAAACTGGAAGTGATGTTGCTCACTACTTGTACCCAGTAAGCAATACTTAACATGCCTGTGACTTCTGAAAAACCACTAACATTATTAGGGACATAAAGTCTTGGGAAACCTGCCCATGCTGTGTAAACTTAGATAAGCAGTGTAACGGTAGGTTAAACAGTTTCAGGTTTAAAGGAACTTTAAGAAAGAAGTCCATGTCCATTTTGACACATTTATGAAATGTTTGATTTAGGACCTTGCAAGTAACTTCAGATACACGCTGTACATCTCAGGACTGACTGCCCGTATCTCACATCCATCCCTACCTTTGCCTATTTTATAATCTGTGACTAGAAAAGTTGCGGTTCTGACAAACCAAATATGGAAAAGTACAGAGCTAAATTGGACTTAAGGAGTGGAATTTGAGAGCAATATAATATTTGCAATATAATATTTTCAAGTTTGACAGTTGTTTTATAACACCAAAGCTGGAAAACAGTGTTCTCAGATCTGTGATGTTTAGATTTCTCCCTCTATAAAATGGGATTAATAATACTTACCTATCCCACAGACATGTTGAGACAATTTGTCTACCACATTTTGAAGTCTTCATATGAAAGATGCTTTACAAAGGCAGATCATTATTAAATTCACATCCTGTTGTAAAATTAGTTAAAAACAATGAGTTACATATTCAAGTGTATTATCTAGTCTTTTCTCTTTGGTGGTCTCCACTGCAAAACAAAGAACAACTGCCTGAGAAATCTTCTTTCAAACGACACTGAAAAAATGGGCAGATGAAACTGAGGGAACTCTTTGCCATCTCTTGGGTCTTTCCTTTCGCATCAGGTACAAGCCTAGAAAACATTAAAATGGAGCACCATGAATCACAGAAATCTGCATGGCATTGTCCCGTTCAACGCTTACTGCAGGGAAGCATTTCCGTGCATTTTATGGTTTTCAGTCTTCTTTCTCCTTTGTGTGGGTAATGAGCCGTGTTGTTGCTAAGGATCTCCACTGGTGGCATATTCGTGTGTGCGGATTCATTAAGCGTGTTTGCTCTGAACATACGACTGTTTTGCTCCMCCTGCCTAGAACACAAACAGATGCTGCTGTGCATCACAGCAGTGCGAATCAGGAGGGTCCTTCCTTTACAGGCACGATCAGAAAACAAAAAAAAAAAAAAAAAATGACACAATCTTGTTATGCAAGTTAAAAATATCTCCCCAAAACTTCTTTGTCACACAAGGCTGGATCTTRGAAACGGCATGGAGTACTGATAGGAGCAGTTCCGCAGAAGATAAGGATTTTTTTTTCTGTATTTCTGCTAGCAGAATTGAGGATTTTGGTGCTCTAAAAATATTTAGTATGTGCAGACTTCCCTTGACTTCCACCGTTTCCCTGCCCTGCCCTACCACCATCGCAGATCCCCTCTGCTCCCACTTCACCCTTTTTCAAACCACAGCTGCCTCTCCACCCCCACCTCTTCACGGGCATCTTTCCATCTCGTTTTCCCTGGCCACACATGCATCTTCGATTAGACAGAATCTTTACTTGTATRTAAATGCAGAAGATCTATCCTCAACAGGAATGCTAGAAAACCTAAAACTGATATATTTGAAAAACAAAACAATTTTTTTTAATTTAATATTGAAAGTCCTTTACAGATAACCTCATGGTACCAATCCAAGAATGTCCACCTAAGCAATTTGAAGTTACTATATATCTGACAGAGATTTTCCTCTTTAAGTGGAAAATTATACCACAACAATGAGTTAGGAGCACATAGTTTTGAATTTCCTGGCTGAACTGTTTTTAAGTTGTGTCATAAGTTTGGTACTTACATAAACAAAAAGAAAAAAAAGAATAAAAGCCTTTCAACCAGTTTCCTATAAGCCTTGTAGCATTTACCCTAAACTTCCAAAAAATTCCTTGGGTATATATGTAATTAGAAAGTTTTATGAGGTGTATTTAATTTACTTCAGAGACAAGAACAATTCCGCTGGAGTCTTTCTGGTCTGACAACTGAATAAATACCTGCAATTAGAATTTTTCTCTTTACTAGATGAGACATGTTATGAATTCAGTGGAAAAGGGCAGTCCCAGCCCTAGTCAATGTATTCATTTAATACTTAAGTGGTATGCTATTAATATTTTGAAATTATTGGATCTCAGATCTTTTTATGAAGAAGGGACAAATAACATCTCCCCATTAGAATCAAACCAAGGTATCAAGCTTTTCAAACWGTTTTCGATAAAATGCTAAAGAGTCAGTGACTGCAATATCAAGTTTTAAGTCATAGATGTGGTTTTAAGAATGTTACTSTCATTCCCTTCTTCGAGGAGATAGATATATATATTAGCAAAAAGCACACTATTTTACTATAAAAAACAGCTAAGCCGCTGTTTGCCTGAGCCCTACTATTTTTAACTTCGAATTTCAAAAGCAGTTTGTTGTCTTAGAATCTGATTGACATGTTACAATGAGAGATGCCCAAGCAATTATGAAAAATTTACTGCTTCATGCTATATAACATTGCTTTGTTATTTCTAGCTGTTGAATTTGGACCAACTTGGTGGAGTGAACAGATTTTCCACCAGGTAATTGACTTCATGAGAACGCCTGGAATAGTTCTAGCTGGCTGTTGTGCTGAGAATGAGTCTCCTTCCATTAATTAATCACTTTGGGGAGAATTTTTCTTACTGAATAAACTCATTATTTTTAAACATATGACATTYAGCTGTATAAATAAGCTCTAGAACTGTGATTTAAAATGCGTGCTTGCTGCAGGCATGGCATGCCACGGGTAGCACAGCCTCCTCTGCATTTTCAGGAGTGATTTCATCTTCTGATTACAAAGAAATGAGGGCAGGGAAATGAACTGACTTGTGATTTCACACATTTATTATTAGGAATTTTTTTACTTGCGTGACTGTTGCAGTTAAAGACACACACGAGGAGACATAGACTGTGTACCCAAAGAGGACAAAACCATACCCAAGGAGGGCAAAATCTAGCCAAATACAAAATAAGACAAAACAAGCGGGCTTTGCCAGCAGACGGATGCTCCCTCGGGTTCAGCTGGACCAGTTCAGCAGTAGTCACTCAATGCTTACCTCACGTGTTCCAAAAACTGCTTTTCTCAGTATGAGGCAGGAACAGATGTTCTCTTGCAGATCTAATTTTACCATCTGAAGGCATCACTACCCACATTTCTAACGAGAGGTTAACATCTCCCAGCTAATTTTATCTCAAGTGGATTAAGGGGTTTTCTCAGCAGCAGAGCTGGGTGGAAGTTTGCCTCCAATGGACAAGCTGATTTAGCTAAACCATTTTTTGAAACAAAAATCACCCCACAAGTGAAAKAAATACCGAGTGTCCAGGCACACTTTCAGGCAGCAAATTTTWAAAAAAATGCCAAAGAAAATAGCTTTTCATATAATGAAGAATTAAATATGCAACTCATTCCTTATCTGACCAAGGGAATGGGATTGGTCCTGGTAATCATTGCCACAAAGTGTTGTGGCAGCAAAAAGTTTACCTGAATTCAGAAAGAGATGAAATATCATTGATAGAGGGCAGGTCCACCAGTTGCTGGACCATGATGGTCCAGATGCTGAGGATAAAGCCTTTGACTGCTGAAAGGACGTATATTGATACACCTTTTTTAAGTATTCACTAGTAGCCACAATTACCTGTAGCTTATTACCCTGATGCAGCAGGGTTGTTTTTATCTTGCCAGAGCTGCTCTGCATTAGTTACTTAGAAGTAATAGTAAGCGAATAATGGCTTGGGACTCATTCTGGACCACTTGGTTTTGTCTTTTTTTTTCTCTCTCTCTTCTCTTTTTTTAGCCTTCCTACAGAGGAAAAACTTCATCCGGAAACAGTCCCCAGCACCTATCCAGACCAAGTTCAGCTCAAGGCATTTGGCTCCAAAAAACAGTCCCTGCCACTTGTATCGAAAAGGAATTTTATCAGCTGTAGAAGTATGAGAAGCAATGCACTCTCTGTACTTTCGGTGGCCTGATGTGCATGCCCACGCTGGGCAGGATGTGGGATGTACATACATAGGAACACATCCAAACAGCTCATGGACTAATCGACAGTCAAAGTCCTTGACCCACTGACTGCAACTAGGCATGAAGCCATCATTAAAAAAAAACCCGGTCTTTGCTTCTTCAGGTGTCAGCGTGGTGCTCCAGAATGTACAATTAGAGCAAGCATTAACAAGATTAATTTTTTCTAGGGGATCTATCTTAAAGCAGCATTTTTCTAGTAACACCACTTTGATATGTCACTTGCATTTAGCTACATACAAGGTATTAAACTGGGCCCGAGCCAACAACAACAGTCTAACCTTCCCGCCTGGCAACCCTAGCAGTCTGCTCCATCAGTTCCCATAAGCCAACACATGTAGGAGCGACACATATAGGAAGAGAGCCGCAGCTGTGACTTTGGCGGCACTTCACTCAGAAGGTATGTGTTCATGATTCCAAAACAGCAAGTGCTTTATTGATGTTATTAAAGCATTAACTAATAAAAAAAAAAAAAAAACACAGAAAAGCTCCAAAATTCATTTAAACTTTGTTCAGTCACTTGGGAAGCTCTAGTCTGTGTGATGACTACAAAGGCAATGCACCTAACAGACTTGCCAAGTAATTTGAATGTGTCTGTACAAGACAAAAATTCAAACCTTTCGTACTCGAGCCATCAATCAAAGTGAAGTTAAAATTACAGTTTAACAAGCAGGTATACGTGTTTTAGTTAGCAAATGAAGCAAGCAGGGCACATTATTTTTAGTTGCAGTGGTGAGGAAAAGAGAGTGAAAAATAGAAGAAGGAAAGAAGGAAAAATTAAGTCTGTTAGTCTGGCTCAGTCTTCTGAAGTTTCAGCTAACATTGGCAGCATTTGTTTAGGCTGTTTCTCTTAATGGCATTCATGGAGTTTTTTTTTTTTTTTTTTTTTTTTTTTTTTTTAATGAGCTAGAAAAGAGCAACTGAACTCCCCCAGAACTTGAAAATTGATTGTGAACTACTTTATATGGAAAGCCCACAGAGCCAAGATGATCGTAAAAATACTGTTTTCTCAAGTAGATGCTCACTCAAATCCAATGCATATTGACATACATTTTCTCACTGACTCCCAAATGGCTTTCAGCTGAACCCACAGACAGCTTCCAAATTACTTATGACAAAATCTGGATCAACAATGACTTGATTCTCTCTCTCTTAAATTATGAAAATAGTTTTCCCAAACATAGTTGTCATTCATCTTCCCTAATAACATATAATAACATGCCCGCTACAGGTCTGCTAATCTGACTCCGTAGTCTAGGTTGTCCGATTTAGAGTTAGCCAAGTTTCCATTCTCTGTGTTGTATCAGCAAAACAGCTTCCCGTAACAGTGGATGATGGAAGAAGACATCTCATTTATCTTATAGGTACAAAAAACTCATTGTTGAACATATTAATGAAAGTCACAAATATGTTATTGCATACCAAGCCAGGTTTTTGGAGTCTGGAACAATTTATGCATCTGTAAGACAGCTCAGTCTCAGAGCAAAATATCTTTGCATTCACTAACAAAAGCCTGAATTCCAACAGTTACTGTTGCTGTTATATGTCTCTCCTAAAGGCTGACTTTGGCAAAAGTCTCATCCATACAGCCTTAACTCTCCACTCTGTGCCTCAACGTGACCGTATGTACAGGTTAGTGTTCTAATTTGTGGTACATCTATAGGAGCTACCTACTTCTGCTTAATAGTTTGACATACAGCCTGTTGCTCAGACAGTGTCTGCTAACTCTGACATGTCCCTTCCCTGCTTTTACAAATACGTTAGCTTTTTGCATGTGGCTTGACAAACACTGCACCTCAATGCACGTGCGGACCACAGTCATCAGGGTGGTGAGAGGTCCTCAGGTGAGCTTTCAGTGGGGAAGGCTTGAGAGAGCTCAGCCCCTCTCTCCACCCCTTTTTCCAGAGGATAGGTCTCTCCAAGCCCAGCTTGGGCTCAGTAGCTTGGAACAGAAGGGGAAGAAGGCAAATGTGGTCAGGAAGGGCTTAGAGATATCATTACTCAGCCCCCATGGAAAGGAAAGGCAAGGAAAGGGGAAGGTGAAGGGAGACAGGGCAAGGATCCAGTTGCGTCTCAGATACAGTGTAAATTGATACATTAAGACCTTATTCCCTCATCAGTATTTTCTGGACTTTCCTAGACAGGCAGGCATAAGAGTGGCACTCAGAAGAGGCACTCAAACACTTGCAGAGTCAAGATAGTGTTAGGAACAAAAAAGTTCCTCCTGCAATTCCTCTTCACAATGTAGAAAACCGTGACTGTGGATGCCAGAACTCTGCYGTGACCTCATCTTTTGGCACATTTTGCTCCAAAATCCTGATCTGCTGTCCTGCATAAGGCACGTCCATCCATGGAAGCACTGAATGTAGATCACAGAAGATAGACACTTTTGGTAGAATTTGATTTAATCGAGAGTGTCCTGGTAAACTGCTTATCATAACAGAAATATTGCAAGATCAGAAAGATCTGGCAAAATCATGTTTGCAAAGGGCAATGGCAAACACTGGGACACTAGGGAAATGTAAGCTGTTTTTCATAGTAAAACATTTGCTTTTTGCCAGTGTGTATCAGAGAAGGAAGGAAAAAAACTAAGACAGCTTTCTTACATGGACACTGCTCCATCCATTTTCAGAATAATCAATCAAATAAAATTCAAAGCAAACACTAGCCCATTCCATGCTACTGGAATTTCCTGAATATTATTCTCTCTGGTTTGCTGAATATAAGGTAGAGGAGGTTCTCTTTTCCTTTATTTATTTCTTTTCCTAAAAGGAATAGTTTCCCAAAGGGATTATTTTGTCATAAATTACAGCTAGTAATTCACTGAAGAGCGAAAAGAAACCAGCCAGTAGTGAAAAATCATCTTTCTGGCCCCACAAAGGAATTGAAAAAAGCAGCCTTTTTGTATTAGCATTTAGCCCATCCTGCGATGTGACTCATTAGTGCCTTCATGCCTGGTCGGGATGTTTTGGTCAGTCCTTCAGTTTTAAGAACAGCCTGATCTGTTTTCCTTCTTCTTTCAGAGCACACTCGGTAACTCCTTACTGCCTCCAGCACTCTCACGTGCGTGCTGAAAGTGTCATGAAACATTTCAGGTTCAAGACTGCATTTTGGGGAAGGGRAAAGGTCACTGAGGTCAGTACCTTTGATGAGCTACTTTTCTGCACCTTCTGATTCAAAATTTTAATTGAAGCAGAAGTCTGAATTCCTGAGTGGCCCCGGTCCCATAAGTGTGACCAGATTCACTGTGGCACAAGCACCCTGCCAGCGAGGGTCTAGGGCAGGCGTGGGCTGTGACCCTTAAGTGACAGAAAAAGGCCCGAGGTTGGGTTTACAGACACAGGGGCGGGCTGAAGCTCTGGTCTGACAAGACAATTTCACTGAAGCACACTGTGTGCTGAAGATCCTAGGGACAGACTAAAGTAACTGTGTTTACCGGCTTCAGAAGACTTTGGACCCCTTTTCGTTYGATAGGGTAGTGGTTAGAGTCTTCAGCCAAAGCTGGCAGCTCTCCTAGAAAAAGAAAACTCACCTGATGGGTGTAGTATAAACAGGTCCTCTCCCTCGGCAAAGGAGCATAGGTGAAATAGAAAGGTTTGAGAGTAAAGTCATAGGCAGGGATTGCTGGGGAGTGTGAAAAGTGAAACCTGAGGACTAAGTAAACTACCTGAAATAAAGTTAAAGACCTTCATTTTGTGGTTCCCTCCCCTCCCCCCCACCAATCTATCCAAGCATCATGTTTGAAAGCATTTTTATTTTGCTGAAACCTTGGGAGTTCATGGCCAGAATAATAACTTGGACAGTGATCCTCAAAGCTGAATGAACCACCTTTCCCTATTGCCTTTCTCTGTATGGAAACAAAATGAGCATAAGCAGGAACAGGAAAAGGAAAGGGACAAAGAAATGTAGATTTTTGATAGCTTGGAGAGAAGCAAGAAATGTGATGATCAGTGAAAAGAAAGATTTGATGCAGAAGAAAAGAGGAGGTAGAGCAAGGACAGGTTGTTGGACGGGACAAGAGTATCCCAWGGCTTACAGGATACGCTGGCCACCGGCCTGGCAGAGCATGGCCGAGCGCTGGGGGACTGGCGTTCGACCCCACGTTTAGGAGCTGGGTCAGCTCAGCCCATGCGGTCCCCAGAGAGGGCTGGTGCGGCTGCAAAGCACAGCACAGAGGCTGGCTTGGGACTTCCTAGCTGAACCGAGTCCTCATGGCTGCAGGGAAATCCTGCAGCTAAGCTGTTGCAACAGCAACATTTAAGATTAATTGTTGTGTGCATCTGCTCTACCACATTCATCAGCCTGGAAAATTGAGAGAGATGAAGAAAACAAGCAATGTCATGCTATGCCCCACTGAGTCTTCCCAGTTAACACGGGGTGTCACCAACGCCAGCTGCAACGAACACGGAAAGACAACCAGGGAGGTTGCTGTTTCTGCTGCAACCAGTCTCACTTGTGCCCCCCAAAAAATTACTCCCGATACAACAAGAGCAGCAATGCTTTACATATTTTTACAGTAATGTGCTTTTTTTCTGTCTCATCAGAGCAAGACACAAAGCTGAATTCACAGCTGGAAAAAGACCAGCTGATACCCCAGCTCTTTTTATTTTTACCATTGAGAGATCTCACAGCACTGCAAATGAAGAGTAACTCAGCGGAAATTGGTTCACTTCTGCTGGTACATGCTGATATAGCAATTGGAAATTGATCTTTCCCTCAGGAAGCAAAACTATCACAAAACAGGATTTTTTTTTTTTTGGCCTCTCTGCCCTATCTAGACTCTACTGTTGAATGCTTATATGCACTCCAGAAAAATTGGTAACTGTTGTAATCAATTTCTTTCATATTATAGACAGCAGTACTCAGCACCTCCTATTCTTGGGCCCTGTTTTCAGTTTATTCCTTTYTCCAAACTTTAATCATTTATTCTGAATCTAACTCAAAGGCTGTAAGTCCAGCCAGTATTTTTTTTTTTTTTTTTTGGAATGTTTCCAGTAAAATAGACGTTTCCAAAGTAGAAGGTGTTGTTCTTGGTTTTTACCCCATAAGATATCTCTATTAACAACTCTGAACTGCACAGTCTGCATCAAGGACCTGATACTTGCCAATGTGGTGGCCTTCGTATCTGAAGAGTACATTTTTCTATTCCTATAAAAATCTCCCCTCCGTATTAGGGTTGAGGGGTGGGTGGGAAAGAAGCTACAAAACCAAGTCCCCTCCCTTAATAGTTCACACATTTTCAGGACAAATTCATCTTCCAAAACTTCTTGCATGCTCAGCATCTTTCCACTCTTTTTGGTATTCTGGTGAAAAACACAGAAGATCCTGARCAGTCCTTGGCCAATAAAACAGATAGATAGATAGATAGATAGAAAGAAAGAAGGAAGGAAGGAAGGAAAGAAAGAATCAGAATTTTCTTTTCAGGACTCCTTGGGCAGAACTGCTTGGGAATTAGCTACCTGGGTGGTGACAGTGGGCAGAAGGAGAGGTGAGGGTGACCTTTCTCTCCTGGCAAAAGTCCAAGCRTAGAATATCACACACTGGCCAAAGACTAGCTTTGTTTTTACTTCCAGATAAAAAATAAAAAGGAGTCCTTGAAAAGTGCTCAAGGCAAAGACAACACAAATGACTTCTCAACAGCAGGGTAACAGTAACTTCTTGATGTTTTACACACACACACACAGTAGAAATGCACAAGATGTACATTGGCTTTTACAAGGACACGTAAAGTCAGTATCATAATTAAAATATGAAGTGATTAACAGTGCTGAACTGTCACCAGTTCCACAATGGATTTCCAGCAACGTAAGAATCAAACAGACCAGGGCTGAGCTGAAAACAGCGACCAGCAGTGAGAAGAAAGGCCATAGACTAGAGGGTGATATTTCTGTGTGTGTGAACTGGACTTGGAAAGAGTATCAGGAAGAAAACAAAAGAAATAATAATCAATTGTAGTCTTTCAGACTTTTCAAGCATGGTGTAAACATTAATTAATATTATTAATTTTAAAAAAAAAAAAAAAAAAAAAAAAAAAAAAAAAAAAAAAAAAAAAAAAAAAAAAAAAAAAAAAAAAACACTGTTGAGAAATATTGAACCAACAACAGGAGAAAGGCATTTGTTCTGGAGAAAGATACTGTTATCCACAAGGGTAAACCATTTCTTGTGCGTGTCTTCTAATAGACACTTCCAGAAACCTGGTTAGAAGCGTAGCACCAAGGCGGGAGGTTAGCGTGGTGACAGGTCAGGCTCCTTTGCCAGTCAGTGGAACAAGCAGATTTTGCATTTTGCTTTTCAAGCAAGCCAAGGTTACTGGACAAGAAGGTGACAGGACCTTAGAGCTGCCGTACTAGTACAGACCAATGACCTACTTGGTCTGGTATCCTGGGAATGTCTATCCTGCATTTATAACTCTGCATTTAGGTAATTTGACATCATTAATCCTGGATTAACCTTCCCCTCCCCCTCCAGCTGCGGAAGGAAAGCTCTGACYTGGAGGTGCTGATGGAGTGGCAAGCAGTGCTGCTCTGGGCTCCCCACCAGCTGCAGGCTCCTGTTCAGAGACAGTATTTCTTCCCGCAGTAAATCTCTGCTTCTCCTCCCTTTTCSCCGACCTACCAGTTTCCTATCTGTTAGATTAACAGTACTTCAGTGGAGTGTGAACAATCAGTTTGCACACCACGTTGTCAAGAGTCATGTGCAGGCCAGAAGAAGGGAAGAACAGTACCAATGGGCTGATCATGCCAGCACCAACAAACAAGGTAGTGCACATTTGTCAGTAAAAATACAACATATTTGGAGCTGAATTTCTCCTCTGGTTTACTGACTTCTGTGGTTTCACAGGTAGAATCCACAGAGGTGTCCACAAGAAGTGCTTTGATTCCCTGCCCATTTTGCRATGGCTGTAGAAGAAGGCAGGGTGATGAGTAACACTCTGGTAGGACTCTAGATTTATAAGAAGTATAGGAAGAATAACAGAGAGAACCGTGTAATAACTGATTTGTCAGCCTGACAGCTATCCAGGAACAGAGAATGGAAGGAGGCTTTATTTCAGGCTGACCTAAGCTTATTTTCAGTTTTTCCTGCCAAAATGAAAAAAATTAAAAATTCTGAAAAATGTGAGAAATTCAGGCAGGAATAGAAGCCTGGAGCCTGAATTCCAGACTGTAACTACTAAACGAGCTGCCACACTGTCAGGTTTTAGGCTTCTAGCCTAATGGTTACAGAAAGAATTTATATAGAAAGTTGTCATTAATACAAGTCATATTTTGACCATTTGATCAGCAGTTAAATTTTGACTTTTTAAGAACTGACAACTAATTCATGCTCTGTCCCAACAAATTCTGTGTTATTAAAAACATTCTCGGCCAATAGTATCAATAGCGTCAGTAGAATGGTTTTTCTTGTGCCAAGATTTATATTAAAAAGAAACCCATTCATAACTAGGAACAAGAAACATATGTAGGTCATCTAGACATATACAGTTGTTTGGGGGAGGATTGTTTTGTTTCAGGTTTTTTTGTGATGTTTTCAATTATGAATCCATGGGAGATCACTACAAATAACAAAATCACCATAATGAAATATTTAACTTTTTGAGGTCATGATTATTGTATGAGCTAGCTAAGATGCTGCCACATTCAATCTCTGTAAAGAACCAAATGGTAACTAGTCATTGCATTGCTCATCAGCCTGCTTCCTTCTTTTCTGAAGCTAGATACTGGTAGAGACAAGAGAAAATGAGTTGACTCTTATAATCATGTGTATAAAAGAACTCAACATTAAAACTAGAGAAGGTTTTGTTTTATTATTTGTGGTGACATCTTCTTCTACTGGACTTTTGACTTGAAGATCAAAACCATATTAAAACATCAGTAAATGAAATCTCAGAACACTCCTGTCACAGAGATTTAAAAAATCCTTCTTTCGAAATGGGTAAACTTGAAAAAAAAAGACAAGCTCTACGTTCAACTGTTTTCAACTTCTGTGGCCCATGGCCCACTTGAAGGGCTCCAACAAAAGATACTTCTTTGTGTGATTTTGGATGGTCTGAATCATCAGCTCTGCTGTCTTAGAAATGACGATAAAGCGTGCAGCTTGGAGCTGGAAAATGAAAGCCCCTATCATCGTGTTGAAAGCCCTCATCTTACCAGAGTTGTGCTTGCCTCTCCCAAGCCCTGCTAAGGGCTGAGCCCTGGCTGAGGGATTGCTCATATCCTGCATCTTCCTTCCAGTCCCTATTTCTTCACCCACCAACATCCACCTGCCTTGTCCTTCACGATGCCGCAGTTCTGCTATGGTGAGGATTAAAGCCAGTCTCCGTGCAGGAAGGGGCACCCAGACAGTGGCCACAGTAACTCAGGTGGCACAGAGTGCCAGGCTCAGGCCATGTGTCTGAGGCTCCCTCATGCCAGTGGGATACCTATGAGCTAAGGAGATGCATGTAGCTGTCCAGGCTCATCTAGAAGAATTAGACTATCATACTACAGATGTTCAAGAAAGAGAGAAGGAAAGTTCACATTTCTGGTTGGTACTATAAATCTAAAATGGAGAAGCTGMATCTTAAGGAATTAAGCACTTTTAGGGAAGTGAGATACTGAAAAAAAGCTGCATTTATGCTGATAAATGTTTCTAATTACTTTCTGAGCTTCCTACTAATAAATATTTCCTATACTTATTCTAAGATGCAACCCGCCTTTTAGAGGATGTTGTGTACCACAGGTGCAGTGCATGGTTTGCATGCGCGAGTTTGTATTCGTGCATGTACACATGGACATGTATACACACTTACACATGTATCCACATAGCCCACACATTTGTTCACAGAAATTAATGATGATGAGACAAGAGCGACCTGCCAACAATGAGCAAAACACAGGAGTGATGGGTTTGGACCTGCACCAGCTGCACATGGACAACAGCCTGGTGGCATTGCCCTGCCTGGCAGTTTGCAAGGTGACAGCATTAGTCTGAAGAGGGACTAACGAACAGTTCTGGTCGTATGCACCAGGGTGACTCTTTTCTCTGCCAGGAGGCCTCTTTATTCTGCTAACAAAAGCTGGTTTTGCTGCTCTCCCTTGTGTCAGGCTTGCAGGGCAGCTGCGAGCCCAGGCACAGCTCTCGGAGCCCCGGCCGCATTTCTGCCTCTCTGCTTACCTCGGTCATCATGCAGCAGACTCCTCTTGAGGGAAGGCACAGACAGAGAAGAAAGTGGAGCAATATGGCCAGGTGTACTAGGGGCACCAAGTGCCCTGGTTGCCTCCGGTGATTAGCAATTACTTCCCATGTGTTTCATTATCCTACTTCCATGCCCTCCAGATGCTTCGCTCTGCCCCTTTCTTCCTCTGCAATAAGGATGGAGAACTGCTTTAGGATAGGAGAGCTCTGCCCCTGTGGTCCCAGTGACATGTGAGGAAACAAGAGACAGAAAATAGCAAAAAAAATATCCAGAAATCTGTTAAATACTGAATGAAGTATAAACAACAAATGGYGGAAGTTTTACAAAGAGCAGTGCACCTGGACAGACTTGCTTGCTTTGTTGATATTARTGTCAAGCATACTCTGGAAAAGAAGTGTATAGGTTTCAAGAGTATTGCAAGAYAAATTCAGAAAGGTATTAAAGAATACTGTATAATCCATCCCTTTTCACTTTCTCTAAGTGTGGCCTARAATCCAGGATTTAAGCATATGCTTAAACTTAAGATCATAAATTGAGTAGCTTAACCAAAATGCAAAAGAAGCATGTGGTAAACAAGAGAAATATTTTATATTATATACAAGATGCAAAGGTAATAAGCTCCTAGCTGTTGAGGAGCAAAGCTGCAGGTGCTGCTGGGTGGGTAACAGACGGAGGGCACAGAAAACTTCTCAGATAGAGCTGCAAGACAAAGGGAAATTATTAATTACAAGGTTTGGACAAATAGCAGTAGAGCAAACTTGTCCCGTTACACTTCTGTGTTTCCCACCTTCACTAGTGACACTGATGAGACACTTTCCAGCCAGAGTTACACTGCTTCTGGGCAGAAAGCTCTGAGCTGCCATCTGAACAGTTTCCAGCAGAATGTGCATGTGCCAGAGGACATGTCTTAATAAATAAATAATTTGTTAAATTCCACTAACACAACCAGAGAGGTGGTACAGCAAGTTCTTTCTGTGCAATTAATATGTCATGGCATCTGTTTAAATGACTCACATCAGGATTCAAATCTCCACGTAGTCTTAAATCAGTTGCATTTTAGTGTAATTCTTAAATCCAAATTTTCCACACAAGATGAAGTTATGAAAGGGAAAAAATGCTGCACTGTTTCCATGAGACAGTGCATCTCCAAAGGAGACACATGTTTGTGGCTAGAGACACACAACCTAAATGCCACTTTAGGCCAATAGCACAATTTGAGCTTTCAGTAATCGAGAGCACTGGGAATAATACGCTGCTTTTACATAGAAAAGACCCCTGTTCTGCACATTGACACTTACCRTTGTTTTGATCTCCATAGGCCCATCTTATTCCTGAACTGACCTGTTCACTCTGGGTTCAGGTGTTGGCCTGYTAAGCAAAAGCAGGAGAGTAAATCATGCTTTCCCTTTGCAAAAATGGAAAGTAGTCTCCCAGTTTGTCCAATGTAACAGGRGTAATGGGATTCAGTGCAGAATTATGCTACAGATATCTGGCACTTGACTCGGGCTAAAATTTCTGCAACTGAACACCATCATCCTCATTTATAAAAAGAGAAGGAGAGCAGGATCTTATTCTTTCCAGTACCTGCTTAAGCACACAGCGTGCCAACTTCTCAATAAGCAATAACTTTCAAGTTCTTTCCTGTTCACCGGTCATTGATTTGGAATGAAAAATATCTCTCTCATATACGTCTTCTTTATCTCTGTTCTCCTTTTGCTCTCCACAAAGGAAAAAAAATGGCTCTTTTGTTATGTATGTTGAATGGCAGATGTTTGCAGGGAAAGCCAAAATGACCTCATACGTGCCAGTCCTTCTAATGAGTACTTACACTATATCAACTCCACGTGCTGTTGAATCACCTACTCTGCACAGACAGACAGAGCACACCTGCAAGCTTTAATGTTTCTAAACCTTGAATGTCTCAGGCCAGCTTTGGTGCAACCATGTCTGGTGCATATGTCTAAGACCCTTGCTGAAATACGTTGGCTCGCCAGCCTTGCCCCTTTCCCAGACAAACCCAACACGGGACCAAGCCCGAGGTGAGTAATATTTGTTTCCCAGGCTTTGTGCTGTGTTGGAGGAGGCCGAGGGCCCTTCTGAAATGCCACAGCTGCAAAGCAAAGCCGTAACGGACTCAGGGAGCTGCTTTCACAGGTTTAGTAGTGGAGRCTGTGAACTTACTTCTACACTGGAAAAAAGCAGAGAGCTCTTACAATAGTGAGCAAATGCCTACCAAACCATCTCTTCAGGTACCATCTGAGGAGYGCCCAGCAGCAGCAGCTCATTAACATACAATATTAGAATCTCAAAGATTCATATATTCAGACTGGATTTGTGTTATGTTTTATTCAAGTGATCCTTAGAGGTCATGTACAGTTTTCCTGCAGAAGCTGGAAAGCCAAGGTAAAACCTGGTATGCAGAATCCTGATCAGATAAGCTCTACCTTTYTGCTGTAATGTGAGTTTGAAAAGGTCAAGTGAATGTGGGAGTTTCGGAAATAATTGTTTAAAACAATTTCTGATTATTGTGCTTCATTCGTGTAAGATAATTAGACAAGAAGCTAAATTTTTAGTTGATCTCCATGAATATTTTCCTCTGATTATCTTTAGGTCACCTACTAAGCACATTTTGTATATGTTTACATACACACATTGTTCCAATATAAATTCTCCCATTGCTGTGAGACCATCTTTGAGTGACTTTTTTATTGATGTTCCAAACTGAAGCTCATGAATCTATGTCTCTGCACAAGATCCGATTCATATCCTCTAGGTTGATTGCTGGTCCCATTTCTGCAGCTGATGGAGTGTCAATTACTTTAAATCTTCAAATACTCAGTATTTACTCTAGGATTTTAGAGGATACTTCAATATACTGTTCACTGTAAAATATGTTGTATTGACTTTATCAGCAGTTACTTCTAAAGCCAGGCAGAACGCTGACTGTGATCTCTAAGCTCTGTTTAATAGCAACATGAAGCCCTTTCTACTCTTGGGTGTGAATGGATTAATTCTACTTCTAATGCAGCCTGGTATATCTTTGGGTATCCCCARATTAAGTGTTTTAGTTTTGCACTAAAAATGAGGCAATCTGCTTTTCTCCTTAGGAATCATCACCATAGCATGGGACAGAATTATTTCTTTTTGAGATTTTTTTTAGAGAATTCCCAATCAGTGGAAAGCAAAACAGAAACAAGCCAAAGAAAGTATAATTCCAGCTTTAGCCAAATGAACTCTAGATCCTAAATATTAAAGACTGTCCCATTAGTGAGCCCTTGGTACTGCAAAAAGGAAGTCATTAAATGATAGCCATGAAGAGRATCAATAACAATGCACAGAGAAGTGAGTGGAGTTAGTATTCTTCTTACTGAAATGTTGTTACCTCTGTCTTTTGGGCTATTCTGTTGATACTGATGACCCTGTAGAAGATGCTGTTTCAAAACACTTTTTAATACGAAACCTGAAAATCTCATCACGTGTCACGGATGTGAAACATCCAAACTCCAGTAAAATCCACAGGACAGAAGTATTTGTGTCATCATCCATCGGCCGTGGATTGTTGTAGTCAGGGGAGCTYGCCATTGCCTCTAGTCTGTCACCATGTTCAGTTTATCCTGGAGGGAATCACTTTGGTTTATTCCCTTGATTTTCTTCCCTTTTCCTTATTTGGTGAAACTAAAAGGAGGTGCAAGGTACATGGTCACTAAACAACAGGACTGAGCTGGATCTCCTCTTCTACTGAGCGAGGACATCTCAGAGCGACCCAGAGCCCAGGCGTAGTACCAGACACGTAACGTTAAGTCCACATTTCGTTTTAAATGATGAGGTTCTCCCGGTTCAGTAGCTGTGAGATTCAGCTGGGAGATTCCTAAAATCTCCCTTCTCTTTGTCCTTGCCATGAGGAAAGACTCAGAACATTTCTGGCTGACTCTGGCCTCCAGAAAATGAGTCCTGTAACGGCATGAGCTGCTTGAGCTGGGAAAGAAACATTCCTGCAGTTACACAACTTCCTAAACTCCCACAGGCTGTGCCCAAGAGGAACTGCAGAGGCGCTCATTTGTCGCAGAGTTATCTCCTCACCTGCAATTACCAGCCATTTTTAGGTATTTTTCCTTTACGAAGGCATATAAAACACTCAGAGAAAAAGGCAGAAGCAGCCCTCTCACGTGTGCTGCTTGGAGCCTCCCCAGACGTGCTCGCCCTTGTGGGGGAGGAAAGCCGTGAGCGGGTTAGTCATACACTGGGAGATTTCATAGGGTGAGACTGTGGATAAGGAAAAACAAGTAGCGTTTCTCAAGCAGATCCAAGCAAGACCAGACACTTTGCTGCTGTATATTGGGGCAGAGCCAGTGATTTCAGTCAGCAGGACTGAGCCAACAGACACGGGGTAAATGTGCTGCGGCCGCTGTCCTGGCCATGAGTCACCTGCCATTATCCTGTAGACCTCCACTGAGCTGAAAACAACTACAACAGTGCAGAGGAAGCAATAAGTTGTATTTTTTTTTGCCCGTTTTCCCATATAATCCCTTACATCACATTACTCATGCTGATTTCAAGGTCATATAGCAGGGTATAGGTCTCAGACCCCAGCAACAGTCTTACTTCAACATTAAGCACAACACAGATTCCATTACACCCTCAGACTTTTGTATCTGTATTCAGTACCTCGTCCCAAGTCTAAGTGACTCCCAACAGACAGAAAACAGTTGATAATTAAACTCACAGAATCAAATCACAAATGTGAATGGAACAGCACTGTTCTGAGTCATCTGAAGCAGCTGATACGTACCTTCCAAGCAGCAAATAATTTTTGCAGGAACAAAAACCAAGGAACTTGAGTAGACATTTGGCAGTCTTCTGCCAGCTAACCGAGCAGGAGTGCCTTGTATACCCATCTGAGCTAAAACGCATTTATTGGTAAGCAAGTTTTGTTTTTACTGAAGAAGAGAAGGGGAATCTAAGACAGKTAAGATTTCCTTTATTTCGATTACTGCTGACCTTCTATTAGCAGTCATTGAAAGTGAAATGGCTTGTAAGGGCATCTTGTGGTTTCTATGGCTCTAGAAAAGCCGTTTTATGAGGGCGCAGCGTGATGACTCTGATGAGTCACATCTCATGAAAAAGTGCAGATCCAAAAGCAGCCAGTTCTAGATGTTTCATACATTAACAATCTCCCGCGGCCTCGCTCATGGAACAACATTGCAAAAGGTCGGCTAGTGATGTCCCCGCTAGTCTCAGAAGACCAGGACAGAGCTGCTGGGGGTGCTGGTCCCTTCAAGGGTGAATCTCATGCATGCACTTTGTGCCGAGGAGAGAGCACAGATGGAGGCGTACACGCAGAAAGGAGGGAGAGCAGCGAAGGGAGGCCACTTAGCACCTGCTTGGGTTTGTTTGCAAACGAGCATAGCGGATACCACAGCTGCCATATTAAAACTGTGCTTCTCTGTGTCYTACTATAGTTTACTAGGGCACCATAGTAAACTAGCCCAGCCACCAGCAGGAAGCAGAGAAAGCAAAAGGAATCACAACCTCCCTCCCCTCCTCACCCCACCGCCAACGAACCTCTCCGAACCACAGGCTGCATAGAGGCTTTGTGTAAGCAGGGTGAGAAACATTGAATGTACTGCAGACATCAAAGACAGTAGCCACAAATAGAAGTTGCTATCATGTCAGATACAGAGTAATATCCATATCTAGCATACACAGCAGTTCTTTTCTAAATAATTTTCTCTCTGCACTACTTTTGTGTAACACCTGTTAAAAAGGCGGGGTTTTTTTAGTGGGGACTTAATACAATATCATTCAAAGGATGAACCTGAAAAAGGCCTTGAACTATTCTAACTACCACAGAAAACTTTAAATATTTTATAGAGGTCAGTCACTTGAAGACAACCAATTCCTGCTGGTCGTTCAGTATGAAGCCAAAGGCCACAGAYGCTAGTACACAGTCTTGCAAAGTCAGCAGTAGCAGGGTTTTTGAATCATTATTATTATATATTTAATCTAAGATTAGTTAATAGGTCATTCACAGCTTGACCTTTATTCTCTTAATGTATGTTTGTTTATGAATATTTACTAAAAAGCTTTCAAAAAACTACCTTCAGACAACCTTTTCTCCACTTTGCTGTTAAATATTTAATAGTTGTGCTAGGTGGTCACTCATCTTTCGCATGGTACCTTTTCCGCTCCATGAACTGATGAGATCGTTTAAAACAGGAAGGAAACAAACCACTTGTACAAGATTGTACCTTTTCTCTAGGAACTTTCAGGTAATTCACTGTTCATTACTTACAGAGTTTTTTAAAGTCAGAATCTATTCATGTTTTCCCTTTCCTTGTTTTTCATTTCCCTTTGCTTGGCAGATATTTTGAAAAAGGAAGTCCTTTCTTTGGAAAACAAGAATTTCCAATAGGAATAAACAGGACTGAAGTAGGTGCTCAGAATTAAGTGCTGACCTACAGACTCAGTCCATAGATTTGACTTTTGCCCTTGGTGCCAGCAGGAGAATATTAAAGTCTCGGTTGTTTGGAGATACCCAGGCTTGGCTGTTCGGCCGTGGAACTGCCTGGGAGATCCACTGCACGTTACAGTGACTCTAGACCCAGGCCATCCTTCAGCTAGCATGGAGGTAAGGCCATGTAAGAAAGAAGACAAGAAACAGAAAGCAATCTTATTTTGAAAATTGACTCCACAAATGCCATCTATGGTATCTCTAYGACACTTCCAAAAGATGGTCCCCAAACCACCACGTTAGGTTTGGATGGGATAAAGAGGTAACGATGACTTTGTCACTTGAACTGATTTCAGTAACAGTTATCTTCCCCTCCAGTGGTCAGACAGTTCTATTATTTATTACTAATTTCATACTATTTATTATTTATTAATTCTTTATTGACAGAATTTCTGACTACAGAAGCTGAGACCGTGATTTGCACCAAGGGGCATGTTTGCTCAATATTATTTGCTCAGCACCTTGTGTAGTCGGACTTCTCTGTGTGGATGAATATCTCCCTGTGAATATTGTTTTGGGTTTGCGGCACTGACAGTGAAAGCTGTTCTCACTAGGTGCGAATGCCAGCAAGCCACATGCTGCATTGCTTTATTTCCTGACTGTACCAGCATAACTCTTAAAATGAGACTTTTGGCACAAATAGTCTTTATTGCACTGACAGAATAGTCTGTTATCACTGTTTAAATTGGGATGTTTAGTAAAAACTCTGCCTGACATATCTTTACTATTATTCACTTGAATACTAACAGAAAAGCAAATAAAACTAGGTGTTAAGGTCCTGATTCAGGAAAGCACAGAATATTCCCTTTAAAGCTCCTTTTTTTTATACCCATCTAGATTTGGCAAAGTGCTGAAGTGAGCATGCTGGAGCCTTTGCATAATATAAGGTTAATTCATATGAAAGTTAAGATAAATGTGTGCAAATACAGTTTTACAGCCCTCATTCATCTCTACAACGAGAGACTGAATGGACTCTTGAACATATCAGCTTAGCAACAGTGTCAACCAAAAGCATTGATTTTGGCTGCATAAACCAAACTAGCTAACAGAGCCTTAGCTTCCAAGGGCGGGTGCTCAGCTCTCTCTGAGTATGAGACCTTTTTTAGAGGTGCCTGAAGCTGAGTTCCCGAAAACAAAGGCGATGAAAATCACCAAATAGCTTTGAAAAGCAGTCTGTAACTTCACTGTTGCCTGATTTTTAACTGTTGAAAATTGGAACCTTAATGTTGTACTAACACATGTTTTTACATTTGCCTAGAAACAGATGGAATAATGTTGCTCATGCTATGCCAACACCATGTTGTTACACAGTCTTTATTAAAATTGCTTCAAGGCAAAAAGCTGCATGCACAAAGGCGAGGGGTGGGGAAAATTGGCAACTCATGTAGATTTTCAGGCTTGAGTTCTTTAACTCTCAACCAGCTCTATGCATCATGAGGAAATATCCATAGCTTCAAGAAGGGTAGAAAAGCTGAGTACCTTGTGGGCACTGCATAAACTTGAGTCCAAGGGGTCCTTGCTCTGTGGAAGGTAGCTAAGGCATACAACGAATGAAAAGGAAGAAAAGGAAACAAAAGAACATAAACAAAATGAAGAAAGACAAATTTCATGAATTGAAAAAGCAGAGAGAAGTGYGAGAGGAATGAGATTTAAAAGGGATAATAGAATTGGGGAATTTACATCAGTTTTTCTTGAAATCCAGAAAAAAAAAACAGTACTGCTGCTAAAGGTATCATTTTTTCCTTCCTTACTTTGCTTAAAGATTAATCCAAGTTGTGACAAGCTGCATGTGGAGCAGATAGGCCTGTGTGTGTGTATATATATACATATATAAATATGTCTTGAATATGTGCTTCTAAAGCACGATCCAAAGCCACTGAAATAGGTGGAATGATAGCCATCTGGCTTCAGTAGGTTTTGGAGTCATTCCTCAAACTTTGCAGGTCCAGCTTTGAAAACAAAAAGGAATAATAAAATGCCAGATCATTTCTCCTTCTGAAAAACCTTACCTGAGTTACCAGCAAAAAACAACTTCTAATCTTCCAACCATGTAAATACTTTCAATTAACTAACATCAACTTCCCTTTGCCTATATTGAGAATTTTTATGGCTCAAAAGGAAGCATTAAAAGCATTTCCATGATAACCATAAAAATCACTGGAGAGAAAATAAAGTTTTCTGTTTCATTACCTTTTCCGTGTGGTAATCAATTACAAATGAAGAACAGTGCAGGTTCAATTAAGTAACTAAATAAAAAGGAATTAAAAGCCACAGGGAATCTTTATTTTACTTATGCTAAAGCAGGGTCCAACTCCAGGCCTCATTGACTTGTTTGTACTATAAAATGGGGTTTAATTTCTATGAACAAGTCTGTCAGCATTAGCTGATCATAATTAGGAAAATGGGGTCAGAGAAAACAGAGCTACTGAAAATAGCTTTTCCCGAGTGTAGCATTCCCTCCTCTGTGCTTTCCTCCAAATGGGATTATCCTGAGCTCTCAGCACATAGCAAAATCTAAATGAACCGTTTGGCAAAACAAAGGTCCTTCCTTTGGAACATAAGATATTACTGAGGAAAACATTGAATGCTCTGTCCCCATCCAGCAAATACATGAGCACGTGCTTAGCTTTAAGCACTTACTTACTTAGATCTTCCACAGACTTCAAGTTTAGCATGTGCTGAAAAAGTGCTTGGTGTCTTGCAGGACTGCAGGTTCAGAGCAAGTGGTGAGAGATTCATTTAAAAAGGAAATAAAACTTTTTTAGACCTTAAAAAAAAATCTGTGGGTTTGGTTTTGGGTTTCTTATTTTGAAGTCTGAGTTCTTATTTTAGTCAAACAGCTATTATGACTTCAGTATAGACAGCAAGCTTCTCATAGGCAAAAATAAGACTCCTGGTGACATACACAGTATAAATTTTATGCAGAAAAATGAGTGGAAAATTTAGGGAGAACTGRCACACACTGGATGCTTAGCCCATGAAAAAGCAGTTCTGTTTGTCTCTTGAATTCACATGTAAGCACATGCCAGTGCATACACATGTGCAAAAATCATCACAGGAAAATCAGGGATCCCACTGAAGTCAATAGAAAACATTGATGGACTTCAGCAAAGGCATGATTTCATCCATAACTGTTACAAATGTCAGCTGGGATTTGTCACCTCTAACTTTGGTGGTCTCATGGTCATTTGTTGTACCCAATGCCAACCGTGTGTGTGCCTATGGGAGCACCTAGAGAGGGGCACCCCAAATGCAAAGGGGTAGACCGTCCCTCTGGCAAGGCATGCAAAGGCAAAAGGACGAAAATGTCCTCTGAACTCACTATTTAGCCCCTGAACCCACTGGATGCTTCTTTAACCTTCACATGGGCCTCGGGCTTTGTCAGCCCTCTGCAACTTGTTTCCCCCAAGAGACCTTTCTGCAGCAGGGATCCTTGGGGCTCGGCAGTCCCGTAGCCAAGCTACTTCCCTCCTTCCACATCCACTAACTCAGAAGGTCCAAGGCTAAGAAAGAGGAAACGCTGACACCCATTTAAGGCAGCTTAACATCCACTCAGCAGTTTAGAGCTGTATAAGGAGAAAGAGGATCTGCCCCATCATCCTTCCCGAGGAGTAGGTGCGCCATATGTTCGTTTCATCAGGAGCTGCCCCTCCAAAGGGCATGGATCTAAAATCACTCTCAGAAATCTGTTTGCAGAGCAATAACTCAGTATTTCTCATAAATCAGGCAACTTGATTTCATTGCCAAGATATTCAGCAAATTTCTTTTTTAAGCTACTCATTTTTCATTCCTTCAGGCTACATTTAACCAAACAATCTTACCATAAATCTAGGCTCCCGCTGTCACTCATTATAAAGTAGGCCTTGTTTAGAAATTCTTAGAATTGGTACATTCTTATTGAATGACAATCCTCAAATGTCTTTCATTTTGAAAGGAATAAAATGGAAATCGGTTCTTCTCCAAGTTTATCAGAAGGGCAGCCAAACACTGATGTTATACAGTAAAATCTTCAWCTGGGAACTAGGCAGCTATTTTAATCAGTGGACTTACTTCATGTCTGTCAAAGGCAGTATATTTAGAACTGGACAAGCTGTTTCTTCACTGCACCCATGATCTAAAAAAATGACCCAAGCACAGCATTTCTCACATGGACTCCTTTGCACTTTGGCAAAACCTATGAAAGAGAATTTAGATTACACACCAGCTATCAACAGGGCCAGGATTTTAAAAGTGTAAAGAAGTWCTATATAACTTATAACTGGAGCCATCATTGCTGTTTAATCAATAACAGATATTTAATCATGTCCTCCAGGCACCACCAGGTTATTTGAGTGAATCACTCAGGTCAGGACACCAAAATAAAACAAGTTCTTTCATCACTATTTATCTGTCCAGAGCAAAGCATGTGTGAAAGTGATATAAGTAATAATCTTGGAGAAATTGACAGTAAACAGTATAAAAAAGATCTCCTGCTGATCTGAGACAGAGCTTGAGCCAGGAAGAATAACTTCTTTAGGGTAACACTTTCCAGCCACACAATGCAGTTGCATAGCAGATTGTCAGCGTTTTTGGAAAAGCAGAGCCCCTGGTCTGGTCATCAAAATAAGCAGCAGGATTTTGAAAAGAGCTCGGCTCCATACTGGCTATCCTTACCACAAAGGATAAGGAACAGCTGGGTGGGGGACAGTCTTCATTTAAAATCAGACTTGTATTTAGCTGTTGGAAGAAAAGTGGAGCAGATTTGAAAACAGGCTCCTTAGTGAGCACAGGCAGTGTGAAGGGTCAATAGAGACGACTGGGGGTTGTCCGGTTCTGACTGGGGCGATAAGAAAAGTCAGCTTGGCCAAGAACACTAACAAGTAAATTTAGCCACAAGAAACAAGTTGCTGCTACAGCATTTGACTGCAAGCAGTTTCTTGCATTTTAATCAGTCATTCGCATAACGAAGACTGAATGAAGATGTTACTGTCCAGCATGTTCAAAGCAGCTCAGTTAAAGACACCAGCAATGTCGCTCCTTCAGTACCCCCCAGCACACCCTACACCTTGCAGCACTGGCTGGGGCTGTAAGCTTGCGCAGCTTCCCCCCATCTCCTTCTCATTCAGATCGTGGCCAAATGCAATTATACAACGAGGCACTTTTGCTGCTTTAAGGCTTCCCCTACTAGCTAGGCTCACTAGTCTGCCTCTGAACCTGCAGTCGCAGATAGGTTTCTTCAGAGATCCTGAGGAGGAGGGGGAGGGAAGGAGGAATAATTCATCTCACCTAGCTTTAGCTATCTCCTTATTCTRAGGAAACCTTTAGGTTTCCTCTGCTGTCAATGAAGGGAGATGGGTATGTGTAGGAGGTGAGTCCTCTCCCCTCTCCCAGAATATGAGTAGAAAGSCGTCTTCAGTGACAACTGGTGAGCCTGTGCTTAAGCTATGCATCCATCTTGTGAATAACGAAGCTAGACAAGGAAAAATACCATCACTGCACATCATGTAAGAGTATACTCATTCCCTGGGACCCTCTGTGTGCCAAAGATAACAACCAGATGCCATCAGTCCTCAAACCAAAATGCAGAACCATTCATTTCTTTTGTCTCTCTTCCAAAAAACAAAAGCCATCAACTCTGCATCTCAGCAACCACTACTCATCTGCAAGGAAGGCTGGTACTGGTGGTCTCTTCCAAGATACTTAATTTTAGGGGATCACCACCTTTGCAGATCCTTTCTTTTGGCTTTGTAGGCTCCATCCTCTGGGCAAGCTATCTATCAGACAGTTTAAAGTGTGTCCAGCCTTCACTTAGTGCAAGGCAGGGAGTAGCTGACTACAGACCCTGAGCTCTGGGCTGCAGAACAAAGAGAAACTTCGAAGAATGCCTATAATGTAATCAGCACAGCCCCTGCGCTGCCTGCAGCAGCTATAGCTTGCACCACAATGCAGGCTCCAAAAGTCTCTTGAGAGAGTCTCTATTTGTGACCTCCTTGCAGGCAAAAGGCAGAAATTAAGGGCCTTTTGGTGTTCGAGGGGTGCTGCACCCTGCTGATAGTAAGGCAGTGAGAGTAAGGACCATGCTCTGAACTCACGTCAGCAGACTCTGTCCCTTGGAGGACTTCTCAATATGACCTTACAGTAATATGTGCAATGAAAAGAAACTGGGGTACAAAAAGACTTCTCCCAGTTTCCACTAGATAAGAATCTGCAAGGACTTCAGTATACTTCCCACTTCTTTACTCCTTTTCCACTTCTTAAAGTTTTAAAGGGAAAAAAAAATCAAAGCATTTGGAGTTTGGGTCTCAGATATGCCAGTGAACCAACTGCTTAGAAGGGCTGAAATGAAATCCTCCCTTTCCCACACAATCACCACAGTCCAGCAACTGTGGTCCCACCCACCACAGTCCTTTAGGGTGTTTTCATGCAAGTTACAGTACAAGGTGAGGAGGGACTACTAGAGACCATTGCAAGTAACCACCAAACAAACWAAGAATAAAATAAACTCCCTGCCACTCGTGATGTACGTGAAGGGAGGAAGAAGTCCTATCCTGATCCATGATCCGGTCACCAATTTCACTGTGAGCATGAGAGTCAGACCGGCTGGCAAAACACCTCCCCTGCCCTTCCCCTGCGATCTCTTCCTCAGCCTTSCCCTGAAGAGGACAAACAGTGTTTCTTCTGGACATCCTTTTGCCTCACAAATTTCTGCCCCAGGACTGTCACTTGCAACATGTTCAACAGTGCCTGGCCCAGCAGGACCCTCGCTCTGGCCTCTTGGGGGGCTGCAACACATGCAGTATTTTTTCTGCTGTTTTAACATCCTCCCATTCTTCTGTTCCTTCCTCCTCCCTCTTTCTGCACATCAGCTTCATTCCTTCCCCTGTGGTTTTTCTCACTTTGCAGTTGGGTCTTTCTTTATCATCTTCCCCCTACCTCCAAGTCCCCATATTGCTTTTCATCCTCTTGGCCTGCRTGGGTCCCACACCTGTAATCACCGGAGTTCCCCAGCACTGGAGGATTACCTCCACATAAAAGTGCAATGCAGCATGACACCTAYGCTTCAACGCCACATTTTACTGCAGCTGCACACTGCAGTTTCAACTCAAGTACTGGGGTCTAAACCTCTCCCTTCAAAACCCAGCAAACTTGAAGTTGTTTTAAAAATAGTTTTTAACTAGAAAGAAGTACAATGCTGAAAATACTTGCAAGCTAGCAAAACACCATTTCCTCTGTTAATGCCTGTGGAGTGATAGCATTCTYACCCTGCTGCAATTTGCTTGCAGATGTACCATAGGTAGTAAGAAAAAGATCAGAGAATCAAAAGAAACAGGAAATGACCACTTTATAGGGTACAGAGTCAGCTTGTTTTATACAAACCGTCTGGCTCACTAAGACAGACTTGTCTTAGACTTGCCAGCCAAGCGATATGAGCTACTGATGTAYGTCTGGAAAATATTTATGATAAAAATTATGGTTGCAAAAAGAAGAGCAAGTAAGTAGCTGATCCAGCTGGCATGCAAATTGGGCACAATGTTTATCAGTACAAATATATTCATCAGCACTACCACCTAGTCCTTTTGGAGAACTGTAGGTACTCAAGATCTCCCAGACCATTAAACAGTTGRGTTTCCTGCAGCCCTTGACAATAAATATTATTCCTATCTTACATAAAATGAGAGAGGTCGTTTAAGCATCTATCATGTAGCTCTGTTTCCCTGCATACCTGCCATCCCGTGCAAAAGCACCTAGGCCCTCTTGGGGAGCCTGTCTCAGCTTAGCCATTCAYTTGGTGCAGCACGTTAGCTTTAACAGTCTGTTCTCCTCTGAAGGAGTGGGGCTTTTTTGGCTTTGGTTTTAGGACGTCCAGACAGATTTGATTTTACTCAGATCTATCCCTACCTTATCCAGGCCATTTTTCCTAACTAACAGATGCACCACTTCCTTCAAGATGAAAATATTTCTTGATTGGACAAAGGGCCAGCACTCATATTTGACTAGTTAATCAATRATTCTTTGCCCTAGTTTGGGGCAGAATTCTCTTTTTTTCTTTTGATGGCCCACTGGCATGTTTCAACATGGACTGTATCTCAGGCTCGATGGGGCACGCTGTAGCATCTGCACATAAGCAAACATATCTGAGACAAGCATCTACAAGTAGATGTGCTCTGAGAACAGTGATGGGTCAATGGTGGGTTTGGGGTGGTGGAGACCCAAAAGCTTTCTCCTAAAAACATACAGTAGGCAAGCTAATCTATTTAAATGAACCCTCTGATACCCCTATCCTTGGCATATAATTACAACTGTCTTGATATGCAGAGGGCTCTGCTGAAAGGGACTAGGGAGGGAAGCAGTTTGCTGTCAACAGCAGGTAGCAGATGCACAGTGCCCTAAAGGGGCAACAAGCACAGGTGAAGAGAGGTTTGCACCATGTTATGAGGGAAATAGGGGTGTGAACGGGGGGGGAAAGGAATGGTGAAGGCAGATGGTTACTCACAGCAAGCACCAAGACAAGGAGTCAGGGGAATGCCGTACAAAAAAGAGATCAGGAGCCAATGAATTTCAGAAGAGTTGAATGCATGAAAATCCTGCTCACTAGCAGTTACAGAGACGACTACTCTGTGGGACCGTTTCACTACTTTTCAGCATGATGTACTTGCATTTCCCAAAGAACCATTCCTGTACCTGTGTATCCTTCCCCATCTTCTCTTCCAGCTGGAGGGCAGGAAAACTTTCCAGCCTGCTAGCATTGCCTTAGCAGCTGTGCATCCAGAGACTAAAAGGTGGACGTAGAGCACACTCAGATTACCCAGCATTACGAATCACATCCCACTGACAATATTTTTTGTGCTTTTTTGATTTAGGATACTCCATATCAAGTCAACTGCTGCTTAGGATGCACGTCTTTTGCTTTCAGCTATTTTCTGGCTAGCAGAGGGTACCAGTAAATTAGGCAATTAGAGGTTACTGCCTTTAAACATTGCTGAGCTCACACTTGCCCCTCTCCCCACTACTCAGCCACTTGTTTTCATAAAACTCACAGGAATGTAGTATTTTCCTCTTGTTTCAAGTGTGGCCAGAAGACTGACTGACATAGCGTAATCAGATAAACCTACRTTTCCTTAGGAAACCAGGCTAAGGATGGCCCACCAAGGTCCCATATTCTTCCCTGGTTATTACACAAAATAACCTATCAAGAACTCACACTAACTGCTGCTCATGGAGCCCAGTCCATGCATAAGAACTGCCCAGATCGTGTCTCTTAAAGCCAGGCTGAGAGCGGTCAAGAAGCTGCCCTATATTTCTAGAACATCATGCTTTGCTGAGTCCATCACAACACACCTAAGGCATTCCAACTGGTATTAAATTTAACAGAATTATTACATCATGCAAAGTCTTGGAAAGACTCCTACAAGTGGTTTTTGCTTTTTGAGATACAAAATCCAGTTTGAACACAATTTGCATTTACAGCCATTAAGTGGCAGCGTGCTCCATCTCAGCCTCAAGCCACACTCCCGGCACCATCTCCTCATTCAGACCCTCTTGGTGCATGGCTGTATGAGAGGACATCTCAGTGCTCCCAAGGTGAAACCGGCTCCCAGCCACCTTATATGTTGCAGGTGAAAGGCCAAAGGCAACTTCTGGTGAAACCTGAGGCAATCAGGCTCTGCTTCACCATCGGTCCTTTCTAAAAAGCCCCTGAGACCTGCTGCATCAGCAAAGATCAGCAGAGTACGATGCACCCCAGAGCACTGGCTCCCTCACAAGTTCAGCAGACATCCCCCCACACAAGTTTCTACAGTTGGATTTCCGCCTCTGTGGCAATTCTACATCAGGCTATTTTAAAAGGGCAAGATCACCAGGTRTCATACTTCTGAAAAGTAAGTTTTGTCTCTAAACCAACAAACGCTGTGCTCAGTTATTTTGAACACAATGTTTCTAGATGTGCAAGGTCTGCTAATGTGACCTGGTTTCTTCTAATCGCCTCTCTTCCCGTAATACACCAGAACAAAATCCACCCTGGCCATCCAATTTCACACAAACCTTATTTCTTTGTCTCAGCACAGCTTGGACAGCTTTGGGATCCAAGGCCGGCTTTGTGCCTATTCTGCTCAGGTTTTCTAGAAATGATTTTGTTCCAACGTGGGTCATTCAGGCTGTGGGATAACTGGAAATTTCACTGTTTATTAGTTTTCATTTTCAGTGCTGAGTGCTTATTCAATGTTGACTCACAGAAGTGACTTTTAAAGGAGTAATTGCTTCCAGATGACATGCATATTTTGCTCTGAAGGAATACTGCGATCTTTGTCAAGGTTGCAGAGTGAGAAAGACTGTTTTCCCCTATATGAGTGGCTCTTTTGACAAGAGGTGGAAATACTACACGTCCTGCATGATTACTACAAATGCAAGCAAAGCTCAGACTCGAGATCACAGTCATTTGATACGACACACTTCATAAAGCAGAAYGGCGGAGTGTGCGAGAGTGGTGTCATTTTTGGTTTGCAATGGTGAGAATGATTTTGGGGGTGCTTCAGTCATATTCATGCACAGAAAAGCATTCCTACAAGATCCAGATATCTGAAGTTACAGGAATATCCCTGGTCCAGATTCAAGCAAACTTTGGTGATGCCAATAGTCCTCTTTGATTTTGGTGTAGAAAGACTGGTGAAAGACGGAAGTTCTAGAAAAGAGGCACAGTCAAAAAAAAACAAAAAAMMMAMAAAAMAMAAAMAMAAAAAAAACCTCTGCCCTTCCACAAAACAGGTAAGACAGTCACTTCAGACTGYGACCTATCTGCATGGTTTGCAGTAAAACATGCTGAAAGGCTTTGCTGAAAAAAGGACTTCATCAGTGAACTAAAAGTACCATCATCTCAGAAGCCACAATGACTGAGTAATGACAACCTTTGTAGTAACGTGGTTAAAAAAGACAAACGAAGAAATCCTGACAGCTGTAAAAAACCCGTAACTGAAATAGGTGTCATGCCTTTCTTCCCCTTCCCTGTAATTCCACAGCACTACTCAAGACATGTGATAGCTAGAAGCAGCCATGAGGCACACATAGGATCTAGGGATGTGCTCAGTCTTGACTGATCTTAATTGCCCTACATATTTAGTCAGCTAAATATGTGCTTTCTATCTCATTCCTAAAATATGTACACACACGTATCAGGGTAAGGAAAAAAAWTTTATTAAATGGTTCAAAGATGCAGTCAGAGCATAGAAGAGAAACAATTTTATCTCTTTTGGAAATCAATAGTTATATTATCCGAGCTTTGAGAGCATGTTCTAAATTATTCCTGAGCAGTTTCTTTATGACAAAGTTGTATCGAGCTTGGGTGCTGTGTGTGCAAGAACTGTGCTCTGTAGTACCATGGACTGCTCAGTGAAGGCTCCTGAATCTGTTATCCTACATTTCCAGTTCCAGACAGCATTATTTTCATAAAACATAGCTGCTTATTAAAATGCAGCTCATTTCTCTATGTCAAGTTCCATCCATAACAGCTTAAAATAAGTTTGAGCAAGATTTCACATATGGCCCATTCAGCAGTGAGAGTGATGGAAAGAAATCACCTGTTGCAGGACACTTCATTATATTATTGGAAAAGCGTATTTTGGACACACAGACACTGATCAGCGGAAAAACTCATACAGAGAAGAAAATGCGTGATGAAGAGAATATTTTTAACAGCTTGCTTCTTGTGAAGTCCTACAGGTTTGTTTGTTTGACAAGAAACTTCTATGGTAACGAACTAGAGTTGTTGCAAATTGATGGAAAACGGTGATCAGCTGAAAATGAAATGTTACAGCTTTGGGAAAAAATTCAGTTTGTAAGTTGATAAAAAAGAGAGTTTTAATAAGARTAATATGCTCCATTTCAACTTTTCTACAATGGAACATTCTATTTTCTATTCTGAAAACATTTTTTTTAATTTCTATGAAATACAGTAAAAATAAAAACACTGCATTTCCAGTTTTGCTGAAAGAAACCAYTTGCATTATGCATTATTTGATTAGTAGGATTTATGAAGTTCTATCCTGCATCAGGAAAAGATTTGCAAATGTGAAGCTTCCCACAAAATGAAAAATGAAATGATCTCATTGCTTTATAACTACGAGTGGGCAGTGTGGAAAACTACTGTCCTAACATTACAGGATAAGGCTGATGGCACTAAAAACAAATCAGAAAAAGTATGCCTAGAAATAAACTGTCCTCTGCATCACAACAGTTTATGATATGTAGGAAAATATATTCTTTTTGCTATAGAAGAGATTAAATAGAACACAATCATTTTGTACACAACATCTACTTCAAAAAAGCCCAAGAAGCTGCAAACACCCAAAGCAGGAAAACCAAAGCAAAACCACACCTGCATCCACATTCAGCAAAGTTCTGAATTTCATTCTAGTATTACAGCATGTGAACATTTGGTAAGTACCTGCTAAAATACATTGAAGTATKCAAGGAAACACAAGTTTAACTTAAAGGTTTAGCAGAGTAAGTCAGCCAGACACCTATGAGAATTTAAGTGTGTGTTTAAGCCCCTCTTGAGTAGGGCTGGTTTTCTGAACCAAATTAATTTTAGTCAAAGCCTTAGCACACAAGAGCTGAAGCTCTGCAARACATACAGTATTGACGGGAGGAGGCTGCAAGCACCAGATTTGCACCTCTAAACTCATTCAGTATTTGATCTTCTGAGCACTGAATAATTAAAATATAAGAAAGTCTGAGAGACAATACGGTAGCATTCAACCAGCTGACTGAATGAAAGGGTTATTGTAGACGTGATAGGGCTACATACTATCAAAAGTTGCTTGATATGCCTCATCACATTATCCTATTTCCAGCTGCTTATAACTTTGTCAAGATACACTTGATTTTTTTTTCATGCTCCATCTGACACAATTAGATATTTCCTTATAATCAGCTAAGATGTCTCAGYGCTTACCAGAGTGAGATGCACTGTTTTGCCCAGGTTTAAGGAGTCAAACCCATTTTTTTGAAAAAGGAGCAGTTCCACTGCCTCCAGAGTATTGGATGGTCTGGGGCTGCAATTTGGCAAGGGCTACTGCAGCGAGGAAAGCGCTCTTTGGCAGCCCCACAAACAGCCTCCCAAATCTGACCGGGCAATGATCCTTATGGGGGGGGGGGAAATCACAGTTTGCCTGGCACGTGTTCAACAGGCCTTTGCCACAAGGTGTGGGGCCACGTTCGCTGAAGTGCAGCTACGCCGACGCTCTTCACAGCTCTGCTCCGCATGTTGCACGGCACRGCACAGGGGAGAGGATTTACGCTGGTCAGAACTTAATCTGATTCCTTTCAGTCTGATATTCCCCAACRTTTGAATGCTTAACTACACAATCTCCAAGTTCTTTCACTTTAAATTACAGTTGGGTATGATATGAACTACATCACATGAAGACACCAACAGAGCCATCTCACAAAAGTTTTTTTTTAATCACTATGCCACCAAAATGCTTCTGTAAATACCGTATTTTAACTTTGTATAAAATACAAGCTGTGGGAAAACTATGCCACAAAGAGAACTTTTAGGAAACATGAATTCCACCTTCATGTGTCACTAACAGCCAAAGAAGCTGGTTGTGGGAGCAGCCCGTGTTGACCATGGTTCACACTTGTGTAACTGGCACGTCTTATGCATTAGAGATGCTTCCAAAGCTCCCATAAGCTCTTTGCACACAGTCTGTGGAGAGACTACACAGTGCTTCAATACTTGGGATGCATATTGCTTTTGCAATTTTAAAATAAAACTCAATTCTTTTTATTTATAGCTGTTCTAAAGGGCATTACTGTAAGTTCTGGGAGAGATGCTTGTAAAGATCCGGTTCAAGTTAATTGTTAGGCTTGTTTTAGAATTAACGCTAAGTCTTCACTTTAAAAACAAGACTAAGTCTTGACAGTGCCAAAGTCTTGCAACATGACTGGCTTCAAATGGTAGAAATCCTGCAAGATCTGATATTTTGCAATTTCCCTTCCACATGCCTTCCAGCTTGAGAAGCAATTCAGAACCACAACTACGGGCATGCATCCAGCTCCAAAGACATGAGTTGGACTAATCTCTATTTTAATCCCCCAAAGGCTCATCTCTTCCATTTGGCATCTCAGTTACGAAATGCACATTTGGGGTTCGAAGTTTCTGTCTTTATCAGTTTAAGTTCGGAGCTGACAGTGTTTGGTTCAGTTGCGAACGAAATACTTAGCGACCTTAGCTAGCAATCACCTCTCACTGCTCTTCTCACCGCAGCAAATAGTGGAGCATTCACCTGCGCAGCCCACTTGGATCAGCAGCTCTGGCGACTGGTGAAGGGAAGCACTAGTGTCCTCTAGGAGGGATCTCCAGAGGTGCCTTCTCTCTGCACTAGAACATCTCGAAAACTCTACAAACTTGTGTTTGCCAAGGTGGAAACACTGATTTGAGCACTGCGAGACCTCGAGTGCAGCCATGTAGATCGTCAACATTTGGATACCTTTTAAAATGGATAATACTGAGTTCTGTGTCCCAGCACTCCATATTCAGCTCGAGACTGTTGAATATCTTAAAGAATGCCTTGATGCAGCCTAATAGCAGCATGTTTAGATAGAGTTATTTTGAGATGGGGATTAGCTCTTTTGTATATGATTCCTGATACAAAGGGACTTCAATATCTGCTGCTGCCTCCAAGCTTTGCTACAATGCAGTAGATGAACTGTGGGTGAGCGCAGGAGTCCCGGGGACGTGTTGGTGATTCAGGGCACCATGCTCTGAGGACATGCACCCAGGGAAGGATGCATGCAGGTGGCCTGACAACACCCCTTTCCATGCAATGAGCTGGCGCGAGGCTCATTTCCCTGAGGCTACGACAGGTCACGTTTCCCCCGAGTTTCTTCATAGATCAACCCCCTCCAGGCAGGACCTCGCACGAYAGAGGTTTCTGAACCTCTGAGGGAGCACTGGCTTCTTCCATAATGTGATTTGTACTTAAACTAATAAGTTTGGCTTAAGTGACTTAATCTGCAGCACCCAGGAAACCTGTGASAGGATGGGCACCCTGCTCTTCCAGACATGGTCCAGCCACCCACCTCAGCGAGTAGGTGCTCCTGCAGCCCCTGCCTCACTTGGAGGCCTGTGGGCAGGGGGCCATCCGGCGGCGGCAGCATCTCTCTCATTACACAGCTCTGATTCATTCCCTGGGCAACATCCTGCGCAGCACAATGCGGTGGGAGTACTCCAGGGGGAGGTGGGAAGCAAGTATGTGAGCCTGTAACAGGAGACTGTGGCATCAGGAACACACAGAAGGTTAGGAAGCATATTTTTGAAATTTCCTAACTTTTAAGTCTTAGAATTTGCAGCTTAATTTACGCGAAGTGCAAGCTTTTATGTACAGATTGTATAAATTATTTGCATTCTTTCTCCCTGCTGGAGAGCGAACACGATGCACTTATTTCCTGTTGTGTATAAATAATTAAGACTGCAACAGAAGAACTTTCATTAACAGCTATTGTAGAGTTACTTTTCTAGGACTATTTTCTAACCCTTTTCAGGACAGTTGTTGGATAAGCTGTGAATATAAAAATTATCCTGATCCCTATTTTGTGACTTAGCATTTGTCTTCCAGGGCTGTAGCGCTTGTGTTCCAGAAATCAGCGGCTGCGGCTGGGCTTCAGCTTGCCTGGAAGATAAMGGCCTGTTCAGTGCCATTACCCAGAGGTGATTTATGAAGGCCTATTTTCAAGTGCAAGCTTAAGAAGGTGTCAGAAGGACGTGCGGACTCACATGCTCCTCATGAGGAAGGGGCAAGGTGGCAGGTTGCAGTTTCACAAAGGTGACTTTAAAAAGATGCTAGGAGGAGGCAGTACCAAGGCCCCAGTGTCAAAAAACTCCTGTTCCTACTCTAACATTGCAGCCTTTTGTGCATTTTTCCTCATCTTGCTTTGTCTTTTGTCCTCTAAGTCAACCCATTATCTCCATCTGCTTCAAACCAAACGTGCCAAGTAAAGATTAAGGATTATTAGAAACAGCTCTTTTTTTTCTAGAGCAAATTAGAGAGCTAGAGGTTATATTTCCTTTGAAAATTGACAACCCATTACCAGGCATAATGTAAAACAGTTGGCTGCATACAGAGCCACACAACATTTTGCTGGGCTGATACAGAAAAATCAAGGAACTTCTGTCTTGCATCCAGCTGCAAATGCAGGAAAGGCTCCAGAGTGGCACCAGTTTCAGTGCAACAGTCACATCAGAGCAGCTTATTCTCCCAGACAGTGGAAGTGCACAATTAGGTCACATTAAACATTGAAAAAAATGCYACAGCAGTTCCATACGACAACTAAAAATGAGCGACAATGGAAAAATAGGTCCTAGCTGGCAAAAGCAACAGTACTTATTTTCTGTTAAAAGTTTACAGCTAAAGTATTTGGGTGCAGAAGTGTGAGCAATTATCGGAGCAGCGCATGATAACATCTTTCCCCACAAAGGCAGTGAAGGCAGACAGCAGAGTGCTGAGTGCAGCCCCGGGGAGTCACAGCTCCCCCTGCGCATGCCGAAGCAGAGGGGCCAGGGCTCTACTTTCCTCCATCCTCACCTGCTTTGACACATCCCTGCCCTTCCTTCAGGAGGGTTCACTTCAGAGGCAGAAGGTACAAGCTGAAGGCTTTGCGCTGGCATAGGTTCATCCTATGTTTGTACAGCACTAAGTATAGTAGCTGGAGCTTGTTGCCCTGCCATTGTAGAAACAACGTTCTCAATGACTTTGCTGTCATACCTACGCACTATGAAGTCTCTGTCCTTGGTCAGAGGTAGAAGAGCGAGACAAGCACAGCCCATCCTACTTACAGAATGTGTCCTGTAAGCATCACTTAATCTGGCTCAACTGATTTCAGTCTCGCAAAACGAAGTGGAAGAAAGTCACTGTTCTGACTGTCAGCACTGTCCCAGGTGACAGGCACTCTGTTGCATGACTTTTGGCACTTGCCACAAAGCAATTGTGCTGAAATATTTCTATTCCATTGCCACACCAGTGCTACTGATTAACAATATAAACAAAAAGGTTCTGAGCAAGGACCCCAAAGAAGGGTAACATGCTATGTGACGAGAACACACCAAAAACTACAAACATCTCCAGCACAACTCAAAAATTTTGGTCTGTGTCTTTAGCTCCTGCGTACCATGAAGAACTCCCAAGTTGGCATCCACCAATAAATGCATTTGTATCACAGTCTTGCAAATGAGAAATAGTACCAGRACCCTTGAGCTTGGTGGTCATCCACAAGGACATGATCTCACCCCTCTCTCTCAGACAAGCCCTATTTGACCCACCAATTCAGAATTCATACGCAGACTGAGAAACTTCCTCCTTTCAGCAGATATCTAGGAAGAAATTCGGCCCTGGAGTAATTGGATTGCTTGCAGCATTTGYGGATTACAAAATCATCCTTAACTTTGCCTGTGCTGCACATTCCTATGATGCAACGGCAAACAACATGCCTCAGAGAAATYTGACCTGGAGCTTTCAACTGGACAGCACAGCTCCCTCTATGCGTGGATTAACAACACAATTTCTATGGTTTCCATTTTTCCATTTCTGCACCACACTTCTGTATAAATATTAATTGTCGTGACCAGCATTCCTGTTGCATACATCCCCTCGAGAAGAGCACCCTCTCTGAACATGCCCTTGATTTGTTCCCAAACATGAGAGTCTGTTTAGGTCAACAGCTGAAAAATGCCCAGAAAAAGCTTTAGCACAGGGCAGAAGCAGCACCTCATCCCACGAGAAGCCAGTGCAGCCCCATCAGAGAGGTGCAACCAGGGCAGCGTGGCTCTGAGATTTCACTGCTCCTGTGGTATCCGTAACCTGTGTCTGAAAGCCCAAATATGTACAAATGCACACCAAGAGCAAAGTCGGCAACTTGAAAGAAATAATCAGCCTCCAAAATAGGTTGAACTGGGAAATTCAGCTCCAGCCTAGTATAAATTAAAATTGCTCAAGTTAATAAAACCCTCATAAATCAGATTTGATAGGGCCAGTTATCGTGCAATGACACAGGACCACACCGTATTCTGCCYGTAAAGGGGACGCTGACGGATGAACACGCACATTAAAATTTCCAGCTGCCTTTTGCAACAGCGGTGTCGAGCAGAASCATGTCACTGGCGAGGCTGGGATGATGCCTGGGAGCGAGAGAGGCTGGGAGGAAGCAGGCAGGGCGGAGGAGGCACCTCGGGGGGCGCCGGTGGCGGTGGTGGCCRCCCCCGGAGCAGTGCCTGCTCCCTCTCGCGGCTCCTCAGCGTTTCGCTGGGGARGTGCGGAGGGCTAAACGCCGCCGCYGCCGTCCCTGCCGCGGAAAGGAGGGCTCGCCGGCGCCCGCCGCACTCTCCTCTCCCAGCAAGGACGACAACGTAAGCATTAAGGGGCATCTGATTTGGGGAAGATACCGTGCTGGAAAAAAATCAACCCAAAACTCAGCTATAGAGCAAGACCTTATCAGAGAAGCAGCATTTCAGAAAATAACCCATGACCATTGGAAAGGCTGATCATAACCTTGATGGGAGAACTGGAACGAAGGAGGGGGAATGTGTGATACCTGGAAAAAACAAAGAAAAAGAGGGTTAAGTGGTTAAGTTCACCTTTTTA
>NW_028186579.1:5120573-5149407 GCF_003343005.1 Rhea americana | reverse complement strand
CTTACTGTGCCATCTTTATAGCCTCAGTCTTAAATTACATGGTAATTTAACTTGTATGTTCTGTGTTTCAGATCAGGTCCCATCTACCGTGCATGTTCTGATACGTTAGTGTAACATGGTAAGTTAAGACTGGGAAGTCTCTGGACTGCAGACACCCAGGAAAAYCTAAGATGTCTTTGCTGTTCAGGAAGTTCTCTCAGCCTGTTTGACAAAAGTTACTGGTGGCTGTTTATTTTTTTGAATGAAAAAAAAAAGTAGTGAGAAAATCACTTTGTGGCATGCTGGACCAGCAGATTGTTCAGACATTGTGCAGGGATAATAAAGCCTTTAGGACTCCTGTTTGACATGTACAGTGAACATAGTTGTCAAACTTCTGTGCAGAAGTTTTATTTTGCATTGACAAGCTATTTCACTGGGCAGGGTTTTGCATGAAAGGAATAATTCACGTTGTTGTGGTGCTGCTATTTACAGAGCATGAGGGACAGTGAAATTGTTACAATATAAATATTAATATACCAGTTTCTTCTGAACCGCATTAATTTTGCATGCAATGTATGCTACATGTGTACATCTCGATACAGGGAAGGAGGCACTGGTCTGYAGCGAGAAGGGGAGCCCAGGACTGCCGGGTTTTATTGTTCACTCATTATGTGGCCTTTGAAAAGGCACTTACTCATTCTGCAGCTTAATTTTTCTTTCTGGAGAATAGAGAATAATACACCAACATGGACTACTCCACAATTTTTGCAGTCACTATTATTGATCAGAACTGGAAAGGCTGCAGAAGCTGCTCAGGGCCAAGGGGCTCGTTGGACCGGGCCCTGTGCACACCAAGCCCAAGGTCACACTCAAAGTCTCTGCTCTTCTGAAAGGTTTTCTCCCCCCTACCAAAGCAACGGCAGCGTAGGCTTGGACTGCCCAGCGCTCGGCAGCTGCAGTTTGACTGCTACTTGCTTTGGTTCAGAGCAGTAACTTGCCACAGATTGGCAGAACATAGAGCTCAGTCGCATGCAACACTGAATTCACTGGCCTCAGAGAAAATGGGCAGAAAATGACTGTCCAGGCAAAGTAGAAYGTAAAGGAAAGGCAAAAAAAGAACATAAGCAAGGATGAGCCTCACACTGCATTCTCTGCGCACTGATGCCTACGAGCTGGTTGTGCGTCTAAAGCTAGGAAATCACAGGGGCTTTCCCTGTTCCCTGGAGAAAGGTAAGCAACTACTGAAATTATCTTTCTAGGCTRTTATTAGCATTGCACCAAGGCTGAGGTACCCTATGCCCAGAGCCACGCTGTAGGAGCACAGCATATACAAAAGGAAACAGGCACAGCTCTGCAGCTGATAAAAATGCTGGGTCCACACTGCGATACCAGCACCGTCTGCTGAACGGCAAGCGCAGTTACCCAAAGGACTTTCATGGCACAAACTTGGAAAAGGCGCAGTTATCCAGCTTGGGGTGCGAGCTCGGTAAGAACAAGTGTGTAAGAGTGGAGCTGATTTCCTTTATTCATTCATTCATTCATTCATTTTCTTTGTAAAATAAAAAAAAAAAATCAAGCAACATTAGAGACAGGAGGTTCACCTCTACCCCCAAAACAATAATACTCCGTGCAGCAATGCYAATTTGGTGACTCCTGGTGCAGTGCCAGAGCACTGCAGAGCCTGCTTGTGTACCCGAGCTTTATACACCACTAGGATCAAGAAGAGGAGCCTCAGGAGGCTTTGTGCAAGGTCAAGGCATGGCCTGGAGCCTCAGCCAGAGGAGCCTGGCAGAGGAGAGCACAAAACAGTTGGAGCCATATTTGGAAATGGGCTTACCTTTAGGAGCTCGTGGGGACCGAGAAGAAGGGTGGAAAGGCAGGAGGGGCCGGGAGCGGAGTGGCATTTCTGAGGCAGACACATTCAGGCACCACCAGGGAGTCGATAGGAGTGGCAGGTTCAGCCGGCAGCAGGTCCCGCGACAGCCAGAGCACGGGTCTGGTACACCACAGTCCCCCTCGCTACGCCGCCGGCGTGCTGTCTGAGCCCCACAAGCCCTGAGCAGGCAAGGGGCCACTGCAAAAAATAAGCTGTGATCAAGTCAGTCCGGACGGTTATCTTACGGACAGACACAGCTGGAAGAATTAACGTCGAACTGACAATTTCATTGCTGGCATTTCCTGATTTTGGATGCTTGAATCTGCAGTCTCAGTAAAACTGTCTAAATGGAGTTTGTSTGCAGTAAAGCAAGGCTTTCTGGGAGAAATATAAATATAGGCCCTCATTCTGCAGTGAGTTGCAGGCGCCTAAACCCCTGCATTCTGTTGGCATCTCACTGACTTTGCTGCAAAATCAAAGCCATTCACTTTAAAAGCACAGCCAAGAACATCTGTTTGAACTGATGCAGTTGTAACTGTAACGCATCCAGACAACTCTTCTTACCAGGAAATMTGGCTTGAGGACTGGCAGATAAATACTCTTGTATTTAAAAAGGAGAAATCAGTATTTACATTTTATCTGTGGTACGGATGGGACTGATGTTATGAGAAGGTGCCCTTGCACCGCTTCCTTTAAGGGAAGAGGACTTGCAGATCTACAATGAGAGCACTCACCCTTTTGATAATGTTGCAGCATTTCAGTAATTCTTCAGTCTTGGCTAACAGAAAAAGGACAAAGGCAAGCAACTTTCATATGAATACATGTGTTAAGTAGAGGTTTGTCTAGACRGCACTGTTCCTTCCTCACCACCCTGAGGAACTACAGCCCATAGCACCAAGGTGATGGTCTCAACACAAGCAGAAAGATCTGTGGAGGAAACATGGGAAGCAGCCATTGACAAAACCATCCCAGCTTTCACAGAAAGATATCTTTTCTGTAGTCTTCTACAGCTTATACAGTCCTCTCCTGTGGGATTTCAGAAGTAATTTTCCATGTACAGAGAATTGGCACATTGGTATTGCTTTAGAGAACAGCTCCAGGTCATTAGTAGACCCTGGGAAAAGGATTACCATGCCAGCTACCAAAAACTCACAAGTAAGTATGAAGGAGTAAGAATCAATTTTCAGAGARACCTGGRCAAGCTGGACAGTTGGGCAGAGAGGAACCTCATGAGGGTCAACAAGGGCAAGTGCAGGGTCCTGCACGTAGGGAAAACTAACCCTAGGTACTAGTACAAGTTGGGGGCTGACCTTCTGGARAGAAGCTCTGCAGAGAAGGACCTGGGAGTGCTGGTGGATGACAACTTGACCATGAGCCAGCAATGTGCCCTTGTGGCTAAGAAAGCCAATGGTCTCCTGGGGTGCATTAGGAAGGGTGTTGCCAGCAGGTYGAGGGAGGTGATCCTGCCCYTCTACTCAGCCCTGGGGAGGCCTCATCTYGAGTACTGTGTTCAGTTCTGGGCTCCCCAGCACAAGAGAGACATGGAGCTACTGGAGAGAGTCCAGTGTAGGGCTACAAAGATGATCAGAGGGCTGGAGCAYCTGCCCTAYGAGGAACGGCTGTGAGAGCTGGGCCTGTTCAGCCTGGGGAAGAGAAGACTGAGGGGGGTCTGATCAATGTGTATAAGTACCTGGAGAGTGTCAAGGGGATGGGGACAGACCCTTTTCAGTAGTGCCATACGACAGGACAAGAGGCAATGGGCAAAAACTGAATCACAGGAAGTTCTATTTGAACATGAGGAAAAACTTCCTCACAGTGACGGAGCACTGGACCAGGTTGCCCAGAGGGGTTGTGGAGTTTCCTTCTCCGGAGGTATTCAAAACCTGCCTGGTTGCAACCCTGTTTAACATGCTCTAGGTGACTCTGCTTGAGCAGGGAGGTTGGACTAGATGATCTCTGGAGATCCCTTAAACCTCAACCATTCTGTGATTCTGTGAAAGGAAAAGTTAACATATTTCATTACTCCTTTCTCCCAAGCAGATCCTCAATCCATCAATATACAAATGCATTGGAAGTGCAGTGTCTGGCCAGAGCAGAGCAGCAAGCAGACAGAGCCCACGTTGCTGCTGTTATGTTGGGATGAGCAGCAGCATCTCCTGCAGAAGGCTCCGTGCAGCAGGGCAGTCTGCAAAAGTAGCTCAAAAAACAGGGGTTTTTTTTGCTGAAAACAAATGCTTAGTTAACAATTCACCCTTAACAACCAGGCAGGGAATAAAAGCAAGAAATGAGACAGCTTGTTCTCCTCCCCTGTATTCCCCTTATTAAGGGTTAGGTGTCAAGCTAGTCGGCCCAGCTGTGGACCTTGTATTGTATTTTTGATTAGTGGAACCTCCAATGCTTTACACAGTCAGYGTCTCACAAATGGTAAAATAGAAGTGACTTCTCCATGGTCACATAAAGCACCACTGTCACAGCTTAGATCTTAGGCCCAGGATGGGACTCTGCAAAATTCTGCTTTTCTGAGATACSTATGAAAACTATCTGCTCAGCTAAAGCAACATGACTCGCCATTTTACAGGAGATATTTAGGAAATGGCGTATTTGTTGCTTGCATGTTTTTGCCCATGACACAATAACAATATGCCTTGTGAAATACACACTTGCGCAGAGATATGAGGAGGAAAACCACATAACAAAAAATTAAGTTAAACATCTTTTCATATAGARCAGGTAACTTTAACAAGATGGTTTTAATGAGAAGAGGACTTGGTAGATATTTTAAAATGTTAATCAGTGGCCACGCATTTGTTTTTGCTATACATAATTTTATTATGTCATTCATTATACAGATTGCTAATCTGATAGAAAATAATCATTTGAAACCCAGCTGTGCCAGTGCTAATGGTATTAAAGTCCTATGAATTCCATATGCAATTTGAGAGGCAGCRGCATGAGGTCGGGCTAATTCTGAATATAAGGTCTCCCCAGCACTTAATTCTTCCAGGTCACATACTTMTATCCATCTGAAGGATAACCGAAGSTATTACAACRTTTCCACAAAAGATTGCRTAGTGTGCCCACGCTCTCGTGCCCTTTTGATTTAAGAGCTGCGTAAGCACATAAACATAAGTGATTCCACGTTCAGTGACTAAAATCAAAATTCCCTCTGCCCGTAGCCTCCTGCAAGAATGTGACCACTCTGGGTGACAAACCTCACCCTGTACTGCACGATACTCGAATGGTTTTCTGCTCAAAGGCAGAGCCCGAGTTCAACAACCGTCCAGGACTGTCTGCTGATCTCTTGGGGCCCACAGCACGCATTACTTTGCAGTCCCAACAGTCAGGTCAGATCTGATGATCTGTAAAATTTCACATYGCTCAGGAAAATGTTTGGGACTATCTTTTGTAACCACAGCAGACATAGGGGTGTGTTTACAGGGCGAATGTATTCAGAATCATCTAGGGGGAAAAAAATAAAAAATCTTTCTCCTGCTCAAAACTTCCATTCAGATGGAAAACAAAGGCTCAGCTCCAGCATCCCTGAGAGGTGACGGAGCAGTGACCGATTCCCAGGGTCCATCCACCCTTCCCTTGGAGGGCATCTTACCCACATTTCAGCTTGACGCTCAGGGTGACCTGAGCTGCCTTGGAGCCCAGGCCCCAGCCCCTGGCAGACCGTGCTGTGCAAAGCCATCCGAAGGCTCATGGAGACCCACAGCAATGACAGCAGACGCAGAAGAGCAGTGTTCATGGCAGAAGACGCACCTGGGCATGGGGGCATGTTCTCAGCGCGGCCAGGGCAGCAAGGTAGGCTCCCAAACCGCATCCACATGGGGTTGGCTCCCAGCGCTGGGCTCTGCTCCCAGCTCCCGCAAACGCCTGCTGGGGACCAGGCCCCAGCTGTAGAAAATAACTCTGAGCGTGAGGGCTGCTCAGCGTCGACAGAGGCGTCGACACGCAGGCTGCGGCATCACGTCGCAAGCGGGCTCAGTCGAACGGCATGCCTATTTGTGGTGCCAGGTTGAAGGTGCTATGACTCAGGTGCCACAACAGAGCTCTTTCTTTAATAACACCTCATAACTACAAGTAACATGTAAATACATCCTGTGGGCAGGAAATGTATGAACTAAAAAGGCATTTATTCTAATTATTTTAAAGGAATGTTTAAAATATTTAAGTATTTAGATTGATTTAAGGCATGGTAATAGCAACAGGGAAGAAAACTGGAGCTAGATATCCTCCTTCCCTCAGTTTTTCCTGGCCACTTGGTAATATGAGACAAATTCCATTTTTCTGCCTCAGTTTCTTTACTTTTATAGCTACACCAGGCAATACTTTGCTGTTTACTAAACTGATTCGGGATCAGTTAATGAAAAGGAATTTATAAAGCTTAGCATGATTTACAACAACAAATACCAGGGTATTTAAACTTCTACTGACAAAGCATAAAAGATCCCTGGATTTCTAGTTTMGTGTTTATAGTAAACTAATAGACAATAACAAAAGCAGGAGTGACAGCAATGAAAAGCGAAGCAGAGACGCAGAAGGACGCGTAGCTCTGCACAGCCACACGCCAGCTCTGAAACGGGAGTGCAGGGCAGAGCTGGGAACGCAACAGTTGCTCTCCAGGCCCCTCCGAGCCATCCCTGAAGGGGGTCCGAGATGACCCCGTGGGACTCGGATAATTTGTCCATCGTGCTCTGGCGTGAGCCCACCACATGTCCGATGCCAGCCAAGCTGCTGCTCCTTGGACACCACCCACTCCTCCATCCCTGGCTGCTGTCTGGGAGCGCAGACACGGGGTAGCAAATGCCGCAAGAGGCACCAAAACAGCCACCAAAGGAGTGATGTCATTGGGCGCCCCAGTAAAGGGGTAGAAGATATTTAAGAATAATTCATAATGATCTCTTTTAATAGGGGATTGAGCCTAAGAGATGTTTTCTGCCAGTGACTCATAGTGCCCTGTGAACAGTCAGATAAGACTACACATCTAGTTATTATGCTATTAAAGTCAGCCAGCTTTAAACAACTGCCACTTCAAAGCGGGATCCGAGAAACCACAATTATTTCTTGTTCAAACCATAGAAGAAGAATGTGGTATTTTTGATACCAGCATGCAGCAGTGTTTGCAACAGCTGTACATGCTCAACTGAGAGAGAAATGATGTTTTCTGACAAATTTCATTTCTGATATTAAAAATATGATCCATACTAGAAGATCCAAGAGCTAAGAAACATGTGCATTACAGATGCAATTATAGTCCCTAGCTGTCAGCACAAGCTTTGGACCAGTGATATACTCAGATGAAACATACTCTACCAAACCCTGGAGCCATCTGCCCCTGCTTTCTAACGTACAGAGAGAACAAAACTCACTGGCAGAATTATAACTTTCTAAAGAACAAAATCAGTCCATAAAAGTGGAAGTAAGCAAAGACTGAGGAAAATAGCAGCTGAAGTAAATTCTCAAAAGAATCAGAGGAACGTTTGACAGCAATTGGGACTTCAAAATCTGAGAAAATGAAGAGGAGCAAAGCAAAGCAAACAGTCTTGTAATTGCCTCATTTCCAGACACGTACCTAGGAAACTCCTTTGACGGGGCGAGTTTGAAAGCTTCTTTGCAGGATTATCATTGAGATGCTTTCCAGCAGGCATACCTACGAGAAAAAAAAGTTGCCCTCTATCTATTCAGATGATTAAATGAAACCACCAATTAAGAGGAGACATCAAGAGAGATAACCAAGATCAAGAAGCAATTGCATCCAATTACCTTGGGCCCGCGGAGCTGAGCTGCTTCTTGTCCAGTTGATAGCTGCTACATTCTTTTGGCTTTTTGGCAGTTTTAAATAGTCGATTAAACAGGGATGAGGCAGGRAGAAGCCATCTGAAATAGCTGTTCTGCATGCACCATGCTCTGCAGTCTCCTACCAGAGCAAAGTGATCTCTTCCAGAGGGCTCCTGTTAGCTTAAACACCCAGGTAGGTATAAGAGTTGCGTAGTGAGACATTTTTACCTGTTAAATTTGTCCAGAATCTGATTTTGACTTGCTGGAATAAAATACCTGAAAGGTAAAGAAAACTTAAAACTTGGAGAAAGGCTGCTCCAAGGGATCGACGGCAGGTTTCCATAGAGTCACTGTTTATACACAGTGTACTGCCTCTCGACATCTTGACAACAGATTAATTGTGCTGGAGCAATATATTCTGCACTCACTTGGCAATTCCTAGCTCCTGTTAGGGTTTCTCAGAGAGGCTCGAGCATGTGGGGATTTGAACTCTATCTTCGAATTGTTAAGAAAACAAACTCTTTGAGATTCGAGGGGGGAAAAAAAAAGTTTTTTTGCCAGCATTCAGCTCATTTAGCTACCGTAACAGGGAACACAAGCCATACGGAAGAGTCACCATTTTTGCACTTTGGTCTCTTCTTGCAGGGACAGCTGCTTATTACAAGCCYATGTGATGTTTTCCTGTAACTTAGAGATCAAGGACCAACGGCTCAGTGGCTCAGTTACCTTCTACCAACCCTGCTCCCTTCCCTGTCTCCAGGATGAGTCTTGCTTACTAGCCCTTGCCTGAAAACTCACCTCTCTAAGGTGCTGGAAGGAAGGAGATGAGATTGCCCTCATGGATTTAAGACAGATGACTACCAGGATAGTTTGAAACGACAGAGGTCCTGAGCAGAGAACAACCAGGCACGTGCTAGGAGACTGGTATTGTCAGGAATAAGAGGATACACAGAGATCTGAAGGACTCCCTTGTCACTTGGAAGTAGGCTATTGCTGAAGCAATTATTCCTACGACAACAACATAGTCTCTGCTTATCTCCACACTTAGGAGAATATTTTCTCCTCTGCATCAAACCATTCAGTATGCATCTCTAAAACGAGTATCTTCTACTTCAACAAACCCAACCAGACTCTGCCCTTTAAAAAGCAAAACTTGGCGATCAATATAATTTTTATGTGGTCTGGTTTTGGGGCCCTCTGTTTTCAGGAGGCTTTAAAACATGTAAACATTGCAGGTTGCTTTTTAAAAATCGAAAAATAAATTCAAAATACTCAAACCTGAAAAACATAGTAGTAGGACTCCATGGAGCCCTGGTCTGTAATCAGGAGTAATCAAGGCTAAAACATTCTGATTTCCTTCATCATCAGAAACAGGCTTCAAAAATTCAATGTAAAGATGGCATGTTTAGGCCATTATTTCCAGCTCTGCTGATAGAAAGTTTGTTTGGTTAATGTATTTTTTCTTTGCCTTTTTAGGTAAAAAAATAGTGTAGCACCCCATTCATCTGAATGTGCCATGTCAGTTTAAACTCTGCAAGTGTTTGCCATTAAGGGATATTACTGTTTCATAAGATAAGGATTTACAAAAAAGAGTTTTCRTCCCAACATGAACAGTCTCTTTATGAATAGAAATGTGGGTATGTCCCAGTTTATAGTGCAAAGCCCTGATGCCACAACTACTAGCTTTTTTCATTAAAAATTTTAATTAATCACCATTTCTGAAGGATTTCTTTTGTGCATCCATTCAGCATTATCTAGGCAAAGTCCATAAATCTTAACGAAATACAAGTAAAAAAACATCCCAGCAAGCATCACCAGAACAGCAGGTCTAGTCAGTTTAAATTTCAACAGATCATGAAATGAAGTCAAATGTATTACTTGCACTGTTTGTCTCTATGCCAGCTTCAAAAAAAAAAAAAAAAAAAAAAAAAAGCTTTATTCTTAAATATGTCTACATTTTTAGTCATAATTATACACATAAAGCACAGAGACACGTAGGACCTCATTCAGGTGATAACATCTGTTGATGAGTTCCAATGATTAATGTTCACATGACCTGTTTTAATCTTCTTTGTGATGCTCAGGAGCCTTTCTCTTGCACAAGCCATAGCTGGGATCATAATCAAAACTCTTTGGGGTGTGTGCATAAGGAGAAAGCTCTAGCATTAACAATCACCTAAAGCGTCCCCCACAGCTGATTTAAATTCCATCTGTTGGAAGATGTCAGACTAAACCTCTGGCCATCTCAACACCACAATGAATTAGTTGAGCACAAGACATTTGCTATACCCGAATATAACTATTTTTGACAAACMTGCTCCAGGATGACCTGGTATGTGTCATTCTAAAAACCATTTGTTTGAGTATTAAAAACCCCTGGAAGACCTGCAAGCAACAGGGAGTTGCTGGAGTGCAGTCTGGACTGATTTGCTGAAGACACAGAAAGAACCGAATCAGTCAGCAACACGGTAACATTACAGACAACGAACGCACGGGCAATGTAGCAGGCAACCGAGCACCGCTGGCTTTCCGAGACAGATGTGGGAAGCAGAGAATAATGGAGATTCAGGCTTTTCTCCAGCGAACGCAAAACAAGAAATTTCTTATTTGGATGAGTGACGCAATGCTAACAGAGCAGAAAGCACAACTCTGTCCCTTAAGGACCGTACGGCCTGACAGAGAGGATCCAGGGCAGTACTCCGATTCTGAAGGGCATTTTGAGGAACAAGTTGAGCATGCACCATCTGCGGTCTTTTTCCACACATCATGGCTTTTGTGCAAACAAAATCCCATCAGGCAGGACAAGAAGTGCAATAATTTTACAAGCTGGATGATTAGGGGACTAGGACTATGGGGGGCACCAAGGAGGGTGACCAATGAACGCTTTCTGACCTCAAACAGAGAAGCAGCACCGCAGACCACAGTTTCTGAGTCTGTAACTGCTCCTGTTCTCAAAATAAACCAAAACTGTTCCTCAAAACTGTTCCTTAAGTCCCAGTGGAAATTCAGACTAGATTCATACCTTAAACTACAACATTTAACCACTGTAAAAAGAAGCAGGTAAGYTACAATACACACAAATAATTAAAATCTGCAGCTTCAAATAATGTATTTCTAGGCCTAAAAGTGCACATACTGAACCCTCATTAAAGTCACTCCGACAATTCAGAACGAGTCACAGAAGTGTCCCTTTCCTGGGAGCAACAYCTATTTACACTGGCCATTTACATGAGAGAGAACACTACCACCTCCGCTGAACCTGAACAAAAAACGTGGTTACGTATTTCGCAACCTTACGAGCAAAGTGACTAGAGCACCCCTCTGCTCAGCCCCACCTGGAAACCTCCACAGTGGTACCATCTTTGTAAAGGTGCAGCTGCAGCTCCAGGTAGCTGCTCTCCTCACTCAGTCACATCAAGCTCTGGTGAATGGTATTTTAATCACCTTTGATATTTCCATCTTCTCAGTCTCACAATAGGTAGAATTACAACTAGCTTTTCAGAGCTAGTTTATCTTTAAAGAGAAGCAGCTGAGCCCTGGACTTCTGTTGTGGAATGTCCTTCCCAACAGTTTCATAATGTTCAAACAGAAAATCTAAGGTTCCTCAATAGCCTAGATATGATGGGAAGATTCAGTTCTGAACATCTGTAGTTTTGGGAAAAAATAGGAGCAATTAGCACAAATGAAGTTCAATCATTGCAGACAGAAAAGTAAAGCAAATGTGAAGGATAACTTTGTGAAGACAGACACAGTATGGGGAAGGTCAGTTGTAAGGGGTCCCATTACCCTTTTCATTAATTTGCTTTTATTAGATGATGAAGCAACATCTAAAGCTATGGATTCAAAGACCTGATCTTCACAGATACCTAAACAATTTTAAAATCTATTTCCTTAGGGGATATTTAAATTAATATAGSGAGGGGAAAAGGAAAAATGAGTGAAAGGAAATCTTTCTAAACCTTTAAGATTTCTAATCACTGCAGGCAAAGCAGAAAAAATAGTTCATAGGATTTGAGTAGCAAAGATGGCTGTAGACAAGCTTTTATCAAACTCAAGCTCAGACACTAGAGAGTTTTCCAGAATTAAAAGGGAGGAACATCTCTCTCGGGAAAGGGGATGACTAAACTTCAAGGGGAGAATCTGATTACTTGGCTTTGTAGACTGCGGCATTCATCCTTACTGTTAATTAGAGTATTTCCCAATGGAGAGAAAAAGGCATGATCTAATGCTGAGAACCATACAACACCCAGAGTGCAAGCTTTGACTGGAGAAGCTGATTTGAAACCTGCAAGAGTATGTCTAAACTATAATGTCCATCCTTGATYAACGTTAGGGATTAGTAAACTGCATACCTATTCACAAAAAAACCTGCTGTAGCAAAGCAAAGAAATTGCAATGGACACGATGAAAGCTAAGACAATCTCTTGAGAAATCCCAAAGCAGCCCTTTGAAGTGACCTTAAGGGGACAATAACACCACRGAGTCTTCTTATGTAAAGCTGAAGACAGTTGTCTGCTCAAAGAGTGCCAGCTGATAATGACGTGRGTGTATGGACTTTAACTCTATAGTCCAGAAAAGGCAGTCCAAGGAGAGCCCTGAATTAAACAAGGTAGCCATGCAGAATCTCTTATCTTGCAACTAGCAGGAACATACGATGGAGGAACTCACTGCCAGAACAGACCAAAGGAGCTGGTCTGCAAGCTCACATAAGGAAGAGCCAAGTCAGGTTTTCTCCAGTGAGCCTGCAACCTTGGCCTACAAAAAGTAGTAAAAGCTCCATAACTACAGAGGAAAAGGAGGGTTGGCCACTAGGTACATTCCGTGCCTGATCTGAGGAGGGGATCTGTTCTTGTGTCGGCCCTTTTGTCTCCACCTATGGCAGAGTCTCCCCAAGAAGCAGAGGAAGGTCCAGCCACATTCAAAGTCTCAATCTTACTCTGTTTCATTAGGTGGCATTTGTTTCAGTGGAGTGCAAGAATTAGAAATAGGACTTTTGATAAAACATCTTAATTGCCTGAGACTACTGAAGACCTCCGGGCAAGCTCTGGAGGGCACCAAAGTATGTAGCGTAATAGGTGACGAGCTGCTGAAAATTGGCTTCCAAGGCATCCACCAAGAAGAGCAGCCAAGTAGTGTTTCAACTCAACCTTTCTGGGCAGCTGTAGCTTTGGAGTTCTTGCCAGGTTTAAATTCCTGAGAGAGATACCAGACAACTGAGAAATTTAGGCAGTCTTAAAGTGATACAGATACCCATCTTGGAAAGGGTTCTTTCCCAAGTTTATGCTAGAATGATTTAGGAGTACCTTTTCCTTTCTCCTCCAATGTAAAAGAATCTAGATGAGGTGACTTGGAATAAGTATTAATAGACTTTGAAGTTTGGAATCAAGATGAAACTAGGATCTTAGAAGAAAAATAGCTGATATTGTCGATGCTTTTTACAAGCTCTTGGCTAAACCCCTCTATTCGCAAAAAGCTTCCCAGGTGCTTTTTCTTAAGAAAATAAACCCTAGCAACATTCATCTGATGGTCAGACATGGCTCTGACACAACAGGACAGCTGAAAGCTGCATCTTTGTTCAAAGTCATGCCCACAAAGTCAAGAAAACATGTCTTCAATTAAAAAGATATCTTCCAACAGTGTATACACCATATGGGGGTACAGGGAGGGAGGGTACCTTTATGAATATTACTAAGGTATAAAAGAATTTGGCTCAAGTATCAGGCATATACCTACCCATAACATGAATGGTTATATAGGCAATCACTTAAAGGAGAAGTCTGGCTTTTTTCTTCTTGACATATAATGAAACTGAAGACAAACGATGTATACATAAAGCTGTGTTSCAGTAGTACAGAATGATAACAATCTCAGCAATTCATTGGCTCATGCCAAGAAATTCTCCTTGCACACTGCTTGCAGGTTATCCACTTCATCAGATTGGACGCAATAAATAAAATGACAGAAGTAAGCAGGCAAATACAATGCGTCCACACAGAGCTCACAACGAGAAACCACCACTTCGCATGGGAAGAGCCCAAACGACGGCTTGATGAAAAGGCTGGGCTAGGAAAYGAAGGGCACTCAGAACTGTCTTGGGTTTACCACTCAGTGAAGGGACTGAAACATTCCCAAATAATACGAACTAGTTATTCTATTTTACCACTTATCAGTAAATCTCAAAGTATTCCACAAAGGAACCAAGTAGCATCAGTCTTATTTTACTAACAGGAAACCTGAGATAATAAGCGCCACCATGTCCAACCTACCCTCACCTAGCAACTGCGGTTCTAAGCAACTTTCTTCGACGACCTTTAACCAAAACCTGCCCCCACTCTTAAAACTCAGATAAATTTACATATTCCTCCTAACAGGTGACAATTATAAATAAAACTATTCCAAAGATTAGAAACCTTATGAACACCGTTTATTAATCATCTTACCAAGTATTAAGATAACAGTCCTACTGAAGTTTTATAACCCAATTTGCTTGACTCCACAGGATGTCTGATGGGAYAGAAGGGTATTTTTCAAAACTTTCATTCCCTAGACTGCAACCAAATTCTCTGGCAGCTAAGTGAGAACACTCTCACAAATAGGGCATGTCAGTGCTATTTCAGTTGCTCCGAAGCTAACCCATTAACTTTGGGGGAGCTCAGATGAGGAGCCATTTTAACGCTTCTCACACCACCAGCTGCTTCAGAGGTGAAATGGCACCAAGTTTWTTATTATTATTATTATTATTWTTWTTWTTATGAAATCATTTGTCCAGGTTTTCTGGGCTCAGCGCCAGTATGTTGCTTCAGGAATCTCTGCACTATGCAGAAAACCCCCATCTTGCTTCTCAGTTTTTAAGAAACAGGTATATCATCTCTTCTACACAACTTGCACTATTGTACACAACCATGCTCATCCTAGGAGTTCCCTGTATTTATTTTGTGTAACTAGGCATTTTGACGTTCTGCACAGTCAACACCTTTCCTTGATGGATTTCCCCCTAAAACTCTCACCTCTAGAGAAAAAAAAAAGAAAAACAATATACAAGAGACTGATTCTAGAAATTTAACTTCAGATCACTGGGCACTTTGAAATCATTTTGAGATAYCCATTTTCAGTGCAACATTTGCACCTTACCTACCCAAACACACTAAACATTTAATCATTAGTATTCTAAATGATCTCTGTAGTAAGTTTAACAGAATTATAGCTTCATATTTCAGATACACAATTTGTTAGTWAATTTTCATAGCTTACATTCATTAATCAATTATGAATTTATTTTAGCAGAGTTCAATACAATTAACCTTCTGCATGTTCCAATAAAGCTAAAACAAAGGCAATCTCATAAATAGCTGAACACAAAATGCTGAAAACCAATTATATTTTTTAATTTATTAGTTCACTAGTGATGGGAGATGAAAAATGGCTCCAAACTTGTGTAAAGGGGGCTAGACTAAATGCATTTTCAGGAAGGACACTCTAGAAAAAAATATAATTAACAAGAAAACTGAAACAGTTCAACAGAAATGTCCACTACTTTTTTGGAATATTATATTGCCTTTGTAACTGTTGTAACTGTTTACTAAGAGAATTTTGCTAAGTTTTTACAGTCATTAGAGTGCGTACCCGACTGTTTTAGGAGTAGCTCTCAGCAGGGGTAAAGGGGAACCTCTCTGTTTAAAGGAGAGCAGCTATGTCTACTCCTCAGTTGGTGCTAGCTGGTGTTGTACTCTAGGACACATGCATGTGTCACACAACAAAATCATGTGCCTGCACGATAGGGAGCCCACAAATTGGGGGGGGGGGAAATCATCTTATGATCCAAGTGAAAACTCACTACATTAAGAAGTTGTTGGAATTCAAGATGTGATAAAACTTCTAAAGAGGATAATTACTGGTCTTTGGATCTCCGCRGATGTATTTCGGATACAAGAGAAATGGGCGGTAATAAACAAGAGCTACTGATAATTTTCCATCAGTTACTTATCCCTTTCATGYGTACAACAACTAAGTAACTGTAACAAATTATATTGTTGCAGTGTGACAACATCCTTAAACACAACTTTTTTTCCTCCCAAACAAACATAAAAAGAAAACAATACGGTAGTTTATACCCCATTTATTAAGACAGATGTCATCTATTACTTAATACACTGGTTGGGTAGCCATAAATCACATTATTTTCTTACAATATTGAGTTGCAAGACAGTTTGGCAACCAGTTAACAAAGACAACTTAGGCAGAGTGGAGAAACATTTGAGCTGCAGCGGGTTAAAAACCATCTAGCTAGCAAGATCTGAAACAAAGCACAGTTACACAAGGCGCTGGCATTCGACAAGTGCCATCGCGGGGTGCTGGGGAGCGCCGGGCGGCCCCGTGGCGCTCTGCGGTACGTGCTTGTTAGCCAGCTCCTCGAGTGCCCCGCGGGGCTGCCAGGGGCCTGCTCAAAAGGAATGTCGGGAAAAGGTCCAAAGACCGTCTGGGCGCCACTTTTTTTGGACACATACCAAGGTCTGCATCACCAAAGCTACTGTTTTTTTTCTGAGCAGTGATCAAATCGTTTTGTAAGAACGAAGGCTTCTGGTAAGAAAGTTTCTAGTGCAATCAGAATTAATTTGTGCCCACAGTGTCATTACTCATTCTCCCAAAACAGCTGAAATATAACCAGGTAAGAATTTACTATCCTTATAAAGGTCTTACAAAGCAGTGCTTGTATAGTCGGTGACTACATATAGTTGATTTTAATAAATATATATCTTCATGCCTCTGTAAAACTACAAGTAAGAAAGCAAGAAGTGACAAAGCAGCCAAATACTTCTGTACCTTTCAAAAGCTGTTAAAACTCTCAGGACGTTAAAACTTAATCTACCTTATCACACAGGAAGCACACGCAACATTCGACTGAACAACTTCTCACAGAAGAACAAAACTTACTACTACTTCCTCTTTCCCAACTTGCCACCAAGTCGTAACTCTTGCTGAGAAGTCACAGAAGTTGCTTTACTTCAGACAAGGAAATTCAGATGTTTCTGCTTGTCGGTGTAGCTGTGTGCTCAACAAGTAAATTTGTAACAAGAGTTACAGGCATACAATCATGTATTATTTCTACTGAAGACGGGAGGGGAAAAAAAGTCAAGCACCAAGAGCTTCAGCTCGTAACAGATACATTGTGTTGGCCCTAAGAAACCTATCTGATAACAGCTGTATTTTTACGCAAGTTTACAAAGTGAATATTCATTCAGCTTGAAAAGTATATACACAATAGTTTTCTGGATACCAATGAATTTAGAGATGTTATGGAGTTAACATCCAATAAATACATATTTTTTTTAAAGGAATATTTTATCAAATTAATAGCAATGGCAATGCTTCATTGAAATAAGTTGGGTTTATAAATTTGTATCTTGAAACAACTATAAGGTTAAAGTCATAAAGAATTGTTTCATTTTTAAGTCTTTTAGACATAGCAATTGTACAAGACAAAACTGTTCTTGAAAAGAATCTTCAAAAAAATCCTTACCTCATCACAAAATATTTGCTTTATAAATCTTTCTACAAAAACATTAAACTTTTCAGGGCTCTCAATATTAGCATTTTTAATTAAAAAAATGAAAAACTACATAAAATTCAGAACTTTAAATGTCAATTGCATTTGGTAGATGGAACCAATGATCAAAAGATAAATGATTCTTCGTATAGCCCCATTATCACGAAAAGGGAGAAAAATTAGCAGTGTTCTGTAAGAGTTAACACTTTAAAACCTAATGGATTTGGTTTCTATTGTAAAATTAAAAAAAAATCAATTTCATTAGAAACAAAATACTCCCTTAGTCAGAGTAAAGGGACATAGCTATTAGGTAAGTTTGGCCATAGCAGCAAAACACACACACCAAGCAACTAGCCATAATATGTTAACTACAGCTGAAGATACAAAGAAAATAGTCCTTCTATCTGCAATGTGTGCAGATAGAACAAAGTTCAGAAAAAAAAAAAAATTAAATCACAATATATTAATGCGCACCATATTGGTGAACTTCAGTTGGCTTCAAAAAAACCCATGAATGCACATGTGCTTGGAGGCATCTTATTAACATATATATATATATATATATATATATATATATATATGGACTATGTAGATTCTTGAAGACTGTCAGATTTGGCACATATAATTTCACCATAATACTTTAGGAAAACCAGACTAAAAGAACACTTTCATTATTTTAGATTTGAATGGCTTTAATATGATACATCAAATACTGTGATTTTTTAAAAGTATAAGGTAATTCAAGTAATATGTTTATGGACGCAAATTTTTCGCATTAACATTTCTGCTAAATACTGTATTTCAAGTTAGCTTTGAAAAAAAAAAAGGAGCCCGTTCCCTGCAGATTCCTCTCTGTGTGGCACTCAGCACCTTCTGTCATTGTTTAGTACTTTACAGATTTCGTCTTGCATGCAACTTTGCAGCAGATGAAGCTCTGAAGCRTGCTGCAAACCGTTCTTAGAAATCTGGCTTGCATATGGAGAATAAAGCAAACCTGCTTTGGATCAGAGTTCAGAGTCTTTTGCTTGTTTCCAAGTAGTGCAGAATCAAAGTTAAATATGGACTTAATGACGAGTGGATACGATGTCAGAACAACGTCTAGCAAAGGCTTGAATTTGCTTTATCAAATACTAACATACAAGTCTTTTTTCAAGGACTGTCCACTTCTGATTTAAAGATTATTGCTTTTTATATTTTCCCTTTGACACGATTCATCTGTCACCTACTGTAATTCAGTCTCTTTAAGGGTTATTTTACTTCACTGCTGAAGAGCTACTATTGACAATGCAAGTGATGGATATTTTCTATAASAAAAAATACTGTATTTTAAGAAAAGTTGACTATGGAGGCAGTAAGCAGTAAATACAGTACACACGTTATTTAATGGAAACTTGGGGAAATAACTATTGAAACATAGTAAATTTCAATCCATTAAATTAAAAATGGTTCTAACATTTATCACTTGCTTTCATAGAGTGCAAAAAAGTCTTCAAGCATATTCAAAATTTGAAGTACACAAATGCAAAACTCAGCTTTGTAACTTATTTTCTTATGAGAMGTTTCATTCTGACAAGTTATTCAGACCACTTTTGTAGTCCTTAAGAATATTTTCTGAAAAGTTATGCTTTTAAAATTGATTTTTCAGAGGGAGGGAGGATGGGGAAGGGGGAAAAAAAATCCAGCATAACCCCTCATATATAATAAAAAGACTATTTCTCCCCAGCTCCAAGAGGACCAAAAAAAATGGTATTTTTAAAAAGATTAGGATTTTATGTCCTAATTTTTATTGTAATAGTGTTCTATAAATGATGACCCAGTTACATAGTAAAAAAATAAATTCCAAGTGCTATATTTCAATGTATTCATGACATTATTCTATTTACACAATTTTTCAATGTTAGATAACATGTAATAAGGAAACTGCAGTTATAATTTCCATCTCTTGGTATATTGGAGCTGCTGCTGGCTTCCTAAACTATTATGATGTTTGTATTTATGTGCAACACCACRACTGAGTACTGCTGAGTATTCAAAGATCTAAATTCCTACATAGCACTGTCATCTTGCTTTTCTCAAATACAATCAAAGACCATTGCAATATCTTGTAAAATAATCCCACAGAGTAAGCCCTTTCTATAGATTTCTGCAGAAATGAGAATCACCTCCAAAGAATACTTAGTAAGATTAAGGCTCAAATAGCTATCTGTTATGTAATCAGATTAAATTTGAATCATGCYAGCATACCTTAAATTGAAACTTACTGTTTAAAAAGATCAGTTCTGTGCACATCTTCTGAAGAATATGTTTTCAAGATTTTCTAAAGAAAATCAGAACGTTGAAGTATGCCCCACAAACAGAAGGAAGCAGTTTCCTATCTGCATTCACAACTTACCAAAGTTTTAGTGCCTTTAAAACCGAAGATAAATGAACTCATTGATTAAAAAATGCACTGCAACTCTAGTAGTCAGCACTCAAGCATACTATAATTAAGAAAGCTTGATCGAATTTTTAGCATAACCACATTAGCATGTTATTCTTCTGTATATTTCAGTGAAGCAAAGCTTTAAAAGAAGTCACCAGAAATAGGCAATTATAAAAACGTGTTGTGTTTTAAGGGATTCTCTCTGTAAAGACTATTTACAAAAATGCAAGAGCAAACTTTCCAAAATTATGGTTCTCCCCTCCCCCTAAAGATTAACCACATAGTAAAACGTTAAATGAATGTGCAATCTGACCATGTTAATATTGTTATAGCTAGCATCTCATCAGCTAGTTTATGACAAGCAACTGCAACAGGTGTAAACAAAACCAGATTCCTATACTGAGACAAAGCTTGGCTGCAAGTTGGCTGTAAAATACTAATATTAAAAGCAAGCTATACAGTAAACTCATCCGGAACTGAAGTCCAGTTGAGGGAACAGTGAGAACGACACAGTGAAGGTACACTTGGGTGCAATTTCATGCTGGTGATTTTTTTTCTTCTTTTTTAATTTAAGCAGCTATGCTTAGAGCAGATTTTAAACCAGAGGTTGCACATCCAATGACACACACAATTCAAATCTTAAGTGACTTAGCACATTTGTACACATACTTACATAAACTTAGTGATAAGTATTTACATATTCTGAATAAAGTTTCATTTTAACAGTTGAAGTATTTCAACACATGGAAGAAGATAAGCTACTACAAAGAATGCATAATGGGTCACAGATTTTCCACAAGCATATTAACATACGTTTTAAAGTGCTTTCTGGGTGCTCCAAATTAACCCCTTTCAGTACGAGCTTCTACAAAATAGTGCTGTTCCAGTCATTACAAAATTATTTAAATCATTTTTCTTCAGGTGCACTGCAAATTCCAGAAAAATGACATCGTTGACATAAAAGTTTTTAGCCTTACCAACATAAATGAATACATTACTTAGGTTCAGATGAAGTTCTCAAATACTTTGGTTTATCATAATTTGGGATAAACATTTGATAGAACAGAAATTGTACCTCTCCACTCTAACTCTTCCATTAAAAAAATACCCCAACATAAACTGACAGTAATCTTTGGTAAAAATAGGACATTTGACCAATTTGTATATATGCGTCTATTAAAAATAGTCTAAAAGTGAGCAAATGTCACAGCTGTACTGACAATTTACAGCAATTAATAACCATTCCTAACTCAGTGGGGAGTATCAAAATATTAAGCTCACCAGTCAGCTATATAACTGGCTGAAATACTTTCAGTAACCGCTACAGGGGATCAATCTTATTTTGAAACATCTCTTCCTAATATTCATCCTTTACATTGGAAAAACTTAAAAATGCTCTACACCTGCAGACAAGTCCATTGCTTTGCAGCAACCACAGAAACATTATTCAATTGCGTACATTGTTAGGTTTCTGACAAGTAACGTAACATAAATCAGGAATACGGTGTGCTCATCAGTCAATATTCAACTGCACAGTATTTGTGCATTAACTATACTAAAAGTACTAGGAAAGCCTATTAAAAATTCAGTTAACTGCTACAAGTTATGTGAATATATAAAAACAGAGCAGATATACAAGTATAACACTGAACATACTGTACTTTATTAGCACAAAAAGCCAGAACAAGGCACAGCAAGCAGAAAAATACATCAATAGAAGGGTTAGTGTAGCATACAAGAATAACGTTTATTGTACTTGCAGCCAAAGTGTTCCCTACCTCGCACAGGTCACTGCCATAGAGAAGTAAGTTATAACATACTGTAGCAGCTGGTAAAGAAACTAGGGAGCACTCATAATCGGTACAAAACATTAACAAGGGATAGGGCATTCCAACAAAATTTTAGTGCAAAAATGTCTAAGATAGAACTGTTTTAAGTCCCATCTCTGATTAAATAAGAACTTAGAATTTTGTTTCTAAGTCATCTGTTGAAACTATAATCAGTGCATATTATTTCAAAAACATTTTTAAAAGCGCTAATGGAAAAAGTATTTACAAATAAAGTGTAGCAGTACCTTTGAAACCTGACATGTATTTCAGATATGTCAGGTTTTGTATTCTGATTACAATAATTCAACCACTGGTAACTTTCTCCATAAAAATATTAAACAACTTTAAATAATTAAACATTTTTTTTTCTTCACCATTATCTTCCATTGTAAATTACAAGTAGTCAGGCCACTGGTTTCTCTTTTAGAAAATGCTGCAAACTTTTCTTTCATGGCAATAATCTAATTCTGTGTTCTGCCACTTTTTCACACTGGAAGGTATTAAACTGTCCATGACAGTATTACTTTTGCTAACAATGCCACTTAAATCTCCAAGTGTTTTCAGCAGAATTACAGTACTGAGCAGACATATTCAAGTCTTCATGATTAGGAAACCTTATACACTGAGAAAAGCATGATTCATTCGTTAGCATCAAAACACCATTAACTCTTACTGAACTGCAGGTCATCCCTGCTTCTAATGAACCGCTCTTCCATTTTTCAGAAGAAAATACTTTTATTCACTAGTATTTGGAAACTTTATGAGCTAAATCAGTACTYTGAATAGTGGAAAGTTTGTGAGAAGATACTTTAAAAAAATAATACTTCAAATATTCGCAAAAATGTTCCTCTAATAAAGTCTTTATTAGCATTGCATGAATGCCCCATGGAAAATGCCTCATAGTTTCTTCATCCAATTACTACAGCTATAAAGGGGAAACAAAATATTTAGAAATTAGCAAAAATATTTTAATTAGGCCTAAATGAAAAACGTGCAGAATTGTGTCTGCTTATTGTTTCCAAGAGGCATCACAATTTAGTTTAATTAACAGCAGGCAGCATCTGACAGGATACTAACACTGAGCTTAAATAGGATATTGCAAAAAAGCTAGACGTTGGTGCACTTGCTGCAGTTAAACTGTAACACACAAAAAAAGCGTATTCTATAAGCTTATTGAGGACTCTGGATTCCATTTACTTTGTTTTAATCGGTTCCCGCTCCAACCATCGCACCCTGACTTTTTGTTTATAGTGATACTCCTTTAGAAAGTCTTGCAACATTGAAGGTAAAGGAAGGTCATCAATTCCATCATATGTAGTGCACCTGCAGATTACTGCCCGGCAGATATACTGCAGACTAAAAGGAAAAGTCCTGTTCAGAGATACAGTAAGTAACGGTTCAAAGAACATGCAAGAGCTAGGGTCTTTGTAGTGCTCTAGAAGCCCTGTAACAGTGGAGGAGTGAAACACACAGGGATCGTGGGCATCAAAGCTAAAGTTGTGATTCCACTGCTCAATGCGTGCATGTAGGGATCGGTTATAACGGCGGAAGCTCACAGAGAAGAGGTAGTCCTCCTGCGCAGAATCCCTGAGCAAAAAAGTGCCTTCGGGTTTACCCTCCAGAAGTGCTTCTGCTTCGTAGCGGTCCATCACACCCCAGTAACATGGGTTACCCGTGATCTGAAGCAAATCTGGCACAAGGCAATGGATATAATCAATCTGAGTGTGCACTTTCCAAGCCCCTTGCCTGCTGACATGGCCATGGCTCTCTCCAGACATCTGACGCTGCTTCTGCCTGCGTGACTGCAGACAAAGTGTTGTTGTGTCCTCTTCCGAGTCACAACTTCCTGGTGGTGGCACATTTTTGTCCCCAGTCAGCTCAGTCATACCAGGGGCTAACTTTGGTCCTAGTTTATATAATGGATTAACCTGTGCTGTAGCTTCAAAAGTATGTATTTGGGCATTGGGAGGGGGGTCAACCCCTTCTTCAATACTAAGTCTACGTCTCTCTCTGAGTCTGTCTTCTTCATCTTCTGTAGAAACCAAGGAAGGATCAAACGTATCAAAAAAAGTTGAATGTGGACTCACAGGAGCTGTGTGTTGCTTAATGAGATGCCACTTCTGAGCCAGATCTGAGCCTGCAGGAAAAGGGCATTTCTCAAGCATTAGTTCAGAGAGATGGATTTTTCTTTTGTTAGAAAACAGAGGTTTGGACTGTTTGCTGTAAGTTCTCATGGGAAAACATAGCCCAACAGTATCTTGCAGACGCTGTCGCAGAGAGCGGCTACCTACTGTCCTGTTTGATGCCGTATCCATATCATGAACAGAACTCACCCCATACCTTCTCTCTCTCCTTTGCAAACCATTTCGTGTTCTACCAAATCTTTTTTCAGTATCCAAGGAGCTCTGGGTTTTGGTAGAGCAGGAATGTTTCTTCTTCCCACCCCAAGGAGCATGCCGAGAATAAGAGTCCCTTCGAGCAAGTCTAGCTCCTGTGGTGACACATGAGTCATTCTCTTTCTCAATGCTTATTTCAACTATCTGAGGAATTTCAGTGACACAGTTTTGGTTTCGTCTGGCTGAATTCTTTGAAGGACTTATACCTAATTGCAAAGAAATGTTTTCTCTCAAAGGACTGCTGGATGGTTGCTGTTTAGCCAAATCAGTTATCTGGATAGCTTTCTCTTTAGCAGATGAACAACTATTGGAGTTCACAACTACGTTTTCATTTTGGCTTCCACCTTCATGATTGAAGAGATTCTGGCACCTGTATTTGAAATTGTTCCACATCTTTCCCACTTTATCCATGGATTATGTTATCTAAATTCAAGAGGAGAAGAAATATTAAAATACAGGTTTTTTAAAAGTAAAAAATACATCTTCAGTTATCATTTAAGTTACTGACACAAAGAAATTTTTGTTAATTGAACCTACATTTGAAGAAGTGCCCTAGTGTTTGTGCAATTATGTAGCATCAACATGCATCATATCATCTGGATATTTAAAAAAACAGCATGAAGAAAATGTTCGGGAGATTACAAAACATCTTATTTAAGAACAAGCCCTCGCATTATTCTGTAAGATCATTAAAAATTTAATTAAGACTGCACAGTTGTATTTTATGGACACCAGGGATTATACAATCACAAGTTCTTCATTTTAGGTGCCATAGGTATGCTATGACTCCCTGAGGATTTGCCAATAAGCAGAGTTAAAACAAACTCTGAAAAAGAATGATTCAAGTCACTCCAAACTATGACAGCAGCTAGTGAAATCCAACAAGTTTACTCTAAATCTCGCTATACACCATCTAAGAGTAAAAGCTCCAGGCATAGATCAAGTAAGTTTCCAGCTATGCTTGACGAGAGCAAAAAAATGTACTGCAAGTTAGACATTTGGGAGCAGGGAGAGGAGAAGACCACCAGGAAACACAGACAGAAAGATACCAGGAAGGCTTTATAAGTTAGTAAAAAAACCATAGGTACAAAATATCTGAAAGGGGGAGAAAGAGAAAAAGAAAGGAAAAAAGAAAAAAGCCACACACACACACCCCAACCGTCTGGCATTACTTCTTAGTAAGTCATGAAAGACTGAAAGAGCCCAGGGAGCTTCTATCTTTAGCCAGAGCTTTTAAAAAGAAAGCAGCTCTGCAGCAGAGACATGATGACAGTGAATCATGAAGATACAGCAAAAAGATAAAAACATTAGCACTGCGTATTTTGCGACTGCTACTTTAGAAACCAAGTCTGATAACTGGAGCAAGACTGCCAAAACACAGGACTGCCCTAGGACACACAGAAACAGGCTAATTCTGTACTAAGAACAAGTCAGGAAGTGCCAAGCTAAATTAGGTCTAATTAAGTTCTGAGAGAAGTGCTAAATTGATAAAGGATTAAAACATGTCATCTTATTTAATTTAACTCTTAATGGAAACTGTGGTCTACAGATATATAATATTTTGAAGAAACTTTCCTCTGTCACTTCAGTAGTTTTCTGTTCACAGCCAGAAAGCAATCTAAAGCAGTGACCAAACCCCCTGGGTCTCATGAGATACACAGGTAGATGATAAACAGGTAAGCAATACTCTAGATATCCAGTCTAGAAGTCCCTTAAGACAGAAGCACGTAGATATTATAACAGCATCTACTGAGACTGAGAAAAAGTTAGAGGTATAGCTTACATGAGAATCCTGATAAAAGGATAATAAATGTTAACCACCTACTAACTGTTAAGAGGGCAGAAAACAAGGAGCCAAGAAGTTTTCCCCACCACCACCACCCCTCCTCAGATACTCCAGTAAAAGCAGCAAGGCAGGTAGCTATATCCAACAACATAAAATAAAGCCTTAAGACTTTAGTGTAGACTCAGGGAAATGGATAAAAGGAGATGAAAAAAAGGTCAAATCTTTACATTCTCTGGAGATTGCTGGTACAAGTCACCTAGAATACAGTGCTAATAACAACCTGAGCAACACACAAGAAGTTTTTAATAAAGGGAGACAATATTTAAAATAAGCTTTGGACAAGAAAAACCTGCAAAGAAAATAAATGTTATATTTAAAGGACCTTATAGAATGCCACAGATGGCAAAGTGAAAGTSTGTAAAGCCATAAGCAAGGATATACTCCTGATTAAGAAATACTCCTAAATTAGACTTTCCTTTAGCAACTCCAGTCCAAGATGGGGTAGAGGGGAGGATTTGTTCTTGGAGCAGCAGAATGAATTCAGCCATATCTTCTACAGATCTGTTAGAACCATACAGACGTGTTTCATCCCATCGCAATGCCTGTGTAGCTGCAGTGTCTCACACAACATCCTCACTGACCAGGAGGCAGCACTTGTTTGACGGTCACCYGCCTGTCCACACAGCATATATAAGCTCAAGTTCTATCCTGCTTTCTTTCAACGGATATATCCATTTCTTTTCCTCTACCCAGCCACCAAGATATATAAATTTAAAACATCTCTGCGACACCTACTATCACTTTTGTCAAATTCAGCTAAAACCAGTAGAGGTTTAGAATTTGGGGGCTGAGAGACATAAGAGAAAAGACAGTAGGTAACAAAGATGTAACCTGATCCCCCTGGACAATCAGGCTAGAAACAGTGTATATCTTTGAGACAGTCAACCAGAACTGCTTCTCTGATCACACAATCACACATTATTTAATATGACATTTATCTTCAAATTGCTCACTATTAAGTTTACTTTGGACAATTAGTCTAGAATGTTTTTAGACTGTTCAGCACATTGAAATTTTTTTAAATTCATCCAAAATCCAAAACACACATCATCTCCCATATACTGACTTCACAGGCTGCACTTTCTGAAAGTTTAAATTCAAAGGTTAACTAATCTTTGGTCATACTTAAGAGAATATAGACACCCATCTTACCCAGAAAAGCATAGGAGTCACTGTATCTTGTCTTGAGAATATACCTCAACATGAGCTTGCTAGACTCCTTCTCTGAGTTGTGGACAACATGATTACTACAAAGAAAAAAAAATTGTAAGTTATTAGAATATATTTTCATTTAGATACTTAAAATGTCACTGATAACTAAGGCCTTTCTAAAATAAATTATATTTTAAACATGCACATAGAGCAGTCTGCTCATTAACATAAATAAAAGGCTTCATGAAACTTTTGATCCATTAACCACATTTAAGAAACAGAATCCAGGGGAGGACCCTTGAAGGCAGCTCTTGAGAAAGAAAAGCAAAACCACAGCACCTGGATCACTAAAGTGCCAGACACAGTGGGCATACTCAGGCCTGCAAAAAAGGTTTCCACGCATTTTGGTCTCGAGTCCAAACCAGTGGTTCCCAAGTTGTGATAGGCAGTGCCATCAGATCACCTCACACTGCCTCTCCTCCTTGTTTCCAGCTGCTACCTCACATCAAAAGGCAGCTAAAAATATACACTTTTCTAATAYTACTTTTCCAGGTAAGCAACTGCTGCACTTGCCATAAGGATGTTATATGATTGTGAAGCAAGAGGAATACGAACCAGGATTCTAAAAATGGGAGGGTAGGTGGAATACAAGTGCTTTATTAAAAAGAGTAGGTCAGTATTTCCCTAAAATAATAATCACATTGTTTTTCAGAAATCCAAGAGCAGTTGAGAGATTTAATAGAGAATGCTCACATCAGTATCAGAAATATAGCAGGAACAGAAGAATAACTTGCTTCTTAAGCCTAGAACCAAGCCTAAGACAGCAGTAAGAGTTAACAGAAAATATTAAGTAGTTATACTGCTGATTTACATGTAAAACAGAAAGAAAAATATTTGAATATATGACGCACATTTACTGGAATAAAGACTATGAGGATGACTAGCCACATTCAGTCACTAGTGAATGTTCAAAGTTAATTTTCCTAGGCAAAATCCATGCAAAAAAACTTCAAAGTAATGTCCCAAGCATTTTCAGTTTCCAYTCACCTATAGAAGCACTAAAACTGCTAAAATGCCCGTTAAGCTAGGCCCTATGATTACTATCAACTTCATAAAGATAAGTTCCTTTCCAGAGAGCAGAGTTGCAAGTACAAAATCTTGGCACAAAACTCAGATTAAACCAAAAGCAAAAGGTTTTGCAACTTTTGCCACTTTAGCATTTATAGTATATCAATTTCTTCTTTTCTATTATGTTTTTGGCAAATCTACAATATACAAGACAGTAAACACTACCACAATTGATTCAGAGGAAGGGTCTTCACAGAGCAAAGGAGATGTAAAATTTCTAGAATAAGGCCTATAAACTTTTCAAGAAGCATTACTTAAAAATGTTAGGTCATTCAGGCTTACAAGGACACACTTGCACTCAAAAAAAAAAAAAAGATGCTTTTGTTTTCCTGAGCACAGGTGGCAAAGGAGTCATGCATTATTTTGACTAATTAGAAGTCTTACCTTTACAGACTTCACACCTCATGGACGCTTATCTTGAAACATCCTTCTTAACAGCACCTACTGTGATTGTTCCTCAGTTCTGCTCATCTTTCTGAGCAGCCAGCGTACTGCCCATCATGCTGTATCCACCCTAGCTGACAGGGCCTGCTCGACAGACTGCCTGGTGGCTCCAGGAGGGATCGGCTGCTTCTGCAACCATTCTTTGCAAATGGAAAACGCTTCCTTGAAAGCGGGCAACTGTCCCAGGTACCTTTCTATCCAATGTCAGAATAAAACTTCAGTCATTCTTAAAGTCTTTCATAGTCAATCTAATAATTTCATATTTGTTCCAATCAAAGTGCAGCAGATTTGCAGTTTAATGGATTTCTTGTAGCAGCACTAATGCTGACAAAATACAAGTCAAAATACAAGTTACCTCTGAAATGGCCCTAAAGCTATCTTGATTTTAGGAAGCAGCAATGCCAGTGGTTACTTAACCTTAACCAAAAAAAAAA
>NW_028186579.1:5097809-5120551 GCF_003343005.1 Rhea americana | reverse complement strand
AGAGAGAGAGGGAAAGAAAGAAAAAAAATCCAAGTCCATCAAAACCCCAAAGTGAATTAATCAATTTGTAGATTTTTCTTCCCCCCAAAAAGTTATGATAACATTCCCAAAACAATCTCTCTTCAATTAAAAATAGTTTCTATCTAGTCTATAGTTAGCATAAATACTGTAAAACATACTGTATTTCCAGAAAAACAGGCACAGCATGCTTACTGCAAAAACAAGAGGCTATGAAGTTCTTTATTTAGGTATTTTCACACTATGACAGCTTCAAAACATGGAAAAACAATTCTTTTAAGTTAAAAATCTGTAACCTGAAGGGAGTGGAGAGTGCTGGGGTATGTGCAGGGGGAGAAGTCGCAATCTCTCTGCTTCTTGCAAAACTTTCAGTTCAGTGCTAGCATGAGCACACACAGGCCAAGCAGGCTAACACATTCAGTAACACTGTGGTGTGTCACCTTGGACCACGGAGGTAGGAGTAGAAGGAATGGAGGGATTCCATACACCCACTGCTTGGACTGTTCCTTACTTTAAAATGATTCACTTAGCATTGACAAGAGACACTCAACTATTAAAAGACGTTTTCTTCCACTGAAGTCTGCTAGCTGAAGAAGTTAGTGCCCTATCTGTACGTTGCCAAATGCCTACCAGCTATTGCTCCTGAAGATCCACCAACAGAGCTGCTCACACAAGCACTCCTCAACCTTATTCAGTCAAAATGAACAAGGTTGTTCATTTAAAGTAATCCACTCAAGGAAAGAGGAATACTAAAGCTTACAAAGCAATTTCCTTCCTTCCTATACACAATTCCAGAAATAATGAATTACTGCTGTAGTACTACAGATAACTTAAAAAAAAAAAAGACACACACACAAGGAATAGACTGGCTTAAATGGAATATGCATTTCTCTACACATACACACACAAAAAAAAGGAGCCACTATGCATAGTTTGAAGAACTGATCTGGGGGGTTAGAAGGAAGAGTTGGTTGTTTTATTTTAAATAGACAAGGTAATGTACACAAGTTTCTCAAGGTTTCATGAAAGCCTTATTAGGCCAGAAAGTACTAYGGCTTTTTCCTAGCAGGCACTGATAACTTGTAAACACAGTTGYACAGGAAGAATATCTGGAAGTCTGAACCTTCAGATTATTGACAGGTCATATACTTAAATATGCTAAAAAGAGTTAAAGGACACTGTGCAATAATTCCACCAACACACAGAAGTGGCGTAAGTCAGCACTGCAACCAGAAGAAATTTTCTCAGCTTCTTCCCAACCATTATCTTCTGCACTGTTCAGTGAACCAGGTCAAAGAACTGATCCAGATTAAAATAAATCATCAGAAAAGGTACAAGTTCACTCAATCTTGTTTCTGCCTTCTACACAAACATTCATGCTTGTACAAAGGAAGAGCTGATGAGGAGGCAGGTAGAAACAGCCAGGGCAAGACTGCTTCCTTCCACAGCARTACTGGTTTGTTCTGCTCAGGGTGGCTTGTAGATAGCTACTTCAAAGGAGAATTTCAACTGAGGCCTATATATTTATCAAACATGCRGCTCTGCTGCAAAGAAAAATTAGGACTGTATTTAAACCATTTCTTTGCACATTCACATTCAAAGTTAGGCCACTGAACACGTTTATTTCAAAAATAAAATAAATTGAATTGTCTGGATGTGTCCTGCTAAAGCATACTAAAAACTACAAGTTTCAAGGACTAAAAGTTGGCAGACTGTCAAGTCAAAGAAAAATAATGATATTTTGCCATTGTTCCAAGCTGAAAGTAGGAAGTAATCTCCTCCCCCTTCTTGCTGCAGATTCACAATGAGCAAAAAACAGTTCTAGCCTGGATAGCTGATGTTCTGCCAGTTTCTTTCCAACCAGCTACACACTGGTAACTTCAGTTCAAAAATACTGCTCCAAAGTATTCTGAACAGCAGGACACCTCCTTGTTAGYACTGCTATTCTTTGGGGATTAAAAAGGGTAACTTCAGGACTTACATGTGTTCACAGACAAGATTATAAAATATCATACAGTTGCGATCCATTTCTTTTCTGCTCACAAAATCTAAAATCCCTAAAAGAGAAAAATTCAAATGACAAAAGGGAACATGAACAATACTATATCAAGACATAGACAATTATTTGTTAAGTATTCCTTTCCCTTTACTCATACAAGTCTTGTGGATAATACAACTATCAGGAACAGGGCTAGTATTTCTAATTCTATAAGGATTGCAGAAACACACACAGCAAGCATAAGTTTCAGATATTAATAGAGAAGTAATGCTGTACAGATCTATAGAGAACTGCACATACTGGTAGCTATCTGTGACAGAAGCTCTGTAAGTTCAAGTAAATAAGGCACAGTAATTCCAGGGAAAGGCACCATCCCTCAATCATTAAGATAGTATCCTGATAGCCACTGGTTGTAAAGTACAAATCCACACAAACAACGTTAAATGGAAATGGAGTTTCTTCTATAATGAGGTCCAGAAACCACAGGTAGGAAATAGAGTACAACTTCACCTTATAATTTACATTGTTTTGACGTATCAGAAAGAGAGGCCTGAGTTCTGTGCTACTCTGAAGACAATACTTAGATCTAGCACTTCATCTAGAAACAGAAACTCCTAAAATTCCTAGACTTCAGGTCAGACTAGAAAGTTAGAGTCTGAAAGTGATACTCTTTGAAAGAATTAGCAATTCCAATACAGAGAAATACTTTTTTTGTTTCAATAGAAAATTAAAAAAAAAATCCTTATAAAGGTCATTGAAAAGAAAGGCAATTAAGTGAACAAAACTTAGTGTTATAAGAACTAAGATTAAATTTYCAGTATGTATTCAGTGCTAAMTACAATTCTGAATCTCCAGTGCTGTATAAGAATACATTGCCAAGTCTGACCTTATGACATTTGACCAGCAGGGACCTTAAAAAAATCCACATCCTTTAAATATGGTAGAACAACAATTACTGCATGACTTGGAATTTTTATAGGATCACACAACAGCAATTTTGCTGCAATCAGTCCTCAGTGTGGAATAAAAAATGAAATATACCCCCTCCCTGAAAACTGTAAAAGCATTGTTAGTATAGTAAGGTACCTGTTATRGAAGAGCACTGTAGATGACTCACTGAAATAATACCTTCTGTTTAAGTCTCCTAGAACGTAAGCTGTCTAAATATATTTTTTTAAGTTCACRCAGGCAAAATAAACAGTTCCAGCCAGTGTTCAAGTTAAGCATAGCAGCCCTCCTGATGACCTCTACAAAAGCTGTAAAGCTGCAAGTATTCTGAGAAAAAGTACATACAGGAGTTCTCCCCTAGCAGAACAGAATTTGTTTCTACTTTTAGGAATAAATACACTGCATCCTGCTCTATCAAGTTAAAAAAAAAAAAAAGTTTGAAATTCATATAAAAAGTGATCTAATGGTTATTCATACATAATTCTGGRGAGTTTTCCGAATTAAGGAAAAGTAGACTTTAATATATTATGCCTTACCAAATGCAAAGGGAATTGGAAGTGAAGCAGAAGATGTGCCAATTTCATATTGCAGGTCCTTGACTAACTCAGTAGAAACATTCAATTTAAGACACCTCATAAATACAGCATTCCATTCAACTGCAAATTGGCTATCTCGCAAGCAGATACTWCTGGGACCAACTCCCACTGTTTTACTGGTCTTATCTCTTCTCATATATTCTACATTTTTCACAACCTCAATACCCCGCCTAATGCTTCTTCCTCATCACAGTCCCTTTACTCTCCCTCAGACCTCACAAGCACATTTCCTGGCCCCAAAGYTTGTCCTCCATCCCCTCAGCTGCTTCTCATGTTTACTTTCTATTTGACCAAGAAAAAAAAAAAGAAATTTAGTATCTGACTAGCTTGTTGCCACCATTTAAAATAGACAAACACAAATTTCTATTTCTTTCTTCAGTGACAGATCTATGGTGGTGACTAAATAGGCAAAAGCAGCAAAGCAGCACCGGCATTTATGTAATTTGCAAGATTTCTTTAAAAAGCCTTCATTTCAAATTTGAGTGAAATGGACCAACAGGTTCAAAACTTTCTAAAAGCATGGGAACTGAAAAGAGTGTGGCAGCCTAGGCTATGATTTATTAGGAACCACCATTTTAAAGTGTAAGTTTGCGTTATCCTGAAGAACATACATTAAAAAAGTTCTCTTGCACTAATACTTCAATTCAGAAGTTCAGCTGTTCAATTCAGAAATTTGCTGTTTATGCTGCAAAAAGTCCAAATCCAGTGCGGTTTTATGAACAGCATCTGTATTTTTTGTTCACTGTTAACATTACTGGAGCAAAGCATGATGGTAGCAAGGTCATATGCACATCTAAAAAGATAAGGAAACTTCAGAAAATTCAACAACTAAAAGGGAGCTCTACTTTGCAGCAGCACAAGTGCCTTRAAAAAAGTATGAAAGACATTTAACTGTAATTTGTAGTATGACGATATTAATGAATGACCTCAAAAACTTGTTCAAACTCCCRTATGTCACTGCAACACTTAAAATGAGATTTAAAGTTTAAACTATTGGTGAAAAAAGTAGCTTGATACCGGACTTTTCCAGCACAGATACACTCTATATCAAGTAGAAAAGTGGCCTGAGATGAAGAGTTCTGAAAGTATCTACAACTTTATAAAATATCCTTCATAATCAGCGATCTAACCCCTCATTTATTTTTCTTTTATGCCAGAAGCTGGAAATGTGTTATCACTACAGTACCGCTGCTAACCTTGGATCAGTTTCTATACAAAACGTGCGCTTTCATAAAAGAAGCATATTTGAGTAAGCGCAGTATGAAACCGGGGGGCGGGTGGGTGAGGTGTTTAACCCGCTACATACCTGGCAAGCAAGGAGTTAAGGTCCCGTCTAAGAGTGCCCTACAGCTGCTGTCAGCAGTCAGGCTTGTCAAGAGAAGCTCCGGGCTGTCTTGACAAGACTAATTGGCAGCAAGCACCTGGTTCCCCAGGCTGGGCAGGGGTAGGTAAAAGAATATAAATCCTGCAAAGAAGAGGGGGAAGGAGCTGGAAGGCTGCCAGTAGGTCTAGCCTGCTTCATGTTTTCACTTTGATCCACAGGCAGCTTCATCCTAGACTAGACGGTTAGAGCTAACAGAAACATTTCTTCCTGAAACTTTCCAGGCTTTATCGTTCCGTACACGTGAGCTCTGCCTTGGAGCACCCACCAAAACCCTTCCGCGCAGGTTTGTGTTACAGCACAGCCAATTGCAACATCAGTGGTAGTATTAAAKAGTTATGAAACTGAAATTTAGGTTTTCAAACAAAATCAAAAGTTAGTTTAAATGCATTATTATGACTTTAACATTAAGAGTTTGTATCTCAGAAAATCAAAAATTTTAGCATAGAAGATATTTTTGTGTGCTATATACAGAATATGTGCAAACACAGTACATCTTTAAACTATAAAGCAAATTATGGTGCATCTTTAAGAAGAAGAAAAAATTAAACATTCTGGAAACCAGCTAAAAGTAGACTGTATGAATAACCTCAAGCGGGACTTCCAGAAATGTGAAAAGATAGACATTTGACTTTCTATAGGACACACGATTTCAGTGAATTGGATGCTCTCTGAAATTCTGCCCTGTCATTGCTTTGTAAGATCAAGAACTCAAGTCAAAGAGTTTTAAGACAYTAGCCTTACACGTCCAGCCTCTACAGTATAGAGTGCTCTCTCCCACTCCCCCCTCCCTTTTTTAAGGAGTCAGGGAAAAAATATTTGTTAGCTTTACCAGCAGAGTTTTATATTTTGAACCAATAAGTGTCTAATTAACACATACATCACATCAATACATTTCAGTTTTTCACTTTTCGTGCCAACAAGAGAGTTTAAATCTGAATACTGGAAAGCTGAAACCACACTTCCTTAAAGCAAGTGCTCAGCAGAGACTATATTTATGCCTCTGCCGAGTTTCACATTTTAGCAGATTTTACTTTTTTGAATTGCTAGTCAAGAATTCTAACAGTATACAGTAGGGTGAATATTTCTATAAGTCAAGTAATTGCAGATTTTTAACTGTTAAAAGAAAAAAAAAGTGCTTGTACATAGTCTCTGTCTGAAAGAAGTTTCATTGGAGAAGTATTAATGCTGAATTACAAAATGTGTGAAAATAAGGTTATAATGGATTTGTTTTAAATAAACCACTAGTATCACTGCTAAAAACCCTCCCCAATAGCAGTGAAGCTCTATTTTAACTTGAGCACATTATATAAAAAATTGCATCATTCTTTTAACTGATAGTGATGTTAATCGGTACTAATACAGAGATCTATTAGTAGCCTTTAAAAGGTAAAAGCTCAGTGTAATGAGATGATAAATTACTAAGCTTAGAGCTACTGCTCTAGCCAAAAAGTGTTGTTCAAAGTGACAGCAAGGCAAAAAAATCCACAGTTCTTTGCAATATTTGCTGTCCTTTTGTATTCTATAACCTTGCATAAACAAGGCACTTAATGATTAAAATTTAGAGGCTCTTTTGGTCTTTGCTCATGAGCAACTGAAGGGACTTCCACATTTTTAAATTGAAAATAAAATACAACACTTACTGCGCTATGCAAAGCAGTAATGCTCATGACTCAAAACACAGAAATGGTTAAATCTCAGGGTGCACCATGAAAACTTTAGTAAAAAGCCTAATTCTCCACATATACACAGTGATAGTCTTGCATTTTGGCTTAGAAATGCATCAGAGAGAACAATTATTGGTAAGCAAGTTAGATTTGTCCTTCATCTTAGGAGCAGCTACTGCTTTATGATCCATTTCAACTGAGGATTTACCCAGAACATAATTATGTTACTACTTTATCTGTAGGTAGCTGGCTCCTATTTCATAACAAGATGCAAAAGAGGCAATATTTTTTTGTCAAGATATAGCTATTACTTTTTTTCTTGGCCTTACATAATGAAATCAGTTACATCAAAGCTATTTGAACAAAATGCTTATTCTGGCCAAGAAACATCTGTGTATGTTAACTGAGCGAGTCCCCACAGCATGAGAGTTTTCTAAGTGTATAGGTTTGATTAGGTCCTATATTTTCCTGAAAATAAGTTATAAAAATGCTTTGCCTTTTGTTGTCATCTGTTTAAAGCTGCCAGCAATTTTCCTTGAGGATTATTCATACTGTTGCACCAAGACCTAGTCTCAGACCATTATCTCATGGGTTAGCTACTGTACATTAACTCATGATTATTATGAAAAAAGGTCCAACATACTAGCTTGTGACACTGTTCTTCGAAGCCCAACAGATACAACAGCTCATTCGCTACTTAGAAAGCATGAAGTATCTTATGTTTGGTATGGATATGGTCTCATGTCTGGTAATAGTAAGTTACAGACTGCAGGAACTCCAAAAAGGTACATTGAAATAATGGACTGGAAAAATGAGTCTTTAAAATAGCACTACCAACTGGGCAAATATTAGTAAAACTTTTTCTCTTTTGGCCTTAATTTAAATTTGTGAAAGTACAGATTTAGTTGTATGAATGGGCTGGGAGACTCCATTTCATCCAGAAAGTCTGCAACATAACATTAAACTTAACAAACCTGAATCAAGCAAACCTGAATCAAACATGATGACCAGACGACAGACTTGACAGTGCAAGTCATCTCCTCCTCCTGCCAAAAATCAAAACTAAAACCTCCCAAACTAAAACCACAGTGGAGACAAAGTGAGTGACTGARACCATTTCATAACGGTCTTATGTACTCACAAGTCCTATTTGGCTGTTTCTCATGAGCAGAAGTTAGATGAAATTCCTCAGCTAACCTACCATCACTCTGCTGCTATTAGAAGGGGTATTCCTACTTTCCACTCCCATTCCTTTGCATCTGCTCCAAAATTCATGACCACTTAATGTTGATTCATTTTCATTAAGCACCACAAAATATCCACTGTTCAAGCAGAATTAGCTCAATCAACTGGCAAACAGAACCTTAGCCAGGGGCAAGCAGCCAGAAGAGAGTGCGCCAGGGTACGAGAAACTTCATGGCCTACCATCAAGACCAAGAGGGAGCAGAACCATCTCTACTAGGAGCAGTGAGCTGTTAAGAAGGGTTCAGCCATTTTGGTGAAACCTCATCCCTTAATGTGAAACCAAGTTCTCCTCATATTAGGAAACATTTGTTTTATTAAATGAAAGTTGTAATTGTGCAGCAAAAAGTAAAAATGAAGCCTTGAGACTGGTTCACCTAGAAAAATACTGTAAATCTGTAAATTTTTGAAAGTCAAATGATCTAGGAGCCATGTAACTCCTTAAAAGGAAAAAAATGCCTACCATAAAAATTAAAAAAATATTCCTTCGCATTTATCTAAAAGGAAGATTCAACTGCTACTTGAAACCAAACCACCTGCATAAGCATATTCAAGGTAACAGGGAAAAACTCTTCAGTAAATGATCCAGGAAGCTAAAATCCTTAGGCAACCTGTGTGACAAAAAAGAATTTGGTTCTTGATCTAGAAAATACAGATTTCCTCAATTCATTACTAGGAGAGATATAGCAGTTTCCACATTTAACTACTGTCATATAGTGAACAAGTTCCTGAATGGAAAATGCACAGAGTGATCACAATAATGTCAGTTACAAAAATCTGTTCCTTATTTGTAGGAGAAAATTAAGAAATTTTCTTGAAATACTTTTAACGAACCACAGGTTGAGCATATCCCAAAGCATTAGATAAAGCTGAAGGGTCTGAATAACAAAAAAGGTCTTGTAACTTTGCACAGATCTCTTATGCTTCTGCTACAGACTGGCCAAAGATTGCACCAGTTGGGCTGGGGTGGGGATAAGGGAAGGAGGAGAGGAAAAGCCAAGAACACTCTGTCTAACAAATGAGTTGGTCTCATAAGACCGCAAATTTCTGATGGCACTGGTATCGGTGACATCAGCACACAGTGCTAACTGGTAGGTAACTTAAGAATCAGTCATGATTGTAAGAAAAAAAAATCATGAATCTTTGTAAGAGCTTCAATAACCTATCAGACTAACTTTTTTTCAGCCTGTTCTCTGCTATACTAAATGAGCAAAGAAGAACTCCCAGGCAACATTTCTGATGAATTTTGTACTGCTGCAGTGAGTTTTTCTGCTTCGAGTTCAAAGGAAGGAAGGGTGGTAGAAAGGACAGCAATTAAGAGTCAATGAAGGTTATCTCAACTTCAATCATCTACAAAATTAGCTGGATTTTGCTGATTAGATTTGGAGAAAATTTTGCTTTACAAGGGAAAAAACCCAAAAGGGTACTTAAAGCTCTACAGTATCAACAGACAAAGTCATCTTTATGAAAGTTTGAACTAAAAACCTCAAAAACAACAGTGAAATTCAAGCTACAGGTTGGGATCAAAGTATTCTTTCCAACAACATGGACATATGCCTTGAAACTTTTTTCCTTTTTCTTTTTTTTTCTTTTTTTTTTTTTTCATTATTATTTATTAACATCACCCAATGCTTCCCACTATCAGATCACACTTGGTGGCTTACGGTAGTTTACCTTACCCATTTGGGCTAATTTTATAGCCTGGGTAGCTACCTGAAACAATTTTTCAAAGTAAACTTTGTTCTAAAAGTGTCCAAAAGTTATATTCTACTTATCCTAAAAAAAGAAAAAAAAAAGGTTCTTCTGTCATCCTTATAGAAGTGAGGACAAACTTAGTCCAGCTATGAACATCTGCGGGGAGGTGGAAGCCTTTAGGTTCACTGTCTTAGTCTTTCCAGATTTTACCTGCTCAGCTTTCTAAAGAATCAAAACGGGGCCTTTCTGCTGACTGTCCTTGTAACCAGTACTGACAAAACAGTACCGACAAGCTGCTCTTACAGAGCAGCTGAGTATGCTCCCTTCAACTCACCATTTCACATTAGAATGAAGAGCAGAATCCTTGCCAGGCTCAGTAAAAATCTCAGCTGATGCACTGGCAATACCACATGCAAAACTATCGCAACGAAAGTGCATGCATTGGTTGGGATTTGGAGGTACTGGGGAGCTGAAGAGAGAAGAAAGGAGGAGAAGTAAGTTGAGCCCATGAGTCTGGAGTTGCTGTGTGCCAGATCTGCCTCCAGCAGACTCCTGTCCTTGCCCAGGCAGACTGACTTCTCACCTACAATTCTGGTTCCCAGGCCCTGCGCAGCTTACTGCAGCCCAGAAATGTACTTGCAAGGAAAATCCCGCCGAGCACACAGAGTGCAGACATTCTCCAGGGAATTCCACAAAAAAATGTCAGCATGTGCAGATTAAAAGTTTTCAAAATGGGAACTGGCTGAATTTTGGAAGATTATCATATGAAAATAAAACATTACATCTCTGCTAGAGGTCACTCAGTGACAAATTTCAGGTCCGTGTTCCAGATCAGAGGTGCACTAGAATATTTCAAAGAAGAAACTGCCATAAAATAATGGAACAGACAAGTATTCTAGTTTTGTTTCTGGAAACAGATGAACAATTTTGGCTGAAAGCTTTAAACAAAATTAAATTCAAGGCAAGGAAAAAGCCTAAATTATGTCAGACTCAAAGGACTAGAGTTCAGCAAAGTTATAAACAACTGAATACAGCATTTTTTTAAAGTTTTCTAACATTTCCTATTTTTTATGGAAATGAAATGAAGGAAGCACACCAAGGGGAGCAAGGACTCATGCATGAGCCCCCATTCTCACTTATGCAGCAGTGTACTTTGCTACAGAGGTTTACAGCAGTGAAACAGAGGGAAATAGTGGTAATGATGCAGAATTAGAGTCATTCAAATAAACCATGTTAAGTTTACAAACTGACAGATGAGCATCTAGACACTTTCAAAGATATGTGTAGTGGCCAATGTCAGGTTCAGTGAAATGACAGAAGTGGGATTTGGCAAATGAAGGGGAAAAAAAAAACAAACTATCTTCCTCTCCAAAAATTCCAACTATTCATTTGTTTATTGAGTACACAAAGACAACAAAAGATCAGATAATACTTTAACACTTTTTGTCATCTTGTTTTCCTCCAGCAAACTTCATTACAAAAACAGATCACACGGACCTTTGCGAGCCTCAGATACTACAGTGAACCTGAAGACTTAATGGCACTGATCTTGTACAATGATCTCGCCTATTCTAAGAGCGGTGAGTAGTGGAAGGGAAGGTGAGAACCAAGCAACACAGACATATACAGAAGACAATATTCTCTAAAGTTGTTACAGCAAATGGAGGACTTAGACCCACAGTAAGCAGAAGTTCAAGAAGCCCACAAATACTAGGTAAGACTGCTTAGAGAATCTGAAAAAATCCTACCACAATGTTAAAGAGAGAGAGAGAGAGAGAGAGAGAGAGAGAGAGAGATCAGAAGAGTTTTCTTCATTCTTCTGATTCTTTTCAAAGCAGTCCTGGATATTATATTTAACTTCAAGTCATACTTAAATAAAAATGGGAACAGTCACAGCCACTAGTTTTTTACTTCCAGTTTCCTTTGCTCAATTTCCACTAATGGCAATTTAAAGCTTTTAGAAGTATCACAGTAATAGAAAAGAGAATACATTACTTGCAGCCAAGCTATAATTGGAAGTACCTTTGAACCTAGCTAGGCCTGGTCCAAAGTTATAATTTCTTCCAAAGATTGGTTGGCTGGTTTGTTTTTTTGTTTGGTTTTGAGACGATTTGTGCTTTTTTTCCCTCCCATGTTCACAGAACTTCTGTACGTGAGGAGAGGGGTTAAAAGATGCAGAGCCTGAATCTCTTAACAGCACCACCTGCTGGCAACACATTACAGCCCAGGGATGGCACATAATTTTGGTACTACCACCATCAGTGGTTATGGTGTTGCTAAAAAGCTGCAAGCTTCAGCTCTGGACCAAATCTCCGTACACACATGGGACTTTCTTCCCATCTCCTTCTCTCCTACCATTTTACAATACACTCCTTTGCTGCTGCTACTCTTCACCACAAACACTCATCTCTACCTACTTGTTGCAGGCTTCCATCCTAGGCATATAAAGATATGTCTTAGTCTCAGCTTGTATTGCCCATGTATAGTGTATTAAAGGTATGCCTGCAAATCCTTTTGACCAGTAATTTTCTGCATGCATGTACATGAGCCTTAGGGTTAGCTTCTGCAATACAGGCAGTTACAGATTGCATTTTACTACCTATGCTGCAATACAAATCCCAGGATTCAGGTATATGTCTCCAGAGTCAGGAAGTTATCACCAAATAGTGATACACATACCATAGCCTGCAAAACTTTGCTAGCAGATAGGAGCTTGGTTGTGTGGGATCATGGAGATGGTACCTCCTTTTAACAGAGGAATCCATTATCAATAACTTCTCAGAGATCGTGCCAAAATTTTCAAAACCTGTAGAAATACAATCTCTTCCCTTTGGAGAACGAAATATATGGGTCAACTCTAAAATTAGGGAATGACGGTGGTAAAAAATATACACGCACGACTAACTGAGTAGGTAACAAGGATCATATGCATTGGGTGGTCTATACTTAAGGGATCTGCAAATAGGGCTCTACTGCATCCAGTAACAGAGGGAGAGCTTTGCACAGAATCGTTCCCAATTTGGCTTCCGTCACTGTCCCAAATCAAACACYAAGAGTTTTGCACACATAGCTGTATCTGTAACTTCACTGTATGGCCTGCTATAAACGAACCATGAGGGTTTCTGACAGTATAACAACGATGGTTAAGATCAAGGCTACTTTCCCATGCCTTAACAAACTCAGCTACATTTGCAAAGTATTTATCTCTAGATTATTTCTCATAACAGTACTACCGGGTTTTTATAAAAGAACCACACACTGGGCGTTAGGAGAACTTATGGAGATTAATGAAACTTTAGAAGAAAAATATCCTTCAGAACAGAGGCATCAGCTAAATACTGTCACACGTTATTCCACGGGTAAAGTATGTCTCCCTACTGCTGCAGGGCAYTGCTGCTACCTCCTGATCCTCTCCAGAGGACTAAGCAATGTTCACAAACTAGTAAGACCTAATAGAAAATTCTGTTAGGTAAGTAATCTCTGATGTTGGTTTATTCTTAAAACAACTGTTACCTTACCATCCTCTCCAAATTCAGACTAAGTTGGAAAAAGATGGTACCATGCTTTACAGATGACATCCTCACTGTTGGCAGGAAGCTTGAAATTAAAAAACTTCCAGAAAATTGCTACTATCAAATTTTACAAGTTAGTCATATTCCAATAACCTTCTCACTATATTAAATCAGTCTTGTATATCCTTGAGCAAGAGCTCACAGTAGATCTACAAATTAACTAGTAACAAAGTTTTGAAAAATCTTACTAGCACATGCTCCTGTTCGACTTTGGCAGAAAACACACTTTTGACTTTTTTTTTTTTTTTTTTTTTTTTTTTTTTTTTTTTTTTTTTGTTAAATTAATCTAGGGTTGCATTCTTCTTAGAAAGACTGCTGGAAAAACTCAAATTGCTGGAAACATGATCTATAATTACTGACCCTCATCAAGTCAGCCAATATTAAATTGCAAAGTAGATTTTTTTGGCAATAAAGCTATAACCTAATCATACAAAGAAAATCGAGTTGGGGAGTAAAAGAACAAATGAAGTCCAACATTTGTGACAACTCAGAAAATGAGATATGAGCAGCAAATTCACATGAAAAAAAAAATGAAAATGTATCCTGAACATGAGTAACCACTTTCTAGATTTGTACTGCATGACAAAAAAAGCAAAACTAATTCTTTCCACATCTTGGCTATGGCCAAAGATTTGTCAAATATCGAGCATAATATTCAAACAGTGGGATATAATTTTATCAAATTTTGTAGTAATGAACAAACTGTAAACTATAGCTGCACTGCATTTTTTCTACTTTTATAACAATGTTCTCTTTTCTCCATAATTTTCAGGTTCACTTTATTCACTTTTGTTACTTGGGATTTGGAGGGAAGAAAAATCTTAAGTGCCTTTACATTTCTTGGCAAAACAGAAAATGTCATTACAGACGTTCCATTAAGAGATTTCTGTGATATTATACATGCTTCTGTCAATTATGAAATTCTTATTATAGGCTTTAAAGCAAATATAGAGGCTGATAGATTCCTGAACTACATATAGATGTACTATGCGTATGCCACATTAACTTTTTAATAGTGTTAAAATTATTAGCTTATCACACTATAAAATTGATTCATCTCTCAAGTTTGACACAAGTTTTTAAAAATTATAGAATTAATTCCTGGGCTAAATGGATCTTTTTCAGTCTCTGTTTCTGCTGCTGCCCAGACAAAACAAGGCAACCACCCATGTAACTGAAATACCGCTACTTCACGAGCCTAAAGCAAGAAATTTCAGAACTAAGACCACAGTCATTTATTTCTTAAGATCAACTAACAAATGAGGTAGCATTACAAATCTTCAGCTTATGTATGGTCATCCACAATGCTCAGCAAGAATGTATTTTCTCTTCAAATAAGCCAACTATATTGCTGAAGAGAGGGATTTAACGCTCCTCTAGAGTTCATTACCAATGAGGACTTCCAAACATCAGCCTCAAAAAGATAACTAGTGTTACATCGCTATGCTAGTTTTCCTCTATTCCTAAAATCCTGATAAAAACTAGTTCAAAATAAAAAGCCAAGCAGCAGTCACCAAAAAAATACAGACATCAGTGGACTTGGGGAAGGGAGGACCCGAACAATACAAAATCAGGGATTTTTACAAACTTTCAGACCACTTAAGCTAGCTCGCACTTAGCTTGTGGAAGACAGTTTCTAGACTCGGCCTAGAAACAAGTTTATAATTTTAATCAATGAAAAGTCAGTTCTGCCTGACTTACTTATATTTCTCTGGTTTACAACAGAGCAAAACATCCTTCCAGCTCCAAATTCAAATACCATACTAAATCCAAGTTCAAATCTTGCTCAAAAACACAAAAAAAAATGACTACCACTTTTCAAAAAAAGAATTACTAATTGGTATGGACCTTAAGGCCTTTAACCTCTTGTTTATTCTGTTCATGGTTGTGGGTTGGCAAACATCAAAATAAAAAATTTGTTCATCAGTCATCCACTTAAGCAACTTTGAGATATAGCTGAGAGCTTTACTTGACAGTCTTTGAATTTTAGTCACACTCCTTCTGACAAAAACATTAAAAATCCTTTAGCAGATGCTTCACTCCCAAAGGAGTTTCAGAGAACAAAACCACGTCATATGCATATAGGACTGAAACTCCTACTGACAGAAATGCTAAAAATCTCCAACAGATGCTTCAGTCATCAAGGAATCTGAGAGAACAAAACCTTGTCATCTGCACACAGAAACTGACACTGGTCATTTCAGACTGAGGAAAGGCAATTTCCTCCCTTCTTATAGCACAGTTATTTCAGTATTATAAAAATTAAAACTTCTAACCTGCCATATTCCCCTATTTTCTCATTGTAACTTCAGTAAGAAGTATTTCAGCAGGCTAATCTGCAAAAGCCCTTGTATTTATTCAAATAATTTTTGGTAGAATATATAATTCAACTAATACAAAAATACTGCTAGGTTATAAACTACCTTGTTGATTTACTGAACTTATAAAAAGTTTGAGTGAGATTTGAAACCACTGCAGAAAACCATAAGAGATAACTTTTTCTGTAATGGTCATATGGGAGGATTAATTACTATGTTACCCTTACAATAAACAAGGGAGGAAAAATCCTCTTGAAAGTGGATATGAATAAGGAATTCAGTTCTACACCAATTTTACCAGTGCACAATATATTAAACTTCCAAAATAAATGCAGATTTTCTCCAAAAATCTGTTTCATCAAACATTCTCTTCAAAAGGTATAGTAGTTCACCAAAGGAAACCAACAGCCAATATCATAACCCAACACGGCATCTAATATCTAAGGTGGCTTTTAAAAGGACAGAATTTTGATAATCTTGTTAAATCAACTAAAGTTTTGTTAAATCATCCCATAAGCTAATAAAGTAATCAAGTACTACCTAGCAGACAGTGCACTCCTGAAGTACAGTAACAGCATATAATGCAAGAACAGCCCCAGACTGTCAAAGGGCACATCTAATTAATAACCTATCAGGCCAATACACGCTGCATAGGAAAAGAGTACAAAACGAGGTGAACTATTTAATAATACATGCCCAATATCCTCTCCCTGTACCAGCACGTCGCAATTCAGGGATTTTCAAATGCAGAGGTAAATACCTTTATATTCTCCAAGATCATATTAACAATAACAACCCCCCAGCTCCTAATCAAAATTATTTATATGTAACTTGTCCTACATCTGTGATTCCAGAATGAGAAATCCTGCTGTCAAGTTTCTTGTATTCCCTGCAAAGACAAGGCACCCAGATTTCAAGAAAGATAATTATAAGTAACTTCTTTGGTAAATAAAACACCTACACTTTTAAAGATAAAACTGGTTCAATACTGAATCCAATCCAACACATTTGTTGCCAAAAGAATACCAAGTGAAAAAAACGGATGGAAGTCACTGCTTTAGCACTGGCTAGAGCTTGCTGAAATTGCCAATGAGATGCTAGTAGCAGAAACTTTGTTTGCTGGATTCAAGGGACTATTTTCTTACATTAACAGTGCAGTTAGATGAGACAGGCTTAAGGGATAACAAATCGCTGCAATCTGAAGGGACAACACGGCTCCATCACTTCTTTTCCCCTTCCTCCCCACACCACACCAGCCCACTCTCTTCAGCTGACTCCAGTCCTTATAGCTGATCTCCCTGGCACATCGATTCAGCTCACCAAGCCAGCATCAATTAACCCAGCAGAGAAAACAAGAGTAGTATCTCCCGTCTACTGAAAACATCATCACAGCAACCTTGTCTAAATGCTGCTTAATTGGGTTAAATGAAGTGGTTGAATAAAAAGTTGAGAAACTGTTTTGCAGCTTAAAAATACATAGTCATTCTCTTCCGAGGAATGAGTAAGAATAATGAATGAGAAATGAAATCTCCCAAGTCTAAAGAACTGCAGAATACAAGTGAATGGAACTTTTTACTTACTGAGCAAATTTTAAATGGAAAATATGTTTGGGCAAAATTGCTGGTCTTACTACTTCAGATGTGCTAGATGAGTACACATCAAATTTAAAATGCTATTTGTGTATTTAATTGAATTTTAATATCTATCCAAGTGAGATTCAACATGAGTTAAAAAAGACATAATTCAGTATGCCCTAACAGAAATGTGAAAATTAAAGATCTGAGAAATAAAACAAAGCATGAATTAAACAGTCTAAGTGCTTAAACAAAGCTATCACACAAAGATTCCATACCACCAAAGCTGACTGAAGATTAAAGATAATTTGCAATCCAAAGCTCATTCATTTTATCCATATGCTATTTCAAAAGAATAAGAGACCTCTTATTATACTAGTGGAATGATTAAAATACTTCCTTCTCCATAAAAGCCAGACAAATTAAAAAGTTCTCCAAACCAAAAATTTAGTAATGGGGTACTTTTCCCATAAGCAAGTCAGTTAATGAATTAAGTTCTGCCTCAAAGCCACATTGTAAAAAACGAAAACCTAAACATAGATAGGTATGAAAGCAGATACACCTAAGCAGACATAATTCAAGGTATCAAAAGTTAAAGATATTTCAGGGACTGAACTCATGGTATTTAATTGCTTTTCAAAAAGCAAGGGACTTGCAGGTCTGTCCTAATAAGCATGTTCTTATACAAAAAGTCTCATCCTTAGCTAGCCAAGTTTCTTGAAGATTTAAGTCAAAAGGGCATAAGCAATCTCCACCATCTAAATTTTGCTATTTTTTTTAAGGCCAAATATTCTATGAAACAATCTTGATTAACTTTTATTGTCGTTTTCATCAAGTCTAATTCATTCAACTGCACTCTTCAGCTCTTATTAAGTTAATGGAATTATTTACAAGGTGCTAAGTACCAGGCCCTTTTATCCCAGAATTACAATTCTTAATCCTATTATTTACATGTAGGTTTTGAGCAATAAGGCCCAAATGATTTCATCTATGTACCAGACTGACTTTTGAATTACTCCTCCTCAGCAGGATGAACTATGATAGTAAAATATATTTTTAAAAATCAGATTCAATATTACAAGAGAACTACTTTATACTGCTTCCACTGCATTTGAATTTTTTGACAATCTTTGAAATTCTACCTTGGTAAATATACTCCGATCATAAATCTCCAGACAGTAAAAACTTCAGGCTGTAAAAAACTGGTACTTGCAATAATAAGTACTGCAGTAATAAGCAGTATAATGATATTCTAAGAACATTCCATGCATCTTCAAAAGCAATAGGAATATTTATTATGAAAACCTTGTGTTAACATATAGACCTTATGCGGTACACTGAAATTTAGCTTATTATGCTGCATCAAGAAGGAGAGCAAAGTCTAGAATTGTTTGATTCTTCACCAACTATTGTATAGACCCAAACCTTCACATGATGATAACACCAGCTGATAACACAGTACATAATGAAGTAATATCCAGATAGCCAGAAATGTGCCTTATATGGCTATATAAAGAAAATACTACAGAGCCAAAATATTACTTATCTGGGGTAACCTCCATCTCTCCCTGCTTCTTATCCCAGTCTTTCAAAGATAGGCTTTGAACGTTTTGCAGCTGTCCAACACTAAGGCTAAAGAATTCAACAACCATGACTGTACAGGCAAGAAAGATTCTTCTACCATGTTACCCAGAAATTCATGACCAGCCAGAGGCACAGAAGAAGCTCCTGACTGCAAATTACTTTAACAAAATATGGATAAGGTTCCAAGAGCAGATAAACCTGTAAAATTACTCTTTTTTCTTCCACATAATTCTTCAAAGGATTTGCCACTATACAAACTACCACAGACTATACATAACTACATTGAGTTTTAGCCAACCTCTCACAGCCAAAAATATCAACCACCACCACTACACACATTTTCTTACTGAGATTTTCAGAAGGTCTGCATAATCTTATAACCATGAAGTTAGTGAGCCATTTCATATTTCCTGAAACTAAACTGCACATTAGATGATTCACCAATTAGTGTATTCATGAAGCTTTAAAAAGCAATCAAAATTTCATTTTTGTTGAAAAACTTAACAGAGATGTCCAGCTATATGCATGGAAAGAGCATGGGTTTTCCCCCTCCCTTTAAGTAACAGCTATGTTAGTTGGTGAAAAATACTCAATGTGTCAGAGTTAATTTATAGAGCTGACAAAGTATAAGGGCTCCATAAGGTAGAGCATACATTTACTAAACTTTAAATATAATATTTTAAATAGATATAGCTCAGATTAAAATAAGCTGTCCAACAACCACACCACAGAAACACACATAGTTTTAGGACACTTTATTTATTAGATCAGCTACATGTTTGTTCCAGACTAATACACAGGTTAACAGAAACAGAGAAGTGGATCAGAAGGCTCATCAAAAAACCACATAAATTGAAATGCACTTTTTAATCCAGGAAGATTATTTTAGAAGACAGTGGGCATCTCAATACATTGTATGTCATGACCACATGGAGGAGATGCATTGCCTATTACTTAGTACAAACAAGCACAGTGGCCTTACTGAAGCCTGTAGGCACTACTACAACATAAATACTAAGTTCTCATTTCTCCTTAAGTTCGAAGAAACTACCAGTAATAGTTCCTGGGGAAACCAAGACAAGGAAATCAGCCTAGAATAGACAGCTATTCAAGAATTACTTAATTATCCAACCTATTTCAGGAATCTGTGTTCTAGGTGTTTACGATGAAGTCATTGCAAAGATTGCAAAAATTGCAAAGGGTTTTCTTTTTTTTTTTTTCCCCCTCAATTCTACAAAGTCAGATAAGCACACCTTAGTGATTTAAGCTTTTCAATGAAGAAAGAGGAGTCTTTCTTAGATTTTACGTTTACCTTCACCATTTACAGTACTAAATGCAACATCACCACTTTAACTGAACCTTAAAAATAGATAAGCCTACTGTACGAAAGTCATCAAAATCTCAGGAGGTATCTAGTAAAAACTGAGCTATTTAGCTACAGGGTATCAGGGTATCATAGGACAAGGTTGTTTATTAACAGCAATTATCACTATTCTTAGTATTTCCTTTGATTAGACTAAAATTCATCTTCTACTCAACTTTTAATCTTATGAATGAGACCAGAAAAATGCATGATATACCACCTGGTACTATTAGTCCATCAGGAAAACACGTGAATTGCCATAACAAACTAGATGAATAGTCCCTTACCCAGAACCTTTACTCAGACTGACAGGTTTCACATGTTTCAAAGAAGACTAAAAGAACTCTTGCTAATAAAATACAGTTCCTTTCTRATCCCTTCCATCTGCTCTTTCTTAGATGTACCTGCTACCATTAAAAAACAGTTATAGAGGAGAAATTCTAGATATTCCTCCAAGAACTAAAACAGCCATTTTTTCAAAGCTCTCATATGTATCAAGTCATGCCAACCTATTGCATGCTACTCAGCTGTTTGAATTCACCAATTCACTATATTGCTAGTACAATTCTGAAATCAGAGTAGATGCAAGACATTTAGACCAATCAGAAAAGCAGAACAAGTTTTAGTAGCTCAATCTATCAGGTCTCAACTGTTCTGAGACTTCAATTTTTTTTTTCCTTGTAGTTTGCTTTGGATTGACAAACGATACATTCTGCAAGTATAGTTAATTCACTCTACCACACTTGTTAACATACAAAAAACACAGAAGACAAAAATCAAATCTACTCTTATACAGACCCTATCACTTATGCTGTTTTGATATCAGGTATGTCTGAATACACTGGTTCATAGATTAACAACTGAATGAATTAGGAGATAGTCAACTTGGAAACTTGCCTCATTTCAAAAATGAATGCGAGATCATACGAACCCTGCCTCAAGATTCCTATGACATAACAAAGAAATCGTCCTAATGTCATCTGCACACACAGCAGCACAATGAGAGATTGAAACTCGGAAGAAAAAAAGTTATGAGATCTTAATCAATAAGACAAAATATACTTTGGGGATATACTGTACTGCGTGGTCATTACTGAGTGACAACCCTCATTTCCTTTCCAGAAATGGGCTTATGAAAGGACATTCCATCCCCCTTGATAATTTGTTGGGACTCAAAATTTCTGGTGCACATAAATCGCAATCTCAATGTTGTACAAATGTACTTTTGTGGGGAGCAATGGAACTAGAAATGCTCTTTTCTAGGAGTACTATGTCTTGGAATAATGTCCCTAAACCAAAATTAATCAGGCATATATGAAAGGGAATTAGGAGCTGCATCACCATTCTGAGATAGTAGAATAAAAATAAAAGCACTTCCAGAAAGCCATGTTGCAACACGGATTCAGTACTGAAGTTCACCAAAAAGGGTCTACCAACTGAGTCATCTCCATCCAGTCTCAAGACATGAGTCACATGACATTAACAAAATTAAACTACTCTCTAGTTACTTTTTAAATGCTAATGTACTTTAAAAATCTTTTAAAATATTTACCATACTGCCTGCAACTGCAGAAGGGTCTTTATTGCTAGTCACACAGAAATAAAGAAAAAAAAAGTGCCAAAGTGCCATAAAAGGCAATTACTTGTCTCAAAGACAATTTTAACTTTAAAGAAGAAAGTTACACAAAAGATCTTACAATAAAATGAAAATTCAAGAATACAAAATCTTCAATATATATGAAGCATTTGTAGCATTCAGATAACTAGTTTGCAGCCTTCTGCACAACCTTTTAAAGTCAGGAAAAAGCTCTCATGATTTTCACTCTAATTTTAATATTCAATGCACATACCTAGTTCACCTATCTTCTAGAGGGGACGGATCAATTTAAAATGAGAGCCAGTCATCTCCTGTGCAATTTTTAATGGAACATATTTATTTTTAAATAAGGTTATATAAATGCAAGCCTTAGCAGTACTTTCCATTCATATCATCTCTCTGCAAATAGTTCATTTGGGCCACATCTATCCTAAAGCATTCTCTTGCTGTATACTACAGCAAAAGCACTCTTGAAGTTGTTGCAATTTATGCAAGCGAAGCCTAATCTGGTTAAGGTGCAGCTATGTCACAAACCGAAACACAACCAGCTTTAGTGGTAAAAGCATCAGACCTGTAATAGGGTTTGCACGGCAGCATCCCATTGTCAGGGRTTGTATCCCATATAAGCCTCCAGGGTAAACACAGCCTAAGATTTACAGTTTACGGTCATATGAAACAACATATAAAAATCCAACGAGCTTTAGAGAAGACAGGGAAAGCAGAGCAGCATTCTGCGAGCAATCTGGGGAACGGAACGGTGACTACTGCACACCGTGCGTCCCTGTGAGCGCACGCCCAGAGGAAAGGCAGACCTGCTGCAGCAGGGCAGACCCCTCGGGGACACAGGTGTGCTTCACGGGACTAAGCTGCTGTGCCTCCCTGCAAGCGCCGAACTGCAAAGTCAACCACAGCAGAAATAACAGATTTATAGCGCCGACAGCTCAAAAAAAAAAAAAAAATACGCTCACAACTCTGCGCTGGACGCGTTATAAGAAGTCTTCCAAAGTTTTGGTCCCCCCCTCGCTTAGGAGGGGGAGAAGGAAGGCGCCTGAGCGCACCGCCCCCGCACAGGGGGCAAGAGCCCGGCACGGCAGGCCGGCGAGAGCAGCTTCCCGGCGGGCACGGCGGGGCGCCGCAGGACGACCCACCGCTCCGGCACCACCGGCGCCGCGGCTGCCCGCGCCCGGC
>NW_028186579.1:5029411-5097546 GCF_003343005.1 Rhea americana | reverse complement strand
CCGCGACCGGGACCGCGACCGGGACCCACCGGCAGCCACCTACCGCTCCGCTCCGCTCTGCTGCGGCGGCGGCAGCAGCGACGCCTCAGCGCCGTGGCGGCGGCTCCAACGGCCGCAGCATCCTCCGCCGCCGCGCCTGGGCCCGCCGCTGCCGCGCCGACGGTGCGATCCGGCGGAGCCCCCTCCCCGGCCCCCCTCCGCCGAATGGAAAATAGTTCCCCGGGCCCCGGAGCGGGGTGAGCGGGAGCGACACCTCGGCAGCCAATGGGAGCCGGCCTGGCTCTCCGCAGCGCCAATGCGAGCGGCAGCCCCGCTGGGGCGGGGCTACGCCCAACCTATGGGACGGCGGCGTTCGGACTGACCCGCTAGGATGGCTCTGGAGAGCCTCCGTTGACGACCATTTTGGAGTCGGGCACGATGCCCACTCTGGGAAGGGGCTCGCCAGCGGCCATTTTGGGTGCGGGCGGGGGAGCCCCGCGGAGGGGCCTGGTCACGTGGCTGCGGCGGCGGGAGGGAGGAGGCAGAAGAAGAGGAAGAGGAGGTGGCAGCGGTGGCCGCGCCGCGCCGCTTCGGCCTCACGGCTGCTGCTCAGGGGAGCAGGGCCCGGCAGCCGAGGCCTGGCCCGGCAGCCGGTGCTCGGAGGCCGTGGGTCGGGCCGAAGCTCGGCCGGGGAGCAGCGTGACAACGGCCGGGGCAGCAATTCTGCGCTGCGTGCTGCGGAAAACTTTTTTTTCTCCCTCCTGAGCCTTTTCTGGACCAGGGAGCTCGGCATAAGTGCAAGTCGTGCCCTGTCAGCATGGCTTACGGAGGAAGAACCCCTGCCGGCGCTGCGAGCAGGGCAGAGCAGTGGCCGTGGCGGGGGTGCCAGCCCCCGAGACGGGCCCTTCCTCAGCTCGCGACGTCTCGCYGAGACACACGCCATGGGGGCAACACCGGCAGCGGTGACCCACGTTGCCAGCCCACGGCCTGTCCTCTGGCCATGGCTCCTGCACCTTGCACCGACAGCTTTCCCCGAGCCTATCATGATTACCCACTCAGCCACCAGCAAATGCTTTTAAGAAGTGTTCCCAAATTTGTGGGGTTTTTTTTCTTTTTAAAAAGATAGTTACTTGGCAAACATACCTGCTGTGATAGCTTCTCATGTAAGTAATGCCTCCAGCTGCTCTAGCATTGTATTTGGAGAACTCAAAACAAGTTTTTTGTAACCGGAAAGGACTACTAAATGCTTACAATTTCAGATTCCTGAAGATGTTTATTATTGGAAGGGATTAACACCATGTTCACAATAGTTTCCTTTCCTTCCCTCCCTCCCTGTAACCGGAAACAAATTCATTCCTTGGCTGAAGCATAGATGAAGTAAATCTAATCACATCAAGCAACACGATTGTGCATTGCTACTCCAGTACAAAAAGACAACTTGGTATTCCAAGTAACAGAGTTCATCTCATTTCTCTGCATCTGTCAGAAAAACTGAGACATTGCAGTGTGGAGGGTGGGCAACTACGCAGGAGAAACTGTTTGGATGGTCAGGCTCAGAGGGCAGTGGTTGATGGTTTGTGCTCTACGGGGAAGCCAGTAACAAGGGGAGTACTACGGGGTCTGTACAGGGACTGGTTCTGTTAAACATCTTAATCAATGACCTGGAGGAGGGAACAGACTGGTCATCAAGTTTGCAGGTGACACCAAAATGGGGGGACTAGTCAACACACTTGAGGGCAGAGCTGCCATCCAGAGGAACTGAGATGGGATGGAGGAACAGGCTGACAAGAACCTTAGGACAAGCAATTCAGCAAGGACAAGTGCAAAGTCCTGCGCTTGGGAAGGAAGAGCGCCTGCTGGAGCCTAACAGGCTGGGGAGCAGCTCTGCAGGAAAGGACATGCAGTTGTTGGCAGAGAGCAAGCTGGGCATGAGCTAGTGGCATGCCCTGGCAGCAWGGGAGGCCAGCAGCACCCCAGGCTGTGTCACCAGGAGCATAGCCAGGAAGYTAAGAGAAGTGATTATCCCTCCCTACTAGGACCACATCTAGACTACTACCACCAGTTTTGGATCCCCCAACAGAAGAAAGACATCAACAAACCGGGGCAAGTTGCCATAGTGGCTCTGTGCCACTGCAGGGGGCATCGAAACGGCTGGTGGCTTTGGGAGCACTAACAGCAGCCTCCCAGTACCTACAAGGAGGTTATTGAGAAGACAGAGCCAGCAGCTCTTCACAGTGCTGCATGGTAGGAGGATGAGAGACAACGGACATAAACTGAAACAAGAGACGTTCAGGCTGAATATATGGAAAACCTTTTTCTCTGTGACGACAGGCAGTGGAATGGGTTGCCCAGAGACGGTGTTCAGTTTCCGTCCTTGGAGGTTTTGAAGACCTGACCAGGTAAAGGCCTGAGTAACCTGATGTGGCCTCACAGCTGCCCTGCTTTGAGCAGGAGGTTGGGCTACAGGGATTCCTGAAGTCCCTTCTGAGGTCCCTTCCAACCCAAGATCCTAAAACATAATGGTACAAACGTGTTATTAAAATTTCACAGACTCAAGGAGTGTAAAATGTCACAGTCATATTTTAGATGAGTTCCATCTACTTTTTGTCAACAAGACTGCTCCCTGATCAGGGGCATCAGCAGAAGTTGCTACTTTACATCTAAAGATGGTAATAATGGTCACTCGATGTAGGCTYCTGGGTCATTAAGCAGATGATACAAATCCTGAAATTATTTGTTTAGTTGAAAATGGCTGCAACAGCCCAGAACAATTCATAGGCRGAAGGGGGGAAGGGAATTAAGTGGAAATAACAGATCCCTGGCCTCATACTACTGTTTGTTACTTTAGCTCTCTCTCCATTAGCTGCTTCCTAATTGCTTCACAGCTTGTACTTCTTCACTGGGACCCAGTAGAAGTGCAATGGCAAAAAGCTGTCAGCAAGTAAAAGTCCTATAGGTGCTAGCAGCTCAGTATGAAAAAAGGTTCCCCAAATCTTAGAAAAGACCTAGTGTTTGCAACTTCTTGCCTCAGGCATTGTGTTGTCTTTTCTAGAGGGGTAAGAGAAAGTCTGTGCCGGAGAAGTTTCTTGATCAGTTTGAGGCTGTAGAACAGTCTCCCATGGACACCAAGGACTAATTCACACCTCACAACAACCTCCTTTAAATACACGACATGCTTTTTTGACCTTGCTTCTTGCACACAGAACACAGCCTGGTGTTTCATTACGAGCAGAAAAATCCCAAAGATGAAACAGTACACTGCTTAAGCAATTCTGCACCTTGGAATAGGATAAAAAATATAATGAGCCATACATAATTGATGTTAATTGCATTCAAAATGATACTGATGAGGCCAATGTGTGATTTTACATTTCTAGAACAGAATAACACTCGTGAAGGATTCATATGCACCCTGCTCAGATGCACCTAGAATTGGCACTTGGCAGGCCTATATAAACAATTCAAGAAAGAAYGAGGTTGCAAGTAACAACAGACAAAATACATATATAGCCAGCCTGTGACAGAATCTAGTTAGTGTAACAGTTAACATCACCACATCACCAGAGAGGTTTTGCTTCTAAAGCATAACTTAATCCACTTGTATGACAGTTCTGTAAATAGTTTTTACTTCAACTTTCAGACTGTTTCCCTTTGTAGTTACTTCTGTAGTACACCATCATTCAATCCAATCATAGCCTGTAGTAAAAGGTTTTATGTTAGATAGTTACAGAGACTTCTCAGAAGTATAAAGTTTTATTAACATAAACCCCCAGATTTGCTGTATCTCTTGTTATTCATAGAGCAAATCCTCTTGATGTTACTGTTTCTGTCAGGATTAAGGTTCAGTTTCAGCTAGAAAAATATCTGCTAATCCTGCATCCACTCAAATGCCATGTCACTGTAACCAGAGATTCATCAAAAATATCATTCACACACTTCAGTCYCGTTACATATTTTCATCTGATAGAGCAGATATTTTAGTGCATATGTMAAGTTTGACATCCCAAGACAGAAATGGTTAATAAAGTAGAGCAAAGATTTCAAGCTATTCATAGAGTATGGAGCAATGGTTCAGTAGAAAGACCATCAGACCAACATCTCAGAAATCAATGTCTGCTGCTCTTCTACAAACTTTTCACATGACCTGGAAGGAACCCCTTAGGTCACAAGGACCTCACCTCCCTTTTACTAACACAGGAACAATGCATCCCTAGTCAAAAAAGGAGCATCGCAAGACTGAGTCCATTTGTGCAGAAAACAAAGCACTAATATACTACAGTGAAACAGATCATTATTCCTAAGAGCATCACATTCCTCCAGTTAGGATTATATCCATTTAATGGAACCCTCATTTAGCAAGCTGAATTAAGGTCTTTAGTATAATAATTATTTCTTCTTCCCAAAACCCAACTTCTTTAAACCCTACATTTGCAAATCTGCATGTCTAAAGAACCTTCTTCTCACTTATTTCCTTCCTTTTATTTTCACAACCAGGAGTACTTTCATGTCTTTTCTTAATTGTTAGCTGGATTAACCCCTTCATGGAAACACAGAAGAAAGAAAGGAAATCACAGATAACTGAGCAAAGAGATGAATAACAAAATACCATGTGATTGTAATGAACTGATGCAGAGCTAGCAGCATAGCCAATATTAACTGGCAATCTCTATTCAACTTTGGTCAATCAAGTTACTTACTGTTTGTGAACCTAAAAGTGGCACTTGAGGGGGTATAGTGAGTTCTTTCATTATACTCCATTTTATAAATCTATCTGAAGAGTTCATTACTTAAAATTGGCAATAGTCAGAAAAAACCTTTGACCAAACCAAAGCTTTTAAAGCTTCAGAAAACTGCTGTTCAGAAGACAACATCTGAAAGGGATTTTCACTGCTGCCACAGATGTTTTGAGAGCTATTAGGATTTTCTTTGGTTTTGCTTTTAAATAGTCTCTTCTGACAAAGTAAATAGATAGGTTTCTCTTATTTCTGATTCTCTAACAATCTATGTGGTCCAGGGGTATGATTACAGGACTGGGAATTGGGAATCTCTGACTTCCACTGTGACCCTGGAAAACTCATTTGTGCTGCATTTACAGTACAGCAGGCAAGGGTATGTAACGTGATTTGGTGCATGCATCAGCATTTGGGGAATTAGTAGAATTCCTTATTAGTTGCACCCAAATCCCCTCAGGGCTCAAGGGAAAGAACAACTCTGGGATATAGAAAAGGGATTGTCCGTTCCATGGGGATTTTCACAAATTCTCAGCTGCCTCCACATGCTCACCCAGACGCTCTGGATTTTGTCACATCAAGTACACAGCTAAATCAGCAAATATAAAGTCTTGGCACATGCATACAGTCTGACTGCTTTAATTGTATTTCAAGCTCAGCAGTTATAAAAATCAGAGCCTTGCTCTCATTCTGAGGGCCCAGAAACAAATGTTCACCTCAGAATGTTTTAACTCAACTGCATTTATATATTTGCATTAAAAAAAGAAGAAAAAAGCCTCAGCATGTCCTTAATAAGTAAAAAAAAGAAGTGCAAGACTAGCTTAATGACTTCAAATCTTCCTGTTGACTGACCATGGTCAGATGCAGTTGCTTTTTAGATAGCAAGCAGAAGAGGATAGATATGCAGCTGCTACCACATTATGCGATCTATGTGAAGTGCCTGTACCATACTGTAGAGTGCAATTAGGGGAACTCTAACTCCCTGAGCATCTCAAATAAATCCATGGTCTGAAGAGGAGGTTGGACCAGATGATCTTCTGAGGACCCTCTCAACCTTAATTATTCTATGATTTCCCATTTTTGCCACACTCAAAAACTTATTTTTGCTTTTAAAAAGATCTATCAGTCAGATTTAGAAGTATAACTGAAAGAGTATTAAGCCTGCAAGCTGCTTTTTAGATTTTACCTGCCCTCTGTGCCAAATCTACTGACATTAGAGGGTTCAGTCCATATTCTGAGATCTGAGCATGGGCAGAAGGGACAGTCTGTAGTTTATCTCACTTTCTCCTCTCCTTTCCAAAAGCACAAATCAAAACATTAGTTATTTCAGAGGAAATCTGTGCAATGGACTAGGCATTCTCTGGCTGCAGAGCATTGCACACGGGAAGCCATTCTTTCCTGCAGAATGGCTTTTGTGTCTGAAAATCTTTTGTTTTGTTTTGCACTCCTCAGCCGTATTACCTGGTTTAATAGGAAGTGTTAACCTCTCTCTACCAACCTTCTTTCATGGCCTTGATTTCCACTCTTTTCACAGTTCTCAAGTAACAGACTCCCCATTCCAGCCTCTTTGCTTAGTCATTGGAGAGATGGCGGCTGTTTCTAACGGGGACATAAATGCATCAGGCCTACAAATGGATGGCTCTGTGCCCCCTGTGACTTTGAAAGCACATTGGAGCAGACTCTRTTTCGCTTTTACAGAACAGCAAAATCCCGCAGTAGTGACAGGATTATTCTGAGTGAATTCTACAGCAGAGCGATGCAGTCTCCTTCCCTCGGGGCCTGCTTCTCCCACCGTTTCTTTCCACGCCTTCTATTACTGCTCCACCATCACAGCTGAAAAGCAAATATGTAGTGATTTTGCAACCTGGGAGCAAGGGTCTTCTTCATCTAATAGAAACACCTTCCATTCTGGTCTGCTACTCAGCCAAAGAGCCAGTAACCGAAGAGAGGGAAATTATCAACTGTTTTGTTCTGTTTACCATATGTTTCATTTTGGGGATCTGATAATGGGATGGAGGAAAAGAAATGAAATAGAGTGCTACTTACTATAAAGGGCAGAAAATTTCCTAATATCAAGCCCCAAATCTCCTTATGCTGCTTTAGTTATTCATGTTGGAGATTCAAAAATATCTACTCCATCCATAGGAATGCAAGTTAATTAAATGCTTGTTTTTTCAAGAAAGCATTCTTTGGCACTAAGTGGTCAAAAATGCAGATAAAAATTAAACTTATATGGAGTTTATTCTCAAAATCTAATTCTTAAACGTGTGTCTCAGAATGTAGAGAGTGGAGAGAATAAAGGATCGTTTTTTTAAAAAAAGTTTTTTACATTTGAATGAATTGTGTGTGTCTGTACACAGTCTTGAAAAGCATTTATCATCAAGGGATTTCTGCTGCAACTAATTAAACATCTTCTGTGATTTCTTATTTAATCACCCAGATGTTCTACAATAAAAATCCTTTGCTTGTTGCCATTCAATTATGTGCAATAGGTCTTTATTTGGTTTGACAGTTTGTCCATCAGATTATGGCACTGGCTCCCTCAGAGGATTGAAGTCCAAGGATTTCCTTGCAATTACTCTCCATTCACTAATAATCATTTCCGTTAGTTCTTAAGCTAGATATCTGTGCATTACTTGCCAAGGACAGCAGAAGGGACAGTCAAATATTATCTCAAATTTAAATTGTTCATATAAAAGTTTAACAATCACTCACCTGCAGTGTTAGCTTTGAGAACAGAAAAAAGACAAACCACAGCCTGCAAGTCTAAAAGCTATAATGAACTTAGGATCAAGTTTTTTAAAAAGTAAAATTTCTCTCATGTAATTTTAACAGAAATAAAAGAGTTTGAGTTAGAGAATTTTGGTATTTGCAGTGTTTGGCACTGCTGCTAAAAAAGCATTTAGCAGTAGAGGTAGGCAAGAAAGTCACCTGAGGTACAGCATGCAGAATACATATATTGATCTCTTCCCTTCTATGATATTGTTCATTATAGGAGTTGCTCATGTGATGATTTAGGGTATAATTTATAGGACTGCAGGCAAATGGAATCATGTTGAAGACCAACAGAATAAACTAATCTGCACAGATCTGGGGTGCAATGGCTAGAAAGTTTCTGGTAGCTGAGCAAGTTTACCTAGATCTAGATCAGTTTGAAGAACAGATAAATATCAAAGCTTAGTAAGCATTTCCCCAGTTTTTATGTAGCTAGTCATCACATACCAGAGCACTGTACTTTTATTCTGAGTTCATAGATACGCCAGTCATGGATGTACCTGGGAGGCCTGTCACTTCCCTGCTCCCTGTTAACGCTGCTGCGTGCTCCGACTCACACGGACGGGTCGGGCCCTGCAGCTGTGGAGCTGTCACTAGCCAAATCACAGCTGGATCCTTCCCTGCACGTGCTGGCAAGCATCATGGCAATGAGGAACAGCTCATTTGTCTGACCAACTGTTAATAAATTAGATTCTCTAGAAACCAGTAAAAATCACTTCCCTCTCTTCAAAATAACATGGTATTRCCATCTTGGCTAGAAACAAGGAAGCATGTCAACTTTAATCATATATATGCTTTTATATCCAGGGGTGGTACACCGTCTCTAAGGCAAGTATATATATATATGTGTGTGTGTGTGTATATATACTTGTATATACATATATGTATGTACACACACACACACACACATACATGGTCTCCTCATGCCTTTAAAAAAAAGATTGAAATGAAAGGGAACAAACTAGTTCAAATATATATATATTTGGGCTTAGGAATACATGACTTTGCAGGGTTTACTGTATTCCTCCTGCTGCATGGCAGTAGTATGGCATGGTTGCACAAATGTCTGCATGTCAGACTTATTTTTTTATGACAGTTTATGACAGTTATGTTTGCCTCCTCCTCCGTTTAAATCATTGCATTCAAAGTGAACCTGAATCAATTTCTCAAACAGGACAGCGCAGAGTGATCGCTGGACTGAGGTAATGACTAAGACAAATTAGAGAAGGCTCCCAGAAGAGCCTTCAAACGCCTAGAGAAGGGGCACATCCTTTACTGTGAGGTTTCAGGAGCTTAAGCATTTTATCTAATCAAAGGAAAGGTCATGAGATGACTTGCCTGCAGTGTGTAAGTAAATATGTACAGAGCAGACTAAAGTAATGAAGGCTCTTCAGTATCTGTCATAAAAAGGTATAACAAGAAGGACCAGCTGGAAGCTGAACTTCATTAAAATCAGAGGTTTTTTAACACCTTGGAACAGTTCAACGAGGACTGTGTGATCTTTCTCCATCACTAAAATCAAGACTGTTTTTCTAAAAAATATGCTGCCGTATAAGCAAGAATCAATTCAAGGCACTCCTGTGCTCTGTGTTACAAATTATTGAGACAGTTCTTTCTGATCTTTGAATCTTCTCAGCTAGGACGGGTTGGTCAGACTATGGCTAGCTTTGACTAGCGCTCCTGGAAGCTTTAACATTCTTCATCTCTTACCAAGCAACAAACATAAGAATAGGAAATTCCTTACTGACTTTGCAGCTATCAAAGAAAATCAAGTACATTACTTTCTTTGTGAACTTTAAAGCAAAAAGCTTCTCTGATCAATAGGAGAAAAAAAGCAGTTCTTACCAGCAATAACAAAAAGAGTACAGAAAGCATAGTTTCACAGAGAAAGCATGACTTTGCCCTGCCCAGCTTTATACTCCCTTCTACTTCGAGAGGCAGCTGTGGACAAGGAGTGATGACAAGGACTAGACAACGGTGAGCTGGAAATCTGAGAGCTACTTCTTGTTGGTAGGAGGTCAGTTGTTACCACGAAGGGCTGGAAGGAGGCAGGTTGATATTTGTCTCTTTTCTCCTTATAGCTCCTCTATCAGGGCAAAGACTAAGAACAGGCTTGAGTTTTTATAACACCTCTAAGAATTTTTATACCAAAGGAATTTGATTCTTTTATCACTTGGAAGGCTAGTGACGTAATCCTGCATCCCTCACTGGCCATGGGTGGGCATAATGAGTCCCCAGTTCTGGCCTGCATGTATCTCTGCCAGCTATCCTCTGACAGCTTTTGAACTAGTGAGACAGTTTCAACTGCATTTAATGCAGGTAAAAGAATCGGAGATGTGACATTTCCAGAAGGGTTCATGGAAGTTAGTGGCTAGGTATAGGGAAGAGACAAACAAGTACTGATGCTGAGGCAGAAGCTGTTAAAGTTGAGACCTTTTCTCATTTCCAGGAGGCAGCAGGCAACTGGCAAGGCAGCACAGATGTGTGGTGTACTATATTTGCATAAGATAACCTTTACAGTCTATGCTGTCTTTGTTGAGCTCTGTTATGGCTGTGGTCATATTGGCCTTTATACATGTGAGGAGCTGGATCCACATGGGTTGGTCTGCAGGGCCAGCTCACACAAACAGAGCTTTTCACTTGAGAAAGTATTTGCAGGATCAAGGTCTTACCGTATAACCTTTCCTTAAAGCATAATGACTTCAGTGAATGAAAGGAAGAGCCTGATTATTTTGTACAGTAACCTGTATAGTTATTTATACATCTGGAAGGGAAGTGTAAACTGTGATTGTTCTATTCAATAGCACTTTACACTTTGCACGTATATATAAATAAAGCATCTGCTTGATATACCCAAAGAATTCCCTCGCTGTATTTCTCAGAAAAATAAGTCAAACCAAAATATAAAATCCCAGCATTATATGTTCTAAATTAATATGCCCTAGTATTTCCAAGCCTAGTGGTAATTGGTTCCTTCCACTGTGATGCTCTCAGTATGCACAAAGTGGAGGCATGCAGGGGAACAGTGTGGGAACTCTGTAATCAACTGTCACTCTGCTTTCTGTGCATCCGTCAGCTTCGTTCCGTGTATAGTGGTGTTGAAGTCAAAGTTTATTGTCTCTTTGTCAATCTGAACCCACATAATGATGCTTTTATCAGAAACACTTTACTTTTGCTTTTTCACGTTCACATTATGTTATTGTTTGTTGTGCTCTTGCACACATTTACTTATTTTTCAGCATTTTTGTATTTCAAATGTCTCATTAAAGTCAGGAAAAATAAACAGGAATATGCCTGTTAATTTGTAAACTGAAAAGTTATTGCTATATTAGAATGAAACTGGAGATGCATTTTTACTATGTCTGCAGGAGACAGGGAACAGGATTCATTAGCTTTGAGAAGTTTTTTATTTAACAAGGAAAAAAATCTGAAGACTTTGGGACCTAGCACAGTTGATTCTCTTTTATTCAAGATGTTCGTGAAATGGAGTCAGACTTTGCTATATGCAGCATTCCTAAAAGCATACAATTTCTCCATTGTTGTAATATTTCAACTACAAAAATCTTGAAAGTCCAGAGAAAAAAATGTTTTATTTCCCTGAAAAAAGTAAATACAGCTCCAGGACACAAAGAAATGGATCAGAAGTGCCATGATCACTTCAAACAAAATTCCGTGTCAGTATAAAGCTAGTCAAGATCTTTTGGAAGGGTAATGTGACTTCTGTGCACTCTGTAAGACTTCACATGGTTTGTCTGTATTCCGGTAGGACCCATTCCCACTATACAACCTCCCAGGCCTTTTTACCAGTCCTTCATTCTCAGTATTCCAGGTGCCAATCTCCAGGTGTCCTCTGGATGTCATGTCTTCCTTGGTAAATTCATGTACTCGTTCTTTCACGTAGATATCAGACTTGGATCTTCTTTGTCTCCTGCCAAACCACCTGCACTCCAACAATAAGCTAGAAATATCCATATGAACAACATCAGGGTACCTCCAGTCAAAATCTGACTCAGATCAAAATCTGACTGTATCTTAGGATTTAGGTCCTGAGCCAGAGCCCAACAGGAAGAGACTGTGTGGCTAGTGGTTATCTTCCTCAGGCATCATCCGCCCTATTCCCTGCCAGACCCAGGCAGATATGGGATCTAGTTAAATTGCAGGAGGACGTGTTGTTACAAGGGGCCAAACACTGAAAATTCAAAGCATGATGCTGCTCGCTGTGGACTGCCTTTGTTGGTATGGACATCTTAAAGAGCTGTATCAGTATGACTTTCAGACAGGCTACAAGAATCTCAAGGACAATAGCAGATGCTCCAGACTATGAGGATGCCCTGAGTCTATTGAAAGAAATCAGATCACATCGTTTTTCAGGTCGTGGACACTCCCAAATGCCCACTGAATGGCATTTGAATGCAAAACAGTTCTCTGGGGAAAAAGTGGGGAATCTCTCTTTTCAGAGGGCGATTAAGTTTCCTGAAGAAAGACAATGATCCATGCATTGTGGGAGGATGACACTGTGAGGAGATAGGGCTTGGAAGAAGGTGCTCAGAGTCTGGAAACCCAGCAAGCTGCTACCTCCCACATTGGCCTGCTCTCATCTTTCGATGTTTATTTCCTGGGCTCAACGCCAGCTCCTGTGTGTTCTGCCAACACTGCTGGGCATGCCTCGCACAGTACCCTTGGCCAGCTGCTCCTGGGTCACTCTGCCTACTTTGTGTGCTGTGAGCCACCGTGGCTGCTTAACCTGCCCTGGGCTGCTACACTAACTGCTTCTCCCTGGTCCACCTCTCCCTGGTTGTTGCTTCTCAGTGTGCCCTTGACTAATCCTGGTTTTGCGTGAGGCGCTGCCTGCCCCTTGCAAGCTCTGAATCTCTGCCTCCTAGCTCCTTATCCAACTCTCCTCTCCAGGGTTTCTCCTCTCTGCACCCTGAAGCAGCAATTCGGAGACAGCAAATGCAGCATAGACATTAACCCAAATTTTTAAAATTACTCCAACACACTTAACACAGTGAGAGGAAGTTAGGGAGTACACATGTTCTTCTCTCCTAGCAACATCTTCAGTCRCATACCAAACCTTAGTTAGTGTGTCAGGAGTTATAAAATTGAATCACAGTTCAGCAAAGTGAAAAAGCAAGCACCCTTTTAATTTTGGCTGAAGTAGCAGGCTTCTCTGCAGACCAAGTGTCTCTGACCTGTATTCCAAAGTCTATGTGTCGGTGAGTACCATGACACATATATAGCATTAGGGCTTTCCTAGCATTAAGTGAGGATGAAGTGCTTCCTCTAGCCTAAGGATTGCCCATGAAAGTCAGAGTAGTCATGAGCAGTGTGATCATCTGATGCTTACACCCAGGCCTTTTCTCTTCAGATTGGAGCTAGAAAAACACTCCTCTTCCCCTCAATCAAACAGAAGAGAAGAATTAGTGGTGGCAACTCTAAGGTAATAGCAAGGACAGATAGCTGGAGAGGAAACAGTAACTATTTTCATTCTCCTGCAGAGGAATTCTTGGTTTCTATGAATAAATCCTGTCAGCCAAGCTTACTCTGAAGCAAAAAGGATGATAAGCATGCATCCAATAGACCATAGCATTTGGAAAGAGGGATTTGCAACAGTGACAGAGACCTCTGCAAAGCAAAAGTGGATAATCCCAGTGAAGGCAGAGCAAGCGGAAGCTAGTGTTGAGCCTTGTTTGATGTCTCTGGATGCCATTTTGGCTAATTCAGCAGAAATAATCCCAACATGGCACAGATTTAGTAGTAAGAGCTGTGGAACCCCCATCAGCAGATCAGTCAGCTCCATGTAGCTGGGCACCTCAAGCTACTAGATGGTTCCCTGCCTTGCCTTCACTGACCACTACCAATGTTGCCTGAGTGCAAAATCTACTGGAGCGTAGTGATCTGGTAGCTTGCAAACACACTCATCGTTAGTTTTACAGAGCCAAAAGTTTAATCTTCCCCAAATGAATAGAAGACAAATTTGAACTTAAGAAATGTGAAAGCCTCAGCTGTCAGAAGAGAACTTTCTGAAATGTTGACCTGAGCATCTAACATAGCTGACCTGGCTGGGGACTGTCCTTCAAAGAAAAGGCAAAGCTGCATTAACTGTGTGGAAAAGATGGACAGAAACAGATCCAAAGCAAGTTTTCAGTTTGGGCTAATTGGACATGACTAGAAGTAGAGTATATCTCCMGAAAAGAGGGGAGTGAAATAATCTTATACATTAGCATGTGTGTTTCACTGTGATTACTGTCTAATCGCTGTGGCTGAGGAAGAGCCTGTAAGCCAATTACTTGCTTTTTCTTTCAGCCCCTTGCTTTCTTCTGCCTGCTCCTGTGCAGCTGAACTGGTGGAAAGATCAAGATGTCCTTCTGGATTTTCTTGAAGTTGAGTCATCTGAGTTGTTGAAATAAGAACAGCTATGATGCTTGTTTCTCTACTGTTGCATGCTTGAACAAGCCTTGACACCACAGCTGGAACATCACCCTTCCAAATCAATTGTAGGTCCCCCACTCTGCACAGGTTTTTTTGCCCACTGGGCAAAGGACAGTCAGGCTGCAGGACAGCTTCAGGCCCCTCTAATGCAGTAAAATTGCAGACTCAGAGGGTTGTGATCAGTGGCACAAAGTCCAGCTGTGGGCAGTCACAAGTGGTGTCCCCCAAATGTTGACAYTGGAGCCAATACTGTCTAACATCTTCATTGATGAACCCTCAGCAAATTTGCAGATGATACAGAACTGGGAGGAGTGGGTGTTACACCAGATGGTTGTGCTGCTATTCAGAGCAAACTCAACAGGCTGTAGAAATGGGCAGAGTGGAAACTCATGAATTTCAAACCAGGCAATTGCCAGGCCCTGTGCCTGAGGAGGAGTAACCCCATGCACCAGTACAGGCTGGAGGCCAACTGGCTAGAGAGCAGATCTGCAGAGAGGGTCCTGGGGGTCCTGGGGGGTCAACAAATTGAACATGGGCCAGAAATGTGCCCTTGCAGAAAAGAAGGCCAATGGTATCTTGGGCTGCATTAGGCAGAGTGCTGTCAGCAGATAAATGGAGGTGATCCTTCCCCTCTGCTCAGTCCTGATGAGGCCACATCTGCAGTGCTGTGTCCAGGTCTGGACTCCCCAGTACAAGAAAGACAGGGATATGCTGGAGCAAATCCAGTGAAAGGTCGCAAAGATGATTAAGGGATTGGGGCATCTCTCATATGGGGAGACACTGAGAGGGCAGAGATTGTTCAGAGTGGAGAAGAGACAGCCCAGGTGGATCATATCAATGAATATAAGTACCTGATGGAAGGGAGTAAAGAGAATGGGGCCAGACTCTTCTCAGTGGTGCCCAGTGACAGGATGGGAGGCAATGGGCACAAACTGAAGCACAGGATATTCCACTTGAACATAAGAAAACACTTTTGCACTTTGAGAGTGGTTGAACTCTGGAACAGGTTGCCCAGAGAGGTTGTGGAGACTCTGTCCTTGGAGATACTCAAAATCTGAATGGATGTGGTCCTGAGCAACCTGCCTGAGCTGATCCTGCTCAAGCAGGGGGGTTGAATCAGATGATCTCCAGAGCTCCTTGCCAACCTCAACTATTCTGTGGTTCTATTCAAGAGCCTATTAGCACACAAAGCTACAGGTAACATTTGCAAAAGGAAAATTAGAAATATCCTAAAATGTGAGGTAAAACTATTTTTATAAAGATGCATTTTGCTCTGTCTCCATAAAAGACATTAAAAATTACTATGCCGTGTCCAAGCACCTCCCAGGACTGCAGAATGTGGTCTTGATTTTTCCTTTATTGAGCAATAGGAAATGACTACTTCAACTGGTACACCGTCTTTTGCTTACATGCTTGTTCATGCTGCAGAGCATCCCACGAGTACAGAACTTGGTTCTTGCAGATGCAAGGAAGAAGTTATATTTTAAAGTATTTTCCTTTGAAATTTATTTATTTGTGATATGTAAGTCTGCCCCTAGTGTTCTGTTACTAATTGGCAAGTTGACATACTTATATTTTGTTAGCAGTAAACAAGATCTACCATGACCTTAAAATGACAGAGGCTGAAGGTTTTGAGGGTAATGCAGATGATCTGCAGAAAGTCAGTGCTTTGCATTTGCTGAAAAATGGGTCTATGTTTAAGGTATTTCAAACTGAACATGTGAAAAACAAAGAAACCTCAAATCATTAGTTACTTTTGAAAATTTTAGCCAGGGAACAATTTTTCCCTGCTGGTTGCAGAGTCATTAATTTTCACTGAGTAGAATGTAATAACAAAACAGACCTCCCCAATGGGAAAAAAGCAAATCACTTCTCTTCTGGGTTTTCTTTTTTTTTTTTTTTCTTTTTTCTTTTTTTTTTACAGCAATAATAAAACATATTATTATGCACTTCCAACTATGGATGTTCTCCAAAGCAACTTGATATAAAACCCAAATCATCTAACTGGATGAGTTTTTACAAACAGATTGTTACAGCAGGGTAAGCCAGGAATGTTATTAGAGTGGCCTGAGGCACTGTACTATTCTAGAGAAACTGAAAAACAGTTAAAAATTTAGTGTTCCAAAATTCATTTTCTCAAAGGGGTTTTGTGGCACCACTGAGAGATTACAGCTATTCCTGTTCAACCAGCTATATTCCCTCTAAGACCTTCATTTGTGTCTATTTTGTCTGAATGTTCTGGATTGTTTCACCATGGCAGAATACTAATGTGAGCTGGCTGTTCTGTTGTCTGGACTTGTTTAGTTTTTCCTCTTTTCTTCAACAGCAATGCATTTGCATAGTTTTTCAGGCTATAGTAACAGTAGGAAAAGGTTGTGCTGAAACCTAGTTAATGCTACCCAAATGTGCGGCGAGGTTTGTATTTYCAGTACTGGGTCCCTGTGACTGCACAATGTCCTGCAAGATTAAAAGTCGCTGCCTGGCAATATTCAACATGGAAGACCAGTTTTCAACCCTAAYAGCACTTTGCATCTGGAGGTGCCCCTGTTCTTTAGAAAGAGGCTAAGCAATCTGATGTGGAGCTCAGATGCCTGTGGTACCCCGTACACCCTCMAAAAAGATCTCTCCTCACATCTGTGGGGGACATTGTCCTATAACCCTAGGAACACTAATACAGTTTTTAAAAAGCCATATTCTTACACTAGAATAAATAGAGTTCTAAGAGAATCTGTGTGTATATATATGCAAGTTCATATATATATATATATATAAAACTATAGATACTAAAGTTCAGCCTTTGTACTTAGGCAAGAGCCTATTCTGTGAGACTTCCTCATTCTTTTCTGATCCTGACCTATGGATGCTACAAACTGTGGTATAAAAATAATACATTGCTTCATCTTTGTGAGTTGCAGAATGAAATTTAGATGCAAATGGGTAAAGAATGAATGAAAAAAAAAGGCCAAGGTTTTGAATTTAGGTGTGAGAGACTTGCAAAATTGCTTTAAAATACTTTTTTTGTTCCCCAAGTCTTGGGAACACTTGACCATCAGCATAATCTTAGCATAAATTGAAGCAACCAGTCAGTCCCCAAGAGTCAGCACTGGAAGACAGCAATTAGAAAGCCATAAGCAGCCAAAACCTTTTGCCCAGTACACGTTAGCTCTTTTGCACTACCTGCCAGGAGGTGCTGTGGGAGATCTCCTGGCTGCAGCTCCRTGCTGTTTGGAGATCCCCATACACTGCAGCGAAGTAATTCTACGCTTGCCCTGTGGTATCAGAGCACGGAAGGTCACTGATRTTGAACTGAGGATTTAGGCTATTTATTCCTATAGTAATCTGATTATAATTTGTAATGTTCTGTAGTAATGRCTACTAATGTGATTTCTGAAGGCTAACTGCTAAACTTAAAAGAATGAAAGAAGTACTGGACCAGTCAATACAATGTCAAAACACCTGAATGATTTGAGTGAAATGATCCTGTTGTGTAAACATGTGCATGTGGGTATGCACAAATAATAATCAATAGCAAGAAGATGGTAAATACAAGAGAAAATGTGTCTCAAATTTTCTTTTAACTCTCCATCAGGAATGTAAAATTGCTGAAAATGCAAACTGAGAAATACAAATAAAGCCATAAGTGAAGAGAGCTGCACRAATGAAAATTAAAGGCAAATGAGAATAAAAAAGATGGAATACTAATCACACAATTCATCTGAATTCGATGTCATTTACATCAGGGTAAACCAGGTTTATGAAAAAATTAGCACTTACTTCATATACTAGGACTGTCTGGACTTACTACAGATTGGACATTAAAAGATATAGTTCTTATAGTACCATCTCAGCAAAGACTTCGAGTTTTCTTATTTTAAAGTAAATTCATGGCAATAACTAAAGAAGCTGAGAAAGGTTTTAGATGTGGATTTCACACACTAGAAAGGAAGCAAATTGTCTTAAATGTGTTATATTTTTAAACTATTTCATGATGGTGTGATGTTTAGCTAATTAAAGAGTAGGTAATCATTTTCCAAATCAGTTTTCTGAGCTTAAACTCCTYAGAACAGGATGTTTTACCCTACATTCATCCCTACAGAAAGGGAGCATAGGTGACTAATTTAGACCAGATATATAGTGCTCAGGTAACAGAATTAGGTAAGGCAAACTTCTTGATCCCCCTCCTCACACCCCCACATGTACACACACACCCTGGCTTGGCAGCGCAGTTAGCACTGAACCAAGCACATTCGTCAAGCACATACCTTGTCCCCGGCTTGCACAGCTGGGCAGCAATACAGCATCGCTGCGTCTGTACTCGCTGAAGGCAGCACTAGGCACTGTTTCATCCACTTCTATGTCACTCTGTATGGTTGCAGTGATAGTGAAAACAGTGAGCTTTGGGCAGTGGCCATTGTTTTCCACAGCCTTACCCCACTGTCCTGACAACTTCTTCAGGAATCTCTCCAGCTGCTCTTCTGGGCTTCAGATGGGTTGATGGGATCASCTTTCGGTAAGCCACTCTGACTGCAAATTCGGATGAGCATCACGTCTCATCAGATCTTTCCTTCAGCAGCAAGTATTTCTGTGAGTGCTATGCTATTCCAGACTGCACAGACCAATTTTACATCTAAGCCAGAGTCTGCTTTTAGGACATGTCTATCAGGACTAACATCAAATTCAGGAATGTAGATGTAGACATGTCTGAAAAAGCAAGCAGCAAGTTATGGTTGTTTCAAGCTTGTTTTGAGGCAAAAGGAGGCCTCAAGGGTACATCTCAAAGTGTAAAACAGTGACCAGATTAAAGGAGATTTAAAGCACAGATTAAAGGAGTCCTTATTAGAGTACATATTAGAAGAAGTAGGACAACTAGAACATCTTCTCAGGATGTGCTCAGAACCACAYAGAAATTGTTTCAAAGAGCACCGGCATATGACTAAAAGAGCCAGTATAAAGTGTTTGTGGACATCATGTGTCTCTCATCTTTACCACAGGTTTAGCCTTGCATGGACAAACAGTACATTTCCAACATAAGAGGTGCTTAATTTCTTCTTAAATTATTTGTTTTAAAAGTTGGTGTTGTTTGAAGCAGTAATGCAATGCAAGACTTTCACACTCTCACTCTGGGACCCCTCTCCTTCATCCTCCATATACTGAAGGCCCATGGAAGTTAACCTCCACATACTGCCTGAGTGGGAGCAATAATAATACAGGTTCCACTGCTTATTTTTCTAAGCAATCCTATTGTCTCCAGTGAGGCTGTTTATATTAATAAAGACCATTCACATAGTAAAGGAAGGTACTATTTGGGGTTTTTTATTATTTATAACTGACAAGTAGATAGCCGTTTAGCTGGAAATATTCCCAAGCAATATGTAGCTATATGACTAGAATAGGATTTACTTCTAGAAACTTAAACATTCATGCCAATCTCTCCTTAAACTTAAATGTCAGAGTAGCATATCTCTAAGATAACTAACTCCCACTGATTCCAGTGGAATAGATACTAATTACCCTTTGCGAATCTGAACCTGGAATATAACAGAAGGCAAAATGTAACTCATAGAAATGCATAATAGAAAAATAATGATGATATAAAAAAGTGCATTGCTGCTGTAGTGAATACTCTATACTTAAATGTTTCCTTTAAAAGATTTATCAGATTTATAAATCTGGTTTTACAGCATTTTAGAATTCAAATCTAGGATAGACCATGTCATTTATATGGCAACAGTCTCCTGAATTTAATTTAGATCAGTTCTATTTACAAGAATAGGTACAATTTTTAAATAGTCTCTATTTTCTCCTGTATGTATTTGACAATATAAGCCACAGAAATACTGATTCTGTATCATAAAAGACTATATTTCTGAAAAGTTCTAAAAGCAGACGCAGAAATAAACTTATTTCAGTCACTGTTAGAGAGAACAGATCATTGTCTATTTTTATGAACATGATTTTTATGAAACTTTGGTGTTAGCTAACACTAAAGTTGTGAGAAATATTAAAAGAAATTAGCAGCAGTCAGTATTTAACTCTTTCAGAAAAGAAGATGAAACCCATGAGTCTGATCCTAAAGTCTAGTTAGCTTTGGCTCACTAAGTCAAATTTTCATTTTAGTCACAAAATACTGTGGTTATAAGTAATCTAACTTGTACGTGCAGGCTGACATTGATCTATCCCATTGCCTGGATAACACAAAATTGTTGGTGTGCTTTCAAGTGAAATGATTTTGGAGGTATCGGGCTTACAACTGAATCTGAGCATCCTTAGCTTGGGTCTAATAGAACATAACAGCTTTTCAGGTGCCTTCATAATCTGTTTTACTTTGTGAAATGAAAGCATTCAGATAGATTTTGACACTTTTCTTCATCATGTGTATAACTTATCAATCTACTGAAGGGTATATAATAATCTTTGGAAAGACTACTGTGTCTCTGCTTCTTCTGAATCTCCCTAGACCGCTCTGGAGACTCAGAGCTGCCCATTCAGAGTTAGACGTGAGTCCATCTTTCCCTGGTTTTGATCTACTCCTTTTGACTGAAAATTACTATAGTGCCATCTAGTGCTCCTTTGCTGATCCTTGAATGCACTGCACAAAATTTTCTGAAGACATTGCTTTGTATTCATTACTTMTACCTCTAAACACTCTGAAATCCTAAAACTGCAATCCATCTCAGGAACATTCCCCCCACCATTTTTTTCTCAGGCAAGTCATAGCATAGATTTTATATATTTCTGTAACAGACCTTCCAGCAACGCTATGCATTAAAAATTGGCACTAAGCAGTGTGGAACAGGGAAGGAACTGGAGAGTAGGCTCGCAAAGAGCATGTGTTCCAGTATCTTCAAAATGTGTGACTTTTAAAAATAGGAATAAGGAAGTTGCTCAGGAAAGCATGCTTGGAGATGGGGCCTGAGGCGTTCTGGCATGGCCAATCTGGGTATGAGGTTGGAGAGTACTGGAGTGGAAAGAGGAAGTATCCTTGCATGCAAAGATGATTTCTAAGCACGAAGGCCAGCGCAAAGAGTGAGGAAACTATTCTTTTCCCTGTAGACCTGAGATGCAGTCTCTATTGAAAAATCCATAGAGATTACTGCACCCTGGGAGATGGAAAAGACTTCAAGGCAATTCGATTAACTAAGAAGTAGTTGATTCATGTGCTGATTAAGTGTAGTTGATTCATGTAGTGATTGTCCTTGTCAGCTCATCCAGGCCTCATACAATCCTAGGCTAGGGGCCCTGAGAGGAACCTGGTACAGACATAGGGCACCTGCTCTAAAATTAACTATAGTGGGAATGAGAGTTACTTAACAGGCAGCTACTGACAGGCAGCTACCAACTTTATGTGACCTGAGGTAAAGCAGTGTGCTTTGAGATACCTAGGATCCTATTTTTATAAGTATTTTTAAAGTAGTAATACAAAGAACGTCCTAGTGAGAAACCAATGGGAAATAAGCACTTAGGCACTTGTGAAAATCCCACCGGCTTCCTGCCTACATCTCCAGAAACTTTTGAATCTGATCTCTGGACATTTTGTAGTCCAGTAAATCTGGTTTGCTAAATGTGACACTGACTCTGTGTACTGTCACACAACGTGAACCTTTGCCTGTGTGATTAAAAGTAGCTGCTCTTGCCGGATGTTCCACGGGTCTCCCCAGACTGCTTATTTAAAGTGCTGGCATCGTCTATCCCTAAGCAGTCCAGCACCGAGTGGGCCAAATACTATTTCTGTTTTCTTGAAGAGCACTTTAACGCTGAAGTGCTTATCTGAAATAGTCTGAGGCCACGTCCATGATAACAACTGGAGGGTGAAAACTTCCAGATAGAGCAGGTTCCGTTTTAGACCGGTGAAGACTATTCCCTGGTTCCTTTCACCTTGCAGTCATTGTTGTTCAAGAACTATACTGGGATTGCTCTTGAAAAGTCCTACTGACACTCCTGGCATTCTCATTTTCATAGCACCTCCACTACTGATCTAAAATTAGATTCTGTTCCTGAAATGAATTTCTAAAATTAGATTCTGTTCCTGAAATGAATATGTTGCTCTTCAATCCTCAAGCTGCAAATTGAACAATAAATTCTTGTCTCGTATACTTCGTGCTGAATTAGCTTGAGGTAAGATAGGAAGATTTAGCTTTTGCCACATCTAAGGTCATAAAGTAAATAATAGAAACTGTTTTCCATGCAGTCTCTTTGAAAATTACTGTGATTTATCCGCTAATRCACAGTAAATTTTGCCTGGTAGCAGGGCTATAATAGGTAAGAGAAGTAATATTATAAAACTTTTAAGTTAATCAATATGGATCAAGAAATCAACCCGTACATATTTAGAAGTATTATTGGAAGTATACAAATTTAGAAGTGTTATTGGTAACTTTTTCATTTACGAATAGGTACAAACTTCTACCTACCTGATATAAACGTCTACATTTTATCTCATATGAGTGAGTTAATGTCTGCTTGATAAGCAGCAGGGTGCCAGCAATTTTTATGGGAAGCCCCACAGGTTTTTTCCTCCGAAATATCTCCAAGCAAGTCACACTCTTCCGAAAAAACTGGCCCTGATTGTGCAAAGACTTAGGCATGTGTGAAGTTTTACATGCTGTGAAGAGCATCATTCATTTATATGGAGTTGCTCAGRGTGCAGAACATTCAGGATCTGCACAAGTTTCACCAGATTTAGGACTTTTGTTTGAAATACCTTTCTGTATTCTTAACCTTGCTGTCTAATGGGCTCTTTGTTTCCATGCAGCGAATACAGCTCACTGTTCAGTTTTTGTGTAGCCAACACTTTCTGTAGCTGTTTTAATATTACTCCAGCCTGAATTTGCTGGAACATGTCACAGGATCCTGTAAACTGTGCAAGTGGAAAATGGAAGCCAGAAACTTACCTAGCCTCTAGTTTTCAGAGATCAAGAGTTCCAATATATTGTCCTCAAAACAACATTAATAGATCTCCATACATTAATGACAGATAAAAGCACTGAATCTGAAAAAGAAGGTCTAAAAATCTGCTCATCATGACTAAGAGTGTCCCCACATGAATGCCAATAATTTTCATTTTTCTAGCACTATTCCTGAAAAAAAAAACTAAATGTGATTTGAGAATGACACATATACCATTTTCCTGAGCCTGCAAAAGATAATTCCAGTGGGTGTTACTGCCCAAAGCCTTCTCAAGTTGCAACAGAGTGAAAAATGAGCAGAGTTTAAACTGATATGGGAAGACACTTTACCAGGTAAGTCCTATAGGATGACAGCAACTTTAAGGTCTTGATGAAGTCTTTGAGGCGACTGTAGAAGCTATTTCAGAGGTGTCCACCATCTATCTTGGATATCGCTCAAGTTAGAGAACTGAAAGCAACGATCTGAAATTACCATCTGACTGCCATCCATTTGGAACATATCACTGAAACTGCGGACTGATACTGTTTAAATTAGGGGCATGAATTTTTCTTTCCACTCTATGTTAGCCCTGATAAAAGCCTCCATTTTAGGATTGTGCTAAGTAACACTGTCTTAACAGCCAAATACGCTAGACATGTAAGAAGTATGTAGATTTTACTCTTCCTTTAAGTTCAGGATTACCTTTTCCATTGTGTCTAGAAAACATTTGGCACATTTTTGTGAGCACAATATATTATACATCAAAAACGAGGTGCTTGGCAATGACACAGTTAAACACACTACACAACTGTCTCATTCTTTTAAATGTCAAATAGATGTTTCACTCTGGTGTATTTCAAACTTGTTAAGAGATTTAGATATAACAGGTGTAACTCAATTTTTCACTGTCAAGCAATAAATATAACTTAAGAAACAATATAGAAACAGAGGGCTTTAAATATAAATGTTTTCTTCACATAGGAACCAGAACATACTAACCCAAAGATTTCAGTGGTTTGTAAAGATTCAGTGACATCTGACTGCATTTTTACCCCATACAAAGAGGTATTTTCCATACAAAGTTCTCCCCTATGGTATCATTCCTCCTGCTAAACCTTTAATCTGGCCTAATTTCTATCAAAGGACTTTAGTCTACTCTGCTTTCTTTCTTTTTTTTTTTTTTTTTTTTTTTTTTAATTTGCTACTCTCAGGACAAACCTGAACTAATCTTTTCCTTCCTTCATGGATGAACCTGAACTTGCAATCAAACAAGAAAACTGGGAACCAGCCACTGCTCTGATGTGAGTCCTTTCAAGAGCACAGGTACCTATATGTATAAATCATCTCTCTATTAAACCTAACAAATGCAGATCAACTAACCATGGACCTGTGCATTAGGAACACGTGCGTGAGTGTGTACAAGTGTGCATGAAGCAGAAGATCAGAACATACTAAGTAACAGTGTTGGATATTAGAGGGGGGCTGTGGAAGAGGCATTTAGGGTTTAGGGAGATGAAAAAGAGCAGGACAAGGGGGCAGGTGTGTTTGGACATGTTATGTGAGGCTGGAGAGAAGGGAGTGAGAATGAAATCCAGAAAGGGCATTCTGTAATGGATGGAGATAAAGGCAGACTGTTCTGGTGAGAGTGGGATGAATAAACTGAAGGAGAAACAGCAAACCACAGCAATGGACTAAGCAAAGGGAGGCTGGTGCAGAAATAGCAGACATCCAGAGTTCAGAGCATCACTGTGTCCAGAAAGGTGAGGCTCTTCCCTGCTGCTGCAGTGTTTCTCTTGAAAGGCTGAGAGACAGTGAAGTGTTCAAAGGCTGTGGCTTTTACTTCCTGCTCTCAACCCCAAAAGGCTGCTTTAAGGAAGAAAACTAAGATTTTAAGCTGGTAAGGAACAGAGAAAGGAAGAACAAGTGAGAGGGAAATAAGAGGTTGGGCCCAACTTAGCTTGTGATTTTATTTCATGCTAYTTGCCAACACATAGTTTAGTTATTTTTCCGGTTATCATTAGATAACATTAAGTTGTGCATCAGGTTGTGACCTGTTAAAGGTGTTCAGAAGGCTTTCAGTCCTCAGCGGGAAATGATTTCACTGCTTCCCCATTTAAAATATTTAATTTGGCCAGAGCATGTCTGTGAGTACAGTGCAGGACTCTAGCTGGAGCAGAGGGGTGGGAGGTGGTCTCTGCTGAAGAGAGGTGAGATCAAACTGGAAACCAAGCTGTGAGGAGCTTGTAGGTGTGAATGTCATCTGTAGCCTTGTATCACATTGAATTAAAATGCATTTGTAATGAACTCTTCCTGCCTTAAGAAAGATTTGGATCTATTGATGCCCTGGAGTGTAGTAGAGCAGCCCCTGGCAACCTCTCCCTGGCTGCCATCACTGTTCCCCCAGAGGAAGGGAGGCTGTTGGGGCTGAACCAGCTGCCCAATGGGGCATAGAAGTTTAGACACCCTGCTTGGCCCGTGAGGTCTTGACTATGGCTAGTTTTGACGGCACTGAGGAGCCCCTCCTCAAACCCTCTCTCACCCCAGATATCTTTATCGCTTGTCCCATCACCCTTAAGAGTGAAGAGGAAGGTGGTAAATGTTCACGGGATACTACCACTAACCTCCAGGGATTAGGGCTCCAGCGCAAAGGCGCTGCAGCACCCCTTTCCCTGAGGAATGGGGTCCTCCGTAAGCTTTCACTAGCGCAGCAGTAGGCTCCCAGGGTTAATACTTCAAAGCAGCTCTGCTAGCCAGCCTAAGGAGCAAGAGAAGGATGAATGGGTTTATTTTACCCCTTCACTGTTTCCCGTCATCAAATAATGGTGCAGGCAGCAGTGAGGTTTCATAACACACTACAGATGATCTAATTAAGAGTTGCTGGTTTTGTTTTGAAAAAGAATTGACAAGTTGCAGGATTGTCAGCTTTGGAGCCAATTTCTTGCAAAGAGTATCCTGTTTCATGTTGCTGGCTAACACACTCATATTCCGACTGTACATTTTCCTGTCCTCTCCATTTAATAATCAGATTCATTTTCATTCTTTATTACCATTCCTTTAGCTTTGCACAGTTTATTACTGTAAATCCAAATAATCTCCATCTGGAATATCACTTCAGCTCAGAGAGCCAAAGTTTTCATATTACTGGGATTTCATTCTTTTTCAGTTTTGAATTCAGAATTCAGTTTTGTCAGTGTTTCAGTTTATTTAACTCTGTCTTCAATTTGTTTTTCTTTTTAGTGGTGAATTGCTGGAAGGATGTTAGCTGAGGTTCTGAGTGTATTGCACTAGATCCTCATTCTGATTTGAAGGTACCAAGTGCTAAAACTTGACAGTTGTGTCACAGAAGAGATTTTACATGTTATTCAACAACCGAGAAAAATGGTTATAATGAATTTCTCCTTTGTCCTCCTAATGCTATGCAGTATCTTCATGACAGACAGTCAAGATAGGCAGTTTAGATGAGCTTTCATAGCTGTTCAGTTGTGCTTCTAAATTTCTGTTATTCTTTCCTTGAAGTGGAGAGTCAATTTTAGTGGTTGCTTTTTTTCCTTTGATTCTGTACTTTCATGTCTCACTAATCTCCCCTAAAATGTTTGTAGTTAATATCAATCATGTGAACATTCATATAGCTTTACTTGTCTTACTGTAAAATTAGTTTATTCTGGTGTTCTTTTCCCACTTATCCATACAATTTGAAAAAAGCTGTTAGAACAGACTTGTTTCGTGACCAAACTGCTTAAATAAAAACAACTAAATCCTTCTTCTCTTTATGATTTCTATGCAAGCAGAGCAGAAACCAATAAAGTAAGTCATTCAGGACTGGTTCTGTCCTCTCTTTCACAGAAGTAAATCTGGAGATCTCTGCTGACTGCTCTGGAGTTATTGCCAATAACAGTTCAAATGAGAACAAAATTTGTGCTTTTATTTGTAACCAGCACTGTAGTTCTCTCATTTTCAGCAAGATGTTCATTCCTGGGTGTGTTTAGTCACTGACTGCAGGATGGTTACAAAGACGGTCATATCTCTTTTCAGCATGCTGTGAACTTATGCTGGTAATTAAGGGTGCTTTTCAAAATACTGCAGAAATTCATTGCACTATGAATAAAGACAATCATTTTTTTTCACTTTCCCTTCAAATCTTAATGCATTATAAATCTCTTTGACCTTGCTGGCCTTCCTCTCCCAAACTATGGAATTACAGTGCTCCTGCACTAGGCTGTAATACCTGATGTTCAGCAATACAGCCCTTCGTGATCTCAGAGGTCATCTGTTAATCTCGTATCTCTTAACATTTTCTGCTTTTTATTGGGACTAGAATTTGGCAGATGCACACTCCATAAGAAGGGTTTTTGTAGTATCTGTTCAAGACAAATGTCTTGTGTTTGAGACTTAAGCAAGCCAAGAAAAGGATTTAAAATAAATTACTATTTTTCTTTTCTGTTTATTTAGTATTGCTGAGTGGTCTGAGATTTTCTGGTAGAAAATTAGTCCCCAGGTTGCTGATGTGATTTCTGTGATCTGCAGTAAATATTGTGGAAATTAAAAAGCTTGAAAAGGAGTTTTCACTTTTCCTGGAATTTTCATCAGTCTATCCTTCTAGTTATCCAATACTGTGTATTCCAGTCTTTGCTTGTGCATGCAAGTTAAGGAAATTCTGCCCCAATAAATGGAGCTTTCCTTCAACAAGCAGGTCTGACAGAGAATCCGTGTTATTTTCCGATGCTTCGCAAGTAACTCATTCCGCACAGATAAGCTCCTTTCTGCGGGCCAGCATTCTTGGGCTCAGATCCTAGGCTGCAGGGAAATAGGAGAAGGCCGGATTGTTAATTCCTTGGCATTTGCCATTTCTAAAGCCGGACTGGGTATCCTGCTACTAGAAATGGTAGGCTTGATTTGTGGAATTCAAGTGCCTATGTTATGCCAGAGTGCGACAAGATGATATGCAGTGGTGCTGCCTGGCTTACGAGTAAACGAAGAGATGAAGAGGCATAGAGAGAGAAGCTTGTGTTCCTGGGGAGTCTCCTCTTGCAAGAGAAACAGTAAATATGTTTACATGCACAGGAACTAGAGTTGGAGAGGCCTAGATGACCTTCAAAATATTATTTCCTAAGTTTCATGCACTTCGCTTAATATGCTTTTAAGGTAAAGGTTTTCCCATGGAATTCATCTGTAATATGAACACTTCTGACACTTTTATCCCTACATTTAGATTGACGTTCTGCTAAGATTTATTATTTTTATGTAGTAATTGTATTCTCCTCCTGACAGAGTAGTGCTGACGCAGAACTCTAACAGTACTGACAGGATCGATGCAGTATTCCCATGTGTCATTCAATCTGTCAGAACACATTTTTTCACTTCTGAAATTTTCTTGAACTTTTATTGACTGATCTCATCAATATGCTACACTGAAAAAAATCAAGGTCTGTTATGATACATTTGCTTGCTAGAAAAGTTTATTCTTTTTGTGAGATATTTATTAAAACTAATTGTTTTAGAAAAGATGTGAGTTGTATTATTGTTTTTAAAAATTGCAATGATTTCAATAAAGCCCCTTTTTGTAGCTTTTCACATCTTAAGGAGCATAAGTTTTCCATAAAAATAATCTTTTATTTTTCAAAAATGGCTGATTTCACTCCAAATGCCAAAAGCCAAGACACTGGAGAATGTGAAAATCTTTTTCTATTTTCATTGGCAAAGAAATCCCATTTCTTATGATATATGATTTTACAGCTTTTTAAGGTGATATGAGCCAATATTATTGCTAACATTTATTTTGTTTTAGAGGAAAAATCAGCAGGGAAGAATATGAGGCTTTGCAAGAGCATACAGAACATTTTAAGTACATTTATTATCCTGGCACTTTTAATACTTCTTCAAATAAATTTATCTTGGTGTTAAGCTCCATTGCCGTTAAATGCCAGTCAGCTTTTCAGTGTTCTAGTACTATTTTTAGGACTTAGAATGGTACCATATGAAATCGTCTCCGAGAGGCCCAGTGTATATTTTTGCAATAAAGCTAATTGTTTAGAAAATTGGTTAGCTTGTTTGTTTTTGTTCATATCCCTTTTGCTTTCCAGAAAAACCCAAGATTTTAAGTAAGTGTGTCTGCTAAATTGCCATATAAATTGAAGAGTTCCTTTTAGATGTGCATATCCTGGAGAAAGAATGACTTGATCAGAGCATTTCAAGTTCACCGTGATGCACGTAGCTGAAGCTCACCTCCTGGGTAGCGCTAATTCCGTTCGGGTAGCAGTCATTCAGTGCCCGCTCCATCCCTCCCCTCCCTGCTCATCCACACAACAAACTAAAGGCCTGGGGTCGTGCAACGGCAATGAATGCTGAAGCAGTTTTTGTCTGTTGCACGAAATGAGAGGATGTTTTTGCAGTATTTGAACATCTGACCTTCATGGTCATATAGAAAAAGCTTTGAACAAACTCGTTCCACCTTGGAGAGCTAAAGATATAGAGTAAACCTATAGATAAAGCAGGAAAGCTGCAGAAAAAACAAAAACAAAAACAAAAACAAAAACAAACAAAAAAAAAAACCTACAGGCCTAGCTCTTACCTGCTTAAAATTTTTTCCATAAATTTCAGCGGAATCAGTCTTTTTACTAAAACAGGACCACAACAAAGCTCTGAGTTTCTATTTCAGACAAAAATGATTCTACCTCAACCTGCAAACTTCTTCCATATTGCCCTGCTCTCCGTTATCTGTTCTTCGCTCACTACTTCTACTGCCCCTCTGCTTTTTCAGTACTGCTGGGATTTTTCATAGGTCCTTCTCTCTCCACACCTGAGCTAGGAGAGAGAAGAGAGAAGAGAGAAAAGAAGAAGGGAGAAAAGCCCTTCAGCATGCCTACTCATTAGAAATCAGCAACAGTAGAAATCCAACATGTGTTAAAGTTAAAATCAGAACCTAGAACTTCACCACCACTTCAGCAGAGGTCACAGGATCCCATCCACTCTGGTACTGATCCCATACTACATAAAGACCCTGGAGAGCAAGCTACCAAAGGAGCTGTGGGCTGCCCCTCCCAGCACAGTCAGGCATATTCCACCTCCCTTCCCCTCTCCACCATCTGCTGCCCTGTCCTATACTGGTCATGAGTGCAAGCACAAGGAAATATAAACAGAATACACTGTTTTCAAACTCAGAAGTATGAAAATGATCTTTCCCTAATAACCTTCAGTTCCTAAGAATGAGGAAAGTGTAGAAGAGAGGCTCAGAACTACCCCCTCCCTCTTCCTCTGAGCCATACCAGAGTGAGCAAGCTAGTCCATTTGTATTTTCAAAGCATTCAATCCTATTCTAACAGGGAGATAAACTGCAAGAAAACATGATTATTTTTTAAGTCTAAGAAAGTAAGTAAGTGCATAAACACAGCAGATCAAAGCTACTTTCCAGACAATTAACAAAATTCAGTCAATTAAATGATGAAAATACAGGGTCCAGAACTAAAGTTGGCAGTCTGGGCCTATTTCCAAGCAGTTCTCAAAATACATCTTTTTGTTGTTGTTATTTAGAAACACTAGATTTAATCCTTCACATTGTAACAATGAGCAGAACTAATCAGCTTGAACATAGTACAAAGTTTAAATATTCAGAGAGAACTCAAAACAGAGTAAAAATAACCCATCAGATTTTAGTTAGGACTAACAAACAAACATACAGAGCTATAGTCTGACATCCTTATTTGGTCCCACCATTATTTGTTTGATGTTTGCACTTTGTCTGTTACGGCATTCTAGACATGTACAATACAACAAAACCCAAACAAACAAAAGATGAACTAATGAAGTTAATATGATGTCAAAATTAACCCAGAAAGAAATCCCTCTTCCACAAAAGAAAAACAAAACCCTCCCCATTTGATCCCCTCAGAGAAAGCCCCAGGTCATGTCTGTACTGGAAGCCTGTGTCCCCTAGAACCTGCAATGGTTCGTGCTGGCTGACATTAGAGTATCCTGAGAATACATCTAGACTGATATTTTGCCAAGGGCTGAATTTTAGTGAAGATTAGGTGTCTTTCAGGAAGATGGTTTTATTCAGGTGACAGAAAGGCTAGGTTTTGCTGGCTAGCATCAAACATGTATACAAATATATGCAAACCAATGGTGACAAAGGCATTTTCTGTTGATAAATCTTTCTAGACCAGATCAGCATTTCCCATCAGTTCTGGAGGTCTTATAGGTTTTGGAAGCTAAGGGAAAGACTCAAATTCAAGAGTTCTCCTTTGAAAATAGCTACCCCCAGACCTTTATGTTTCGGGCAACCAGATGAGCTGATCTCACCAGCACATGTAAAGAGCCAGAAGAGCGGAATCCTCAAAGAATCCTCAAAAACATCTACGCACAGTCATAGACACACTTGAACTGGCTGTAAACTGCATAGCATGGATTTCCATCTAGGTGTAGTTGTAGCATCATGGAACTTGCTCCCATACTTGTAGTTAGCATCTTAGGTAGATTCTGCAGCTTATCCTTAGGTTCATGTTGCTATTGTTTAGACCGCTGTTAGCACTAAAGCCAGCAGGAATACCTCAGGTCCGAGACAGTCACCCTAGCACAATTAATGTAGAGATACCCCTAGACAGTGTCCAAGCCTTATAGAGCTTTTGATGACAAAATAAACATTTTAACTTAACTGAAAATTAAGTGGAAGTCAATGCAGTCTATATAAGAGAGATGAAATGTGCTCTGTGGATGATGCAGAACGGGTACAGCCTTCTTTTGTACTAGCTCAGATTACCTTTGTTCTAGCGCAAGTGAGTGCAGCGACCCAGGATGGAAGTGAGAAACGCGCGAAGGGAGGCAGCAAGGTCCTCGTCCRAGACAGGTGCTCACAGGCTGGTAGTCAGGCTCCACTGCAATTTGGACATAGAGAGGCAGCCAAGGAATGCAAGCTGTAAGAATAAAAGGCAGGCGTATGATTAAATTCACGGGGAAGGTCACAAATATCTGCCACTCCATCTGAGCAAAGTAAATACAGTTTTTACTGAATTTTGACATTACCACAGAGAGCTAGAAATCTAAAGCTGGAAGAGATTTCCCAGTATCATTTAGTCCATGGAATGAAATATATCAAGCTATTCCTGACCACCAACATGGAATGAAATATATCAATATATCCTCACCAATGCTTCTTTTCTGAACAGCTTCCAGTGAAAGTGATTCTACAATTGCAGGTAGCATTCCTTGACCCCCATTTCATTTCTCTTCTAGAAAAAATCTCTAGGAAAAACCCTTCTATATTCTCTAGAAAAAATCTTCTAGAAAAATTTTCTAATTGCTAATCGAAATCTCTTTTGTTGCAAAATTAAGCTAATAACTTCTTAACTTCTTAACCTCTTGCCTGCACCGAACATAGACAACAGTGATCTACTGGGTAACAACTTAAAACATACTTAAAAGATTGCTATATTTCCTCTTCCCTCAGTTTCCTGTGTTTTTTTTTTTTTTGTTTGTTTGTTTTTTGTGTGTGTTTTTTTTTAGCCTATCTTCCTTCTATCTTTCCTCAGAGGTTAGGTTTTCTGAGCTGCCTGTCATTCCATTGCTTCTCTGTCAACTCTTTTTAGTTTTTCTATGTCTTTTTTAAAACACAGTGCCCCAAATAAGCTGAAAAATAAAAATTCAGTACCAAACAGACCAGAAAAGTGACCTTCTTTGTTTTTTGCATGACCCTGTTATTAACACTTCCCAGAATGTCATTTGTCTGTTTTGCAATCATATCACATGCCTGACTCATATGCAGCTTACGATCCACATAACCCCAGATTTTTTTTTTCTACAGAATTGGCTGATATGGACCCTCCGTAAGGATTTTGTGCTCACCCTAAAGGAGAGATTAGGATATTGTGTTGTGACACTTATGAGAGAAGGAAGCCTCAGGACCTATATTCACCAGCCACAATCAAGCTGGACACAACTCAAGTAAGGTACTGTCAACAAGTTTGAATATTAACCTGGGTGGAAACAGTCCCCAGAGAAATGCTTAATCCTGCCATTTGCTTTATGAGTAGATTCATGTGTTCATCAGATCATCTAGTACAACAAAAAGCAATCTAAAACAGATACAAATGGAATCCACGGGCAGAGGGCAGCAGGGAACAGAGATGCCAAGTGCTGCCAATCAGTTCATGCACTTGCAGAACACAGTTCTCAAGACTGTCCAGCCTGTCACCTGTTCCTCCTATATGCTGAATAAACCTGAGAGAGAAAGGGGGATTCACAGTATTAGGCGATGCGAGTGCATTTTTCTTCATTTGTCCTCTCCTTGCCTTGCTTCTTACCTCTCCCTTAGCACAGGATTCATCTCACCTAACTAATCTAAAATTGGCATCATGTCTAAGCTTGCCTTTAGGTTCTTCTACAATCCAGGAAGGGAAGAACTACCCCATGAGCTCTGGGTTGATCTCATGAAGAAATAAATCTCAGATACTTTCTCTCTACATTTACTAGAGAGGGAGAGTAAAGGACAACCTTAGACCAKAGGTCTAATTCTTTCACAGAAAGAAGTGTTTCCACTGAAAAGAAAAATCACAATTATTTCTTTAATAATGAGTGAGGCTCTAGTCCAGCTGATTACCTTTCCAGAGAAACACTCAGAACTGTTCCTTGCATAGCCAAATTCAGTGTACGTATGAGAATCCATAAAGTTTCATTTAAATGCTGAATATCCACTCTGTTCTTTCTTTTACGCATCCTCTGCCTCTATCTCTAGTTATCTATAGCAGATTGTCTTTTCCCAGCCATTCCTGGCAACACCTCAATAACCAGCAGCTGGGTCACATTCGTGGAGTCACAAGAAACAAGCAAAGCTATCAGTTAAAAATGATATGGCCTCTCCCAGCCTTTCGTTAGGCCTGGCATAAACTGACAATGAGATGTAATTTTCTTTTTTGCTTGACCACATTTCTCATAGCACGTAGAAGGAAGCGTAATTTGCTATCACAGCAATTTTTTCCCCTTCACACTTGGCTAACCACACTGTACATTTCACACAGATCTTTTCACTCAGCTGCTGCAAGTTATGGTCCCAATATATCAGAAATCAGAAACTACATTCTCTCAGCTTCATTAGAAGCCATAGAATTCTATACTAAAACTATACATTTCTTTTTTATTGATCTTAATGCAATCAATGCTTTGGTAGCAAACCAAACCTTTTTGACAGAAAAGCTTTGATGGTAGATTTTTTTGCAGACTTGCATATGTAATTATAGATCACATACACTTGTAATTATGGTTCGGTTTCTGAAGAACTCCCTGTAAGAACTGGAAGGTCAACATCATTCCCTAGAAAGGGGGATAAACATCAGCTAAATTTAGGATGCCGAGGGCTGCTGTTTTGGCTTTGGTGAGGAGCAGGCACCAGTCTAGGAGAGGAGCAAAATCATTTTCTCCATCTGAGCCATGCCTGAAGATTCATCTAACACCTCCTTATTTCTGTGATAAGTATTGTACATTTGTCACTAATGGGCACACATCTGTCCATTCCTGACACTACGAGGAAGCCTGAATTGATTTGTTAGTTCTACTTCTCACCATGAGACAGAAGAGGGATTGGAAGCCATACCCATGGAAAAGAGTCTGCATATTCTCCTCGGGTATATTTGTATTCCGCACCTGGAAAAACTTAATTTCATGAAATTAATTAGGGGACGGTTGCCAGCACCACTAGTTTTTATTATAGTTAAACCTTTTCGTAGAGCTACTCTGTGCCCAGAGGTCTAGAGAGTTAGTCTGCATATTCAAACACTAGGTGGTGCCAAGGGTCTATATATTAAAAAAAAAGGCTAATTTAAAAAGAAAACAAAAATGTTCCATTTAGTGGCAATATGTCTCTGTGTGATTCTGTGAATTAGTTCAAAATCTACTGTTAAAATACCTCATTATCTAGGAGGTGACATAAAAAAATATGTACAGGGAGCTAGTAACCCAAGTCTCCAGAGAGTACAGCAATTCAGAAATGAAGTTTCAGTATAAGGATGTTACTAGTGCGGATGGGTCATATTCATCTAGTCCAAAACCCTGTCTCTGACAGTGACCAGTGCAAAGTGCTTGCTCCTGTAGCAAGCAGACAGTCAGATCCCTATCTTAGCCTTAGGTCTTAGCCTAGCACCAGACACTTAGAGGTTTGCTTGAGCACAAGCATATGCAACCAGACTTTTCAAAAAATGTATTTCTAATTCAAAAATTGAATGTTTTTACTCAATATATAAAAACTAGGTGAAGAATTTTATAACTTAACTACACACGTAGTTTGCAAGGTTTAAAAATTCAAAAGGCTGCAAACAGGATCTGTGCTCACCTAATATCAAAGAAACTAAAAATATTTAACTTTTTCTAGATTCAGTGTTTTCTTGAATAGCAATATCATATTTGCTCACCTAGTAGGCTTATTGGTCTCACTACATGTCTGAACTCTTTAGTGAATGAGAAACAAATTACCATAATTTTAAATCAGAAGTACATAATGCCCACCACATATTAGGGAATTCCTATTATCTATAAGATAATCACACTGATAGTTTGGAGGCAAACTGTTATTAAGTTACTAGCAGGAAAGGGCAGAGAGAGAATGAATATTTGATGCTTTATTAGCATTTTTATCCTGATATTCTATTGTTTCAAGTTCTTGACATTGTTCTCTTTTCCCAGTACAGATTTTCCTGTTTGTACACATCTCAAGTTCTTTGGAAAGAGGAAGTTTTGCTTGTCACAAACATGCAAGAGGGCACAACTAGCTTTTCTGGGTCTCTGGAGGAATTCATGTGCTCATTTGTCAGTACAGATGGCCCTGCTATCAGAAGGGTTACCTTAGGTTACATCTCATGCACATCAATGTAGCTGGGCAGAGGATCTGTTTTCTCAGTGGACAAGTGAGTATCATTTTTTCAATCTTTCCAACCTGAGTTTGGTGAATTGTCTACTGAGCATTAGCTTCTAATGTGATTCTGTAGCCAAGAGAGCTAATGCAATTCATAAATTTACAAACAGATCAAAAGTGGAGAGCTCTATTTGATATTTGTTTGATTGATCTCCACTAATTTAGTATTGAGACACTGAAAAGGTTCACAGAAGACACTCGAGTGCCATTAAAAACTGGAAAACATTTTGTAGTCAAAAATTTCAGGAATGTGCTTTGCTTTACTTYTGAAACAAGCGTAAGTCCATAACATCTTGTACAATTGCTCTGCAGATCAGCCATATTTCATATGCCCACTGAATCCAATGTGTCAAGCTCACTGCACCTGGGTAGATTAAGTTCCTTGGATGGGTCATTTTCAATCCCCACTTGACAGTCACATTTTGCAAAGATAGATTAAATATTGTTAAAGGAATAGAGGACCAGTGACAACAAATGAGTCTGTTACCCATTTATTAGGGACCTAAAGGAACAAGAGACTTTGTTTTAAAAGCCTTTTCTGAGAATCACAGAACCACAGAATCACAGGATCGGTAAGGTTGGAAGGGACCTCTGGAGATCATCTAGTCCAACCTCCCTGCTCAAGCAGGGTCACCTAGAGCATGTTAGACAGGGTTGCATCAGGGGGGGTTTGAATATCTGCAGAGAAGGAGATTCCACAACCTCTCTGGGCAACCTGTGCCAGTGCTCCGTCACCTTCATAGTAAAGAAGTTATTCCTTATATTCAGGTGAAACTTCCTGTGTTTTAGTTTGTGCCTGTTGCCTCTTGTCCTGTTGCTTGGCACCACCGAAAAGAATCCGGCCCCATCCCCTTGACACCCTCCCTTCAGGTATTTATAGATCCCCCCTCAGTCTTCTCTTCCCCAGGCTAAACAGGCCCTGGAGAAGCTCTCGCAGCCATTCCTCATAGGGCAGGTGCTCCAGCCCTCTGATCATCTTTGTAGCCCTACACTGGACTCTCTCCAGTAGCTCCATGTCTCTCTTGTCCTGGGGAGCCCAGAACTGGACACAGTACTCAAGATGAAGCCTCCCCAGGGCTGAGTAGAGTGGCAGGATCACCTCTTCAACCTGCTGGCAAAACTCTCGCTAATGCAACCCAAGATACTGTTGGCCTTCTTGGCCACAAGGCACATTGCTGGCTTATGGTCAACTTGTCATCCACCAGGACTCCCAGATCTTTCTCTGCAGAGCTGCTTTCCAATCAGCCACTTCAGGGTTCAAGCCATGTTCATCTACATGCCCAGCAGCTAATTGCTGTTACTCCACTGCCCAGAGAAGCCTGGATAAATAGAGCAATCAGCAGTACTCTGATATGAGAGAATGATGATGGGAAAGCTGGTGCCTGGCACCAGTGGGATTTATGCTTTATTATCAATTGTGCTCACAGGCCAAAACTAACAGCCCCAGTTCCAAATATTCCCATCTTCAGGATAGACACTGTCCTACCTACAAATCCACCTCAAGCCCAAAGCCAGAAATCTGAAGACTAAATGATACTGCTACAATGTTCCATAAGCAGATTTTCCCACTGACAAGCAAGGAGTCACATAAAAGATTTTAATCTAACCCTTTTTAACTGGAGACAAGAGAAAAGGGAAAATAACACCATATCTGCTGCTAGGACCTGGACTGCCTGGAAAGTACATAATGCACAGACATATCACTTCATTCCCAATATGATGCTGGGAACAGACCCATCCTAATCTTCTTCCAAAAGCTATCAGGGCTGGCTGAGACAGCAAGTTACTACTTTCCTGTGACTATACTCACACTGATGTCCAGGCACAAAAAAAGATGAACTGATGAGCTGGTTTATGAGCAGTCCATGAAGAGGCTGCTCATTCTCTTGCACATTGGCAGCTGGCTTAAAAAATTAAGTTATTTTGTCGTACAGACCACATCAGAATTTTCAATCTACAAGACAGAATTGTTCATCGAGCCTTAAAATTGCCTTGGGTAAGAATTATACTTTCTAATTTCTCTTTTTTATTAAAACCAAACTTACTTTGAGATACAGATCATGCCAGAAATGTCACCACAAAAAGTGTTTTGGCTCAGGGTAAAGAATCATACTGATTCAGATCACAGTTCATTTACCAGTTTTTATGGCCATTAACAAATTTCTTAAATTATCTATGTCTGAATTTTTCATCTGCAGAAAAGAAATCTTAGGATTTACATACTTTATAGTGAAGTTAGAAAGTCTAATTTATTAAACTGTAAAGTGTGGTGAGATCCTCAGGTAGAAGATGTGGGGAATAAACAAGGTCTACTTAAAAGTATAGAAAATGATCTCAACAAAAACCAGAATTGGGTAAATTAATAGGAGGAAGATAGACTTTGCTCCACTCTATTAAAATGAATGGCATTTTGCCTGGAATATGAGTCACAGAACAACTTTATTTTCTGAGGTTAAGACATGGCTAGACAACAAAGAAAGGGGAATAGTAATCTGAAGGATAAATTGCAGGAAGAAATAACCAGGAGTATAGTGAGATGATAGCAATAGCACACGAAGAACTACTTTAAGACAAAAGGTAAATTGCATTTTAATACTGTGAAAGCCATTCACGTTAAATGGTTCAAGGCTTCTGCTAAGAGAATAAACCAGATCACACAGAAGGAATGAAGCACGTGAGAGCTTACGACAAAGCATTCTCAGCTAGGAAGACCTGGCTCCGGAAAGAATTTTCAGTAGAGATTAGATGAATCACAGTCTGAGCTTTCATGATTCATTTCAAAACCTTCGTTAACACTTGTAGACCCAAGTAAACATTCACAATACTGACTGAAACTCCCAGCTCTTTACTCAGCAAGCGCTCAAAGCCAGGGAGCCTAACAAATGATATAAACTCATGCTCTGATATCTAATACCACTGTATAGTGCAACACTTAATTATTTGTTGTGCTGTGCATAAGTGTATCAAATGTCAACTGTACCACAAAACAYGGTATTTGCCATAGGGTGAAGGCATACAAATAACTACCATGGTGCACCCTGACTACCATACAACAGCTTGCTACTCCCTGGTAATTTGTCCCTGTTCCCGAGGCCTCACTAAAGTTTCACATTTTCTTATCCCTTTGGAGGGATAAAAATACTTCTGTTCAGCTCTGAATTTTACCTCTTTTCCTTCTGGCATTCAGGCACTCAGGCATTTACAACAAYATGTTGGTTTCTACTTTTCTTGAAGCATCCCACTTGTTTGCAGTACAAACAGTGTATTTGTTTATTACTGCAATGCTATTTCGTTTTTCTACAAAGGATCCCCCTGGATTAGTCTCTGGTCACAGGCAGTCATGCTGTCGGTGCTTAGGAGATTTTGGCAAAATGACAGTAGCAATGCTGGCATCTATCKCCACACACAGCAATATCTCAGCTTGTGATGGCAGAAAACTCCATTTGCTCTTTTCCTGTGGACTAGGGTCACCTTTTTGTGSTATTTTTCAATTTTCTCTCTCATTTAGAGTGTCAGAGTGCTACTCACTTCCTGAAGGTTCACTTTTCACTGAAAAACTTCATTTGCTCAGCAAATTCTAGTTGTGGTTAATTCTGAGCCTTCCAATCATTTCTCTGAGTGTTTTAGAGTCCAAATCACAAGTTCCCACAGTATACATGTGGAAACATGGACACCAACGCCAAGTTCATGCAGCATGCTGCCAAGGCCCATCCACTACTCTGAATATCTTGGTGTCCACTATGTGGCCCAAAAGAAGGCGCACTGCCTGACTTCCACCACTATATAGTTCCTTATAAAAAATGGGGACTGACACCTTGATCTTTGGCTTTATAGAGTTCCCAACAACCTCCTTGTCTCACTGGGCCCTCACCTACATCTATACCGAATAACTCACGAAGCATCTTGCTCCATAGGCTTGGCCAGCCTGAACCTTAATATACATGAAGGCAAATACAGAATGTGGGAGAGAAGAAGGCAGTGCAGCTAGCATTGCAAATGATCAGGAGAATAACTGACACAGAATAACTTTACCGTAGTAAAGAGTCCACATTTCTGCTGATCATCATGCATGGAAACCCTGCAGTCTTGACAGCTTTGCACATCCTGACCTCTGCCCCAAACTAATTCCAAGATTGTATTGTAAAGAGAGACAAACATCACTCTGGGATGCACTGAAATAAATGCCTTATAGAAGACTAGAGCTAATCAATCTGCCATACATCAGCACAGATGAGCTCTTAGTTGGAATCCTATGTCCTACTTTGTGTATCACTCTTAGCAGAGATGCAGAGAAACCAGGGAATCCACAGAAGGAACAAGAGTAACAAGAAGTTTGGAAAATCTGACCTGTGAGGCAAGGTTAAAAGAACAGATTTCAGAAAAGATAAAAACTGAGCAAGGCATAGGATAACTTTTCCAGAATGCAAAAGTAAGGATAAGAGTGTACTTAATAACTGTTTTCCATTTCCACTGTCAATTGGATCACTTGTAAGTGGTTTCATTTTCAATAAGGGAGATTTATACTAGATAATAAGTGTCTTATACAAGGACAGTTGCCCTGACAGAAGACACAGAAGGCTTCTATCACTAACAGGTGAGATAAATATATACCAGGAATGACCTACAGTGCACTTGAGACTTTATTGTGTTGGATAGAAGGTAAAATCACAGCACTGTGAACTCTTGTAATTATTGCATGGATCTGTAATCTGTTGACTTAAGGTTTCCAGCTCAGCTTTCATTAAAAAAAAAAAAGAGAGAGAGAGAGGAGAAAAGTAAGTTAACTGCTTCTAAGACTASAGTGAAAGATGAAAAATATTAAAACTCAAGACCTCAAAAATAAAAAGGCCAAGTCCCTTCCCCAAAAATTATTTGTGGCAAAAATGCTACGATTTCTAAATCAGCTTCACAGTTTGGAAGCCTGATTCACTTTTAAATGTTTGGTAAACTTTTAAACACTTTTAAATGTTAATGCCTCACTCTCACTAAGCTGGATAATCTTTTTGGGCTATAATAGTGCCGAAGACTCTCAACAGCGCTCTCATCATACTGTCCAAAAAGCCAAAACTTAAAAAGGGAAAAAGACAAGTAGCATGCTAGCAAAATAAATTTTACTAAGAGTACCCATTCAARTGGATAAAAGAATTACTGTTTAAGCTACTACCTTGTAGTCTGCTTTGATCATTGTACAAAATTGAACTGAAATAGATGTTAGAAGACCTTCTGCAAAAGTGTATGAGTGCATCATTATTTTTTCTATAGTCACATATAAAATAAAATACAGCTTAGGCAAACATATACGCGAATGCTTATGCATATTTGAAAAGCTATTTGAAATTCCGAGACATTGTTACTGGTATTACAAAAATGATTACTGATAGTCCCATGTAATTCTATATATAATCTACTGCTCATCCACTGCGCCTAAATTTCTTCAACTTAGAAACTAYTGCAAGAGCAGCTACACTGTATACTGCTCATAAAAACATCTAAATAATTTATTAGCTTTACATACCTGGTTGTCTTATGCTACCCTTGTAAGAAAAGTGCTTGCAGTGTTCAGACTGAATTCATATTCTTCTACATTTCCAGCGCATTCTAATCAATAAGGAGGATGCAGAACCACCTCACCCACCACCACCACCAAATGAGGGCATCATGTACGGAATTTCAAGGAACTTACTGTATGTGATTTATATGCCATAACATTTTTACAGAATCAGAATCACAGAACAGTTGAGTTTGGCAGGGATCTCTGGACATCTTCCGGTCCAATCCCCCTGCTCAAGCAGGGTAAGCTCGAGCAGGTTGCCCAGGACTGTGTCGAGCTGAGTTTTGAATATCTCCAAGGATAGAGAGTYCACAAACTCTCTGGGCAATATGCCCTCATAGTGAAAAAGTGTTTTCTTATGTTCAAGTGGAATTTCCTTTGTTTCAGTTTGYGCCCATTGCCTCTTAGCAATAACGTTAGTTTCATCTTTGCTAGTATTTTGATACAACACTAGTARTAAAAGGAACTTTTTATGGTTTATGGCACCTGGTCTGTTCTGAAATTAAGGGATATTCATGAACATGTTTGGTCCTGAAGTTCAGAAGAGGTGACATCAACTTAATAGAAATCCAGTCCTAAAGCCTACTGCCCGCTGATTTCATTGGCTACATGCTTACAGTTAGCACAAAGTATGACATTACTATCTAACTGCTCATCCATTACTTTAATTTTCTGTACATCTGTCCCTACCATCTACACATCTTCAGGATGAATTCTTGAAGGATTGCTCTTCTTAAGAACTGTTAGGCTCTCCCTAACCCTCCCTTTCCAATTGCTCTTCTCTTAGTTATTTTTTTTTAGTTCTTATTCATATGGTTTCTGTGAAGCCCAGTTGGAGGTTGGAAAGGATGCTTCCTATTCTCATTCCTCCCTCAGGCTCTTTTAAAGTACAATACAGGGAGATTCAATGAGCTGGTCTGATTCAAATACAACAGGCATCTCTGCATAAGTATCTTTCATCCCAGGTGACTGCTATGAGCAGAAAGCACTTTGATGGTTGGGAAGGGTTCTTCTCTTTTCTTTTAAGGGTGCCTATAGGTGGTTGGTTGTTAGGGTTTTTAGGTTTGCTTGTTATGAAGAACTGTGAAAGCTGGTAAAAAATCCACAYWGTGTGGAATAAGACTTGTTTTGAAAGTTCTGTGAGACAGGAATTTTTTCTCCATCCAGTTCTAATCACATGTGGGTGGATTAAAGGGGGTAGGCAAACTTTGGGAGAATTAGAACAATTTTCTTTTCTGTAGCAGAGTCATCAATTAAAAACAGACCTTTGTAAAAACATTGTTTATAGTATATATTTTAGCTGAATAATGATATCACATGCCTGAAAATGTTGGTATACAGCTTAATATATTTTAATATAGAAAGAAAACATATTTATATGAGTGCATAGCAAAAAAATAYAAATAAACATAAATACGCATCTTAGACAACCATTCTAGGTATATTTACCTCATATTTTCCAGTATACTATTTATTTAGCATTTGTGATCTGTAGTATTAATTCTTAACTACTCTCTAGATAAATATGCAGGCAGATGTACTTACTGTACAGAACATCATTGTTTCAAGCACTGCACAAACTTAATGATGAGYGATATGCCTTGCCTCAGAGAGTTTTTTGCCTAAAAGATGAACTGGAATGGAATTTTTGAACCATAAGAGCGCAGGGCCAGGAGACAGCATAGTCTGACTCTATGCATTAAAGCCAGCTCAAGCATGTTTAGATGGAAAGATATTTGTCTGTTTTCTTCAAGYTACAATGAAGGTAATTATGCAGCATTCCTATACAATCCATTCTAGCACTTAACATAATAGGATGATGAAAATAAATTGCAGCAATTTTCAGCACAGAACATACACACTTAATATAGGAACTATTTTACTACAGTAAGGACAARGAACAGCTGAACATGGCCATTTTTATAACAACCATTTATGCACTGGAAAACTGTTGGAATCTCTACCCATAAGCTTCCCTTTTTTTAAGCAAACAAACCCATTCCTTAAGCTTTTCTTTCAACTGTGTTTTCTAAAATCTGTCATCAGGACAGAGTTCTCCCACTGAGTCTTTAAAAGGATCAAGTAGAGCAGAATAATTACTTCCTGTGTTTAAAATATGACAGCCCTGTCCATTCAGCCTAGAATGACACTATTTAGTTGACTCAGACGTAGTTTATAATTCACCTTTGTTCCCATATACTTTTCTACCATAGTGCTACATAAGTAGTTATTTTCTATATATACATCTACTGTTTCTGCCTTGCTTGCTAGACTAGTTATGCTCTTAAAGAAGCAAATTAGACTGGTTTGTCTGTTGACAGATTGGCGTAGGGGTGTTGTGGATGCATGCTTATCAGCTTATATTCTAGGTACTCACATATTCTTTCTTCTGTGTTTTATGCAATAAATCTCCTGRACACAAAGTTAGGCTGATAAGTCTATCATTTCCTTGACCTCTCTTTGGAAAGGGATGGGCACCATCTCTCTTGTAGATATCACATGTCRCTCCACGGGGTTCAGAGATTAATTTCAGCCATGGGCTTGAGTAAAAGAAAAACCAATAATGCCATACTTCCTGTGAACAACAAAATCAGAGCACATGCCCAAGTTATCTGCCGTTTGATCCAGAACATCCACTGCTGTAAGTACATGCAATGTTGCCCAAAAATAATATATAYGAACAGACTTCACCTTGTTCTGATCTGACAAGAACAGAGCCTGGCCATTTCTCTCTGCTGTCAGACACGGCAAACCTGTCTTTTACTTACTGATACGTACAGAGCTCCTGCTACTACTGGGAGGCCCACACCAGTTCTGTGTCTGCTCTAACAGCTTTACAATCTTCGTAATGAACATCTTCCAAACACAGCACAAAACCGATTTCCTAATAACACGAGCTAAGTGCAATCACTGGGAAAAGCCTGGATGGTTGGATTGATATGATACATGAATCAAGACTCATCAAGACAGGCTGTTTACCATCACCCAAGGGCAGCTTTAGCAGGATGTGAGATACGGGAAAGGATGTGCAGAGATGCAGGTGCCAGGCAGCATGGAGCAGAGCTGAGGGGCAGGCAGCTGTGCCATGCCACAACAAACTGTTCTGTGCCAGGCCATACTGTGCTGAGTCCTTGCCATACTGTTCTGTGCCAGGCYGCACCATACTGGGCCATGCTSGGCACCAGACTGGGCCCTCACTGGCAGCCTCAAGATCTGACTAACAGGATGGGAGATCACTGGGGCAGACAGGAGATCCTCCAGGCAGGACAGGCTGTGCTCCAGGCACAGGCACCTATGGGATACCACAGCCTTTTCCCAGCTGCAGGCAAGCTTGTCTTGTTAGCACGACACCACTTTTACCTCTGCTGTGTTTTGCTCACCCACTGCTGGATGGGTATATCTCCCCTGGATTTGYCTTTTCCTGATTTCTCCATCCCAGACAGTGTTGGTAGAAATTGTCATCTGTAAATGTGAAATTAATTGTTCAGTTCATCAGTGCTTAGATTTTCTTGGCTCAAATCACTACAGAYAAATGGAGTCATGCGTCACCCAGTAAGGTCTGCACCTTCTGAAGGAACGTTTTGACAGTTTGTGTAAAGAGGTCCTTCCCCTAAAAAGATAAAATTCAATACCAGTCAATAAGGAGAGGCATTCTCAGAAGTTGAGATAACTGGGTTCTTTTCTACCTATTCCCTTCCTAGCTGTGAACAGAGGTCCTTTTGCCCTGTCAGGTCCAAAAACTACAATCATGCTGGTCTGACAGGGTTATGGAGGAAGGCTCTCAGAACCTCCTCATGGCTCGGTCTTAATGTTAGGACAGTGTGGGGTCTGTCTCTGATCCTCTCTTCTTTCTGCTCTCTTGACGTCTGTTTGCAGAGAGCAATGCTCTGGTCTCTGATGAGAGACAGCCATTACACCTTGCTGATCACCCAAAACTGTCTTTTCAACAGCTAGTCCATGACAGTAATATCATTTTATATCTTTCTTTTGGAGRTGGCTTCTAAATTCCCTGTTAYATCTATACTTCTAAACACGTCTGTAGCTTGAGGATTGAGAAAAGCGCTGAGCAGGAATGGACAACATACAGCTTTTGAGATATACCCCAGAAGCGCTCATGCATATGCTCTTGCATGCCATGCATAGCTCATGGCAAGGCTCTGCTGTGTGGTAGGCATCCAGCTGTGCTGGCACAGGGGGTCTTGAAGAACCAGCTGCAAAAGGGACAGAGCCAACTGGGCCTGCTGGTGCCACTATCTTGGAGTCACTCTGAGGCTCMACGGGACACTCAGACCAGCTACATCCCCTTCCTCCAAAAGGGCAGGAGAGCCCCTGGGCAGTAATTGTCATTTCCTAACTATGAACCACTTCAGGAGCCCATGGGTTCCTGAGGTAGGGAAAAAATGTCTTACAGATCTCAGCCACGGTAAGATTTCAGCATGTGCCTCCTAAGGTCATGAAAGACAAACACTCCTGACACAAACGATACAGCCTAGGTGCYGGCTGGTTTCTTCTTTTCTGAGCAGCATCATATTTCTAGTTCTTGAGAGATTATTTTTACATAATGAGATGTTCTGTTGCTATAATAGACTATTTGAACTGATAGGTCTGCCCTGTCAGATGTATGTGCAAAGTGTCTTTTTAATGGAAAAGTTGTTTCTTTGTTAAGATAGGAAAAGATCTTGCTTCCAGAACTGCCCAGAGTTTGTATTCCTTTTCCTCCATTTTTAATAACAAGAATTATAAATAATCTGAACTTTACTCCCACACATTACATCTGTGTGCTCTAGCATCCTCATCAGATTCCTTTAGAAATCCATTATAAGTATTATTACTCCTACTATTGCTCTTGTTATGTTTTCAATGCTGGATATGCACATAACGGTAGGTTAGAAAGTCCCTTAATTTCTTTCGGTGAAAGTATGTCAAGGATAGGCATTTTAGGAGGGTTTTTTATGAGACAGTCAAGATAAGGCCAACTAGAAAGAGAAAAACCAGAAGTAGTCACAAACATATTTGTCATTAATGAAACGAAAGTAAGAACAAACGGTCACATAAACTATTTTGTTTTTATCTTCCACTCTGAGAATCCTTTCAAGTGCCATCTTAATAGGCTTCCCCTTCAATTATGTATGATAATCTGATCGTACTAAAAACAAAGACCAGATCTCGGAAGCCTTTATACATATGCACTATCTCGGTTCACACGGAGTTTGCTGGAGCTAACATGAGTAAAGTGACACTCATGCCTAAGTGCTCACTGAAGCAGGTCATACATTAGTTCAGAGTCCTTATGGCCCGCACTCTTGAGACCAAGAAGACTGTCTAGGAGCAATTTAAAGAAAACGAACACTCAGCAGGTGACGAGAAAAAGAGATTTGCAGGCTCATCCCTTACACTTAGTCTGATTTTGTCTTCCCTTTCTTTCCCTGGGTTGATCTGGCATTTTCCTCTCTTTTTCCACTCGCAAGTTGCATAGTTCTTTGATATGTTTCAGGCTATGATAACAGTGTAACATTGTTAACAGMTGTTAAATGCATTTCTAGGTAGCACTGCAGCAATGACTTACGGAAGGATTTAAATGAAGAAAAAGGCAGACAAGCTGTGGGGAAGAAAGTTACACTATGGAAAATGTACAAATTGCTTTACCCACAAAACCTATTTAAATAAATTGCCTTTTCTTCTGCTCAGCTTTTCTTAATCCTGGAACACTTCTTTCCTCTCAAATAAATGCTCATTATTTTTATCACAGCTTTCTGGTCTGCCATCTTTTATTTGTGAGATGGAAAGTAATGATTTATCTAGCACTTTTGCCATGACTCTCATTTCATTCAGAGATCATGACATCTCTGTGTCGACTGGAYTTTTCTTTCACTGTAATTCAAATGTTTGGCACAAGGTTTCTCTAGTGCTGCAGTGTSCATGGGAGAGCTTTTTTTCTCATCCCCTCATCTCAGCAGTCTCACTACTTGTAAACTAGTTTGATTTTCAAAAACTTTTTCTGTATAACAAATCCATGGCATTTGACAAAATATTAAAAACTGACTTTATAAGTATTTTAAGAAATTGCATTTAGAAGGACATGTCACTGTGCCTTGACTTGCAATCAGTAAAGCAAACATTCTTAATCCTAGAAATTTGTCACATTGTGACTAGGATTGAAATTTGTCAGAATTCAAACTTGGTCAAATCTCAGCAAAATTCAGATCCAGGTGGATGGTTCCAGTCAGGAAATGCAGTTAAGTCAAAGAATTTGAACCCATTTGAATCCGAACTTTATTGAATTAATGGAAAGAGGAAAGGGCAGGTTTGAATGCAAACTCCTACCTCTTCTTAGAACTACTGAGTCTTCARAATAATCCTATAGGTTAACTGCAGGTTTCTTCAGGTCAGAATACATCTCTATTAAWGCTATTTTCAAGAATTGGAATGTATGTCTGCATTTCCCACTGGGCAAATTTCTCTTTGGCTTTCTAGGCTGTACAGCTCATTTGTTGCCATACCACCTTGTGGCAAAGTGCTATCCTTTTACRGCAGAATTTTCCATAGGTCAAATATTTCCTTTCCATTGAAATCTCATCTCTGTCCTTTCAGGTCTACTCGGTGATGCTTTCTTTGATGAAGGTCATGATAAAATATTTGTCACAGATATTGACCTGCTATCCCTCTATAAGCACCACTTTGTCTCTTCTTTGACAAGTTAGTTGTTCTCCAGCTATTTTATGGCAAAGGTGTGTTTTTCAGAGTCTTGGATTTTGTGCTCAATTAAATGAAATAAAAGGGGAGATTTAGTAAAGGGAATGAAGGAGGAAAAAATACTACTGTGGTACTGCTGTTAATGCCCAGCAAAGTAATACAGAATACTTAAAGAGATATATAAAACACAGTCTATTAAGTGGATAGTTTGAGGAGCATGAAATGGGAAGTCATGGGTAACTATATGATAAAGCAATCCAGAGCTCATTGCTGCAGATACCCATTAAAAGTGATTAAGACTTACATTTACTTCTACAGCTAGAGGTCTGAAAGCTGATGGCCAACAAATTTAATCCAAATTTTACATTCTCTAGCTTCATCTCGAAATCCTTCTGCAGCTGAAACTCACTGCAGTTATTTGTTAAAGTGACATGTAAATAAACCAGTAGATCTTTTTCTCTCCTGTAGCATTTCCTTTTTTTTTCTCTCTCTCTTATGCCTTACACTTTGTCTATACAAGTGCTGCTTCCCTAAAGCTTTCTCTTTTTATATCCCCAGTACTTATTCCAGGGTAGTTTTTTTAAGTTTATATAATTTGGAACGGGCAAGGATAGTACTGCCTGCTAATTCAGCAAATGGAAATTCTTTACTTAAATGGTTGATTTTATCTTCTTTTCCATTTCCATATTTTTGTTACTTCCCTAAAGAAGTTTGATTCTCACTGATTGGTCAACTTAATACAAACTATAGCAAAATACAGCCTCTGCATTAAATTGTGTCTTCTTTTTGCTAATGAGTAAGATGCACTCTCTACATATACAAGCACTTATTCAGCATGATACGCCTTTATTCAGATTTCTAATGCTTATATTTTCTTAGAAAAGGGCTAACTGATTTCTTAGAGCTGATTATTTTTTACTCATGATTAGCATTAAGCTATATTTAGATGGAAATTGGAATTCAACTATAACACAAATATCCAGAATTTTAAAGACGTATTTTATTAGTTATATAAAATCAGATTACATTCCCAGATATAAGTGTTAAAAGGTTTGTCAAAATAAAATTTTTATTTAAAATCTCATCTTCCTGAACTGAATGATTGTTCCCAGGGACTCCATCCTTCAAAATACGGAAGACGATTTTTATTCTGAAACTGAGGGAGAAGCATAAGTGTTGACCGTGTTTTCAAATCCAAAGCAGTTTCTCAAGTGCTCAGTATCTCACCTGTAARATCTCTCTAAATGTGTACTGTCTATCTACAACTAACATGCTTTACRCGCCTGACTTTCTCAGGACTTTTTCAGAATTTCCAATGCTGTAATAAATTTCCTGTTGGTACTAATAGGAAAACATGCAGGCTCGAAAACCACAGTTTGAAAGCTCAGTGTGTACAGTCTCTGGTTCGTACTTACACTGCTGTGACCATGGGTGACCCCATAGACTTGGCACAGAAATCTGCTTCAGTCCTTAATTTAGACTTCACCTTTTCTTCCAGGATCATTCCCATCATTCATCTGGCATTTATGCTCTTTCTATTTTCAGACATACATTGAAAACTTACCAAGAAAGAAAGTTGGTTGCCCTATGTGAACTCACAAAATAGCTATGTATATATTCACAAATAACCTGTCAAGTGCCATAGGAAGGGCGCAAGAGGCAAGTCTGATTTTCAGAACAAAGATTAAGAAGTGATGAAACCACTCTAAGGGATGGATTGGCAGCCAGGACTGAAGTCCTGATACTGCAGTAATGCTGTGCTTCCTCCGAGCCATACGGAAGCACGCAGACAGCTCTGCGGTACCTCCTCTCCTGAGCAGGGAAAAGCCCTGCGGGGAGCAGCTACAAGGTGCACAGCTGGAAACCACCCTCCACCCCAGGTCCTGGGATACCATCTCCCTTCCACAGTAGGCATATGTCTTTTACAGAMAACAGCAACAGATTATCTGCTGTTCGTTTAAATCAACAGCAAAGATTATGTCAGTGATCTCAAATTTTTTTTCTGTGGGAAATTAGGGTTTACATGTTATAATTTTTATATGTTTTATATAGTTGTTTGCAGCTCTTTCATGTCAGGACTCTTCTGAGTCATGGAATTACTGTCTTTTCTGACATTTTCCAATCACATTTCTTGAAAGCTTGCATGCAAAACACTGGCCATCATCTACAGGCAGAAAAGGGGTGGCAGGAGAGTGCTTCCTGTGAGAGGTGTTTAACTGAGGAGTTGGCTCCTCACCCCGAACAGAAATAGCCTCTTAAACATGCTGCAAATATTTTCCTATTGCCCAGACTTCTACACAGGGAGGGACTTGACAGGGACCTAAGTCTGTATGAAGGCTATATTCTGTTACGTGTTCAGCAAAGAGCTAACCACCAAGCGCACATGTCTTACTGGCAGCTCCTGATGGCCCTGATGGTCATTTGCTACATTTGCCAGATTAGTTTGTAAGGTATCAAATAATGAAGATGCTTCACACATTTTTTAAAAAAATCCACACACACAACATAGAGCCAAATACAATTAAATGTTTGTCAGTTACCTTTCTATATTCCTAGTGTATTCTGAACTGCAGCACACAGTGATATTGAAGCTGGCTTTATATTTGTGGCAACAAGGCTGATAATCCACTGAAAATAGAACATACTGACTAAATATGGTGTCTTTGTTTTGGTTGACCGTTATCTCACTGGAAAAGCAGGGGTTCTCATACGCTGACTACTGAAGATTGCCAATATATTTATAACCTAGATGGATTAAAACGAGTGGGTGCTGATGCAACTCCAGGCTGATAAAGACTGGGTTTGGAGGGATTGCAAGTGGCTCAACCACAGCTGAACCACTTGATGTGAGGTATGTACTTCACTGGMTTATGCTAATAGCAGCATAGGTCCCTAATGCTTCCTTTAAATGAACCCCAAGACTACCATAACATTCACATAACATAGACTGTAATAGCAACTTAATATTCAAAAAGAAATACCAAAAATATTTTAAAAGAGAATTCAACGAAGCAGAATAGAGTAACGATAACCAACATCTAAGATATTATAAATGCACTTGTATGTCAAACTCTTTTTTAACCAAATTATATATTGTTGTGTACAATCAATTTTTATTTCCTAATAGCCAGGGTAATAGCCTTTTCAATACAGAGTATTTGAGTCACATTGAAATGTTTTTAATTCAGGAAAATACATTTATTTCTCCTGTAATATTTTTCCACAGATTTGTTGAAATCTATAGTTGAASACTGTAAGGTTTGTATCTTTAATTACAATACATCACTGTGCTAATAACTATGTTTTAAATAAATGAGATGCTAAATTAAGAAAATGTACGTATGCATATCTCAGTATGCAAGCATGTTGAATTCAGTTCAGGTTGCTGATTTACTTGAAGTCAGGTATCTCATTGAACTAGAATCTCCTCAGTGTGACTTACTGGCTAATATCATCTATGAGCCAAGTATCTGTATCCAAATGTTCACATGAAGTGAAAGCAGTATGGCTCTAACTGTACAGAGGGCCACATATCTAGCAAAATCAGAAAAAATGAGGTACGTAAGGTATGTATAGCATGATATGTAGACTATGTCCAAGGCACAGTATTTACAATCAACAAAAGTATTGGCACCACAGAAGATGTAAGAAGTGTTGAGGAAGTGTTCCCCCTTTCTGCAAGAACTAGGCAAATGCTCAGTGCGGAGGCCATCTCTGATAGCTAGCCATTGAGGAAAGCAGTCTTCATGGCCCAGGGAAACTTAGTTTAGAAAGGAAGAGACCTTTTGTTAATTTTTGCATAATCTACAGACTGTCAGAAACAAAAAAATACCTGGTCTCTAGATAAAGAGCAGAACTCAGGGCTTTAGAATTGCCAATCCAGTACTCTTCACAAGCTCTAAAGCTTTGGAAAGATAGTAATGAAATGCTTCTATTACAGGASCTCATTTAGTTACTTGGTGCTAGAATTTGAAGGACTGTATCTGGCGTACAGAAGGACCATCTCACCTTCCTTTGCAAGGAGTATCAACAGTAGCAATAGGGTTTGTAAGATCCTAGTTTTTTTTTTTCTGTAACTCAAGAACAGCTTACCAGATTGTTCTTACAGCTGCTGAAGCTCTGAAACCTGCTGGAGTGCCCATGCAGAAGCACTGTAATTCCTTATTTTTAATCACAATGCCTGCTGTGAAAAAGTCAAGAACAGCTACATTTTCACAATGTGTGAGATATCATTGTCGTCTCCATCTTGACCAAGTGAGATTCTGAGGTGTGTTGCAAAGCCGATTCAGCTAATGACACAGATAATGGGACTGCAGCAGTGTCCTTTGCAGCTAGCTCCACGAGAAACTCTGGTGTTCCTGTGCCTCGTCATCAGGCCAACTCATACGCAGTGGGATCTTCAGCCTTGAGATGGGCCCTGCAGCTCTCCTGCACAAAAGCCTGTTGGGGGCTGAAGCATGAGATGCTCAGAAAGCAAGAAGCTGAGCAAAAAGCTACATAAGCTGAATCCATACCTTATCTCTCAAAGGTTGTCAGAGTATCTAACTTCCAAGATGAAGAAAGGAACTCGTTTTCAGTTAGATTCTCAACCATATACTCCATTCTACATATAAAAGGATCTAACTATTTTTATGGGAAATAAGAATACACAGTGAGTGCTAGAGAGGGTTTCTGATTAAATGAAACATACTTAAATGTTGATTAGTGGAAAACAAATATTGGCTCATTTCAGAGCTCTTTTTCAGAAGTTAAGAACATTGCTCCTGCAAACTTTTATCCAGACATACAAGATTTTAGAATACTAAACTGAGATTGAACATGTAACAGATCACTTTATGGACAACAGGGCAGCCACCATCATTACGCTTGGAGTCCAATAAAAAGATGCAAAATCTAAGGAAGAATTTGTCACTCCAATCAAGAATTAAATAGAAACAGCTTCTGAATCACAGTTTGATGGTACTAACAGGAAAAGCAATTGCCAGAAACTGATAAACTGATATTTGGTATGTTTAGAGAATCCTCGTATGAGAAACAGCTATTTCACAGCTTTGTTCTCACTTCTCATTAACACACCTTAGTCTCCTAAAATTCTTGCTAAAGAAGCAAGTATTTAAGTTATAGTTACCCAAATGAAAAGAGACAAGGTGTTTTCCCACTGTTCACAGTATGTCACTATGACATTGTACTAGCTTGAGTCTAAAATGACCTACTCATCCTTTCTCAAGAAATCAAAAACAATCTCATCCCAGTGACAACCAACAAAGCCTAGAGAAGACAAACTTAACCCCAGTTTCCCAAAGATATTCAGATATTACGCAGATTTCAGTGAGTGCTAGATGACTGCAAACTTTTAAGGATCTAGATCCTAATCTTCACTCTTGAAGATTGTGTCCCACTTCAAAGGATACTGTTGGTTACCTTTCCAAGGACACTTCAGGGAAAATAATAAGTCTCCTCAGCCGGTGTTCCCCCCTGTGAAACAGCCAGAAGATACAGTACTGATGTAATCTGCTTCTGCGCTGTCCTCTATTCTTTCTGGCTGGCAAAATTAAGGTGCATGCTAAAATTCCCAGATGGCATGAAAAGACAGGAGAGCCACAATGCCTCAGGAACTGCTGTCTGGGAAGCTGCCATTTGGAAGTCTTATCCCACTGGAGAAATCGTGAGGCAATTACTTGCCCATTTCTAAAAGTCACTAGCAGAAATTTGGTTAAGTGGACTAGAATGAAATATGGGTAAGTGCATGTGGAGAGCCATTGTCCAGAACTGATCCTTTCCTCAGCATGAATGTTTCCACATCTCGAAATTAGGATTCTCAAACACATACAGTTTTTAATGTGGACCTGCTGCAGAATCTATAGAAGAGAGGATGAAGATGTATTTGCTTAGCCGTCTGGTCCAAAAATATGTTTTAATCCTTTTCCTTAAACTGAAGCAATTTCCTAGGATACATTTGCAAAGGGTTGCATTATATCACAGTAAATCAGTAGTGTACTATTAACCTGTTTCAACATATGCCGAATGTTCAGTCACCAGTTAACAGGCTAACTCATACCCACAAAGCAACTTATTTGTTGCTAGATTGGAAATCTTGCAAGCAGAGATCTTGTTTGCCACTTTTGAAGAAAACACACAATCAACAATGTGGCACTAGGATTTTTCTGAAGATCAAGATCTCTAGAATCAAATCATCTTTCCAGATCCTAATGAATAGGGAAAAGATCAACTACTACTATATCACTATTTGCCTTCCTAGTGGCAAGCTGAATTTTTATTATTTGGAAATAACCCTGCAGTGATCAGACAGCAACTCTAAACTAGACAGAATGTGTCTCCAGGAGATGATAAATATAATTATTAAGAGGCTGCTTTTTGTCCTATATTCATGCTGTGCAGTACCTTCCCACACAGTTTGATGTGAGCAACCATTCTCAATGAAATTGAGAATTCGGTACTAATTAGATTCCTAACTACCTCTAAACACCTGGGCTTTTGAACCAAACTGGGAACACTATTTGGAGAAAAAGTACTATTTTACATCAGGCCAAGTGGCAGACTCTGACTGTTAATCTGAATTTGAATTCAAAGTTTATCTTCTATAATTTTTTCCCCTTGTCAGATTACTGATTGATTTAATATCTTCTTTTTTTTTTTTCCCCCAGCATTCTCAGTTGGAACAATTTTATATTACCTTTTTCACACACAAAGGTATTTTGACATAAAGTTGTGTAATCCTTAAGGTATTGTCATCCTGTTTACCCATCTCGATAAAAACACTGTCCTACAACAGTCTGCAATGTGCATTTATCTTCAGTGGAATAAGAGAATGTATCATAACCCATAGGCGTTCAAACAAAAACAAGTTTCACTGATAAATATTGCTTTGTGTGTGAAACAACACAAATAAATATAATCATATATTTCTGACCTAACTTCACTCAAAACTGAAAATTGAACAATCATAAAGAGAAGAAAATGTTTATATGAATAAAGTGCTGTATAACTCAAAGTATTCAGTACTTGAGCTAAAACTTACGTACACACACATGTGCATATGCATACACACTAAATGTTACGGAAAAATTGCTTGAGTGGACTTCCAGTAAAAACAAATAAACAACAAAAACCCCTTCTTTCTTTAAATACCATGTTAAAAACTATTTGGTTACTGAATTAGCTAATTCCCTCATTAAACAGTCTCTCACGCCAAACTCTCATCTTAGCCTGTCCTGGTCACACAGAGATCAAAAATATTTTACACCTCAAGGCCACACAGAGACAAGTCATCTCCTAGCAGTATACATATGCCCCAATTTTTTAAATGAGCTCTAACACCAACCTGATACCAGCTCCCTTGGTAGCCTTGGACAAATCAGCTAAATGCTTCTTATTTATCTACCTCACATGGTGTTGTGAGGGAAAATTAATACYTACCAAGGGCTCAGTGACAGAAGTACCTAGGTGTGTACCACACACTTTTATTGTTGCTAGTGTTACAGTTTCCTGCCTCAGTCTGAGCATTGATTTTTCATTACTAATAAAGACAGAAATAAAGCTGGAACAGATGGTATTTTATGGCAGAGCAGTCTTTATAAAATTGCATTTCACATCTAGCACGTGACAGGTGCTCTCGTCAAAACCTGAGTAACCCATATATTTACATSCAAAAATTCTTTATGTCATATTTAGCCTAATATATGAACAATCCGAAACGTTTAATTATTTTATCGAATAAATTTAACAATCGTTTGAAAAACTGTTCTGGCACSCAATTCCCATGGTTTTGAATAAAAACATCTTCATATAATCTTTTATAGAATAAAAAGGCATGGAGATTCCAAGTGATTTTACATCCCTAGTATTTGCATGATCATTTGTTTTGAACTTAGCTGAGATCATTAATTTAAAAAAGTTTTCTCCTTTGTAATGAATACATGTGACATTCTTTAAAAACATTTTTATACTTCATGTACAGGTTGTCTATTTTTAAATTATTTTTATTAATGCTATATTTAAAGTTCAGTGACAACACATGCCTGTATGTTAGACAGGTATAGGAGGGTAGTTATAATACAAAATCTGGATGAAATAAAAAATATGGAGGTATTATCAGGAAAATCTTAATAATTCAATTGCTTTCACTGTTCTCTGCAAAGTCCTCATAAAAGCTTCATAATAGCTTCACAGGTCAGTTTTTGAAATGTTGAAATTTGAAATCTGCAACAGACATTAAATTTGAATATTGACTCCTAAAGCATGAATTCCACTGCCCTGGAAAACAAACCCGTTATTCTTAGCTACTTCTAGAACAGGCACATGGAGCCTTTCTGCACAGAGCCACCACAATAACACTACAGGATACTGCCCAGAGTGACTGTGCCATGCCCCTTCCTTCACCTTCACTGAAGCCTCATCAAATCCATGTAGATCCACCTTGGTCTGCATACCTCTCCACTCCCTCCCAATGTAGGCTGGAAAATTATCTTCGAGAAATGTGCCATTTTGGTGAACTTCTGAATGAAGATTTTACATGTTCTGATGAGAACAAGCGCAATTAATGCAACTAATATCCAATCATCCAAACGGGGATCTATTTTAAGACCTAGCTAATCCAAATCACTGTTTCAGGCTCTCTGCAAACTCAGGCTGACACCTTCGAAATAYGCAAAAATACACCTGCACTTTTAATGATTTCTGTGAAATCTTATTAGGTAGAGACTACTTTAAAATAAAATAAAATAAAACAATCAAACAAATAAATTTCAGAATCAGTACAATAAATTTTCACTTACATCACTTTTGCATACTTCCCATCCTCTAGAAAACAATGATTTTAGAAGCCATGAAAGGAAGCAAATCACTGAAATTGCACATCATCACTTTTTTCGAATAATCTTCCATGAAAAGAGAGATATTTAAGACAGCAGAGTAACCATTTTGCTTAATCCAATTAGCATTTAATAATTTTAATTAACAAAAAATGGCCGTGCAACAGGGCTAGATGCCCGCTCCCTGAGAACAGTGAATGCCTCTCCACATACAGCCTGTTGCACTGAAGTGTTACTAAACAAAAGTATCAGAACCCTGAAGTGTTAGAACAACCTGTGAYCTTACCATTTTTACTCTGTATACTAGCAAAACCGGTAACAGAAAAGTAATGGTGGGGAATAACTTCCTGATGAATGGCCTAATAATGATATGTTTAAGATGCCTATGAGACCCATGAGCCAGTAGAAAATGGCAACTGCAAACTTTGTGCGTTTGTATGTGAACCAAAACAGTTAACAATATTAATATTCAATCATCATGGCCATAACGAGGAAGAAAAAAAAAATCAACTTTTGTTTCTCCAATGCCTCTTGGCAGACAAGCATATAATAAGTGCATTTACTCTAAGTGCTTATGCTTTATTTCTGAAAATCACCCTGAATGAATTGCTAACATTGTGGAGTTCAGTTTGCACCTTCAGTTGCAAAGAGAGAAACAGAAAGGATGAAGTAATAGTTTCTAGAGCTTTTCTACCACTAGAAAGCCAATCTGGAAATGTCTGCTTAATAAGATAGTTATTTGGCCATCATTTCAGTGGTGCCTGAATAATCTACTTGCTATTCATTACAAATGAATTACAGCAAGACAAAAAATAACGGCATTTCTGAAATGTCCTCACAAACCCTGCAAGTAAATCATCTTTATCAGCAAAATCCAAAGGGAGGTTACTCCTCTCAGCCTTTCTTGGTAAGATTTCAAACAAAATCTTCCAGCTCCCTTTGACACATCTGTTCCTGCTGCCTTAAACAGGGAGAAGTAAGTACTCCTTATCAACAGAGAGCTCGTTCTCTGCTGGTGTTAGCCAGACATGATGAGCACATGTATATCACATGTATGTTTGGCCTTCTAAGCAAGCTACCTTCCACCCTGCTGGTGCAAGCCAGCAAGAAATCAGTTTGTGAGCAATTTCAGATGATAACTTCTTTYGTAACAGCACATGCCTGCGAGAAAGAGAAGCAGTTCAAAACCAACTGCTCTTCACTGTAAGACATTTATAATCTTCACTGAAAGAAACATCTGGCTGTTATTTGTAAGGGCCATCATCACGTCTAATCAGGTTGTCCATCCAGTTCTGCTGACAAGGATAGCAGAAATATCGTTCCTTCATAGCAAACCTTTGCTGTGATATGGTAATGTRTTCATTCTCTGATGATATTCAGGGTGAATTTTCTGTCACCAGTATTCAGTTCTGCACCCTGCCACTTCCTTTCTAAACCAGTGATCTGGTAAGATACTGTAAGCATGAGAACCCCATGATGCTGAAACAGCATTCTTGGATAATACGGCTACAGTATTTATTAAACAATTAATACTATAAGCTAACGATTGGCAGTAATATCTTAAAGACCACTCCKGGATTCTCCAACCTCCAGAGCAAATCACAGAAATTAGCCCATCTTTACAATATRTGTAATTACAGCAGTACAGAAAGCCCAGTTCCAATCCAGAAAAAAWTAATGACTTGTCTCTTACCTCCAGAATCTTATGCTCAGTGTAGAGGTCCCATCTCAAATTAAACTTCATCCCAGAAAAGATAAAAAGCCACAGCTCTGACTCCATGTTACTCTGCCAATAATGGCAGATCTGATTTAGGAGGGTTTCACACAGACATCTGTCTGCACTACTTTCTAGTCCCTGCCTCTCACCCTCTCACTCTGCTGGACACAGTTTCATGGTTTACTTGGCTAGTCCCTAACCTGATTCCATACCAGCTCCAGTAACTTCCCTTCCTGAAGCTTGTTTCTTTTTTTTGTTTTTTGTTTTTGTTATTAAATCGTATCAGTTCACCAAAACAGGTTAAAAAGTGACTAYAGTCACTTTATATAATTGAACTCACCCAGCTAAGTGGAGGTCAGAGGGGCAGAAGTGGCTAATGTGACAAGACGGAAGCCTGTTAGAGCAGATCCGCCACACAATGAAAAGAAACGTGAAACCACAGGCTCCTTCTACTAACTAGACGCATTGCCCTCGTACTGAGGGCACTGAAAGCAAGACCTCTTGATGTGACCAATAAGCATATCTACTTCAACTACTAATGCTAATTTAATAACTTGTTAGTTGTACATGGCTGTGCCACTAGAAAACTACATTCAAACAAATTCAGAAGCATTATGCTCTTGGTTTCAASACTATGTTTTGAACTCTTAGCACAGAAAGCTTGGAGATACTAATGTTCTCACAGTACGTTTCCACATGTACCATGAAAGCCTTTTTTCTGTTTGATCATATCCCCGAGAAACCTCACATTTGCTTTCTTGTTATCTACAAAGTGCTTACTGTCCCTAGCCGGGTAACTTGCTCCTTCTCTTGGCTTACTGTCTTTCAAAGAACAATGAATATCTCATGCTGCGGATTCTCTCCCTGGCTGGGAAACTTGCACTTTTATGTGTTGGAAAAATACAGTGACATGGTCCTTTGTGTTGCTTCATGCAGCTGTTTAATTCAATCTATCATTTTTTAATTTTGGAAAAATACCTCTCATGCTTACAGATAGCACAAAGGCACTATTCATTCTTGCCCCAGAGCTTGTGACAGTGAGATTGGCAAAGGGTCCTGGCCTAACTGTTCAGTGCCTCTCAGTACAGTGATGCTCAGCTAGTACTGAAAGGGAGTATTAGTGCCATGTTCTGAGGCAGTGCRGAGATGTGCTAATGACAGGAAGTGATATCAGAACAAATAGATAGGTGGAACAGGGTTATAGCCTTAAAACTGTACCTCTCAGTTTTGTTGAAACATTTGTACAAGTCTGGGCCATTCTCAAGAAAAAGTCAATGCAGAGAGATCGGTGATAACCCTGGATATAAGGCATAAAGTTTTTCTTGCCATCCTTCCAAAAAGAAAGGGACAGAATAAGCCTAAGAGGAAAAAGAAACATTTCTACAGGCAAAAAATTAAAATAGCCATAGCACCTTGGTAGGGCATTTCTGAACGACTATCCTGGATGGTCTTTTCTCTAGCTTATGCAGCAATACGAACAGGGTAAAATCACAACAACACTTGGGAAGGATGGGAAGAATACAAGAATGCCCTGATACAATGAGGACACTTCAATGGTCCCTGTTAGATTTTCCTGTGACTGACTGCTACGYGCATGGGCACTGGCTACATGAACAGTAATACTTTTGGTATCACAGGTAATCCCTTTCCTGTCAATCAACACCTATCAAAATGTTGTTTATACTTGGCTCAAGCCAGTTATCATGCAGAAAAAGCAAGGACAGTACAGGAATTCAGTAGTACTGAAGAAAATTCTAATCCAACTAAATTTGGCAGCACAAATCTCTTATGTAACTTGTGATCTAGAGGACAGTCTGATCATCTGGGAATATTAATGTACTGAGCAGAATACATTAAACAGAAATGGCAATATTCCACTACAGATTTTTTTGCTTTTCCTTACGTAATGTCTCTGGAAAGGCAGCAAGTGCTAATATGAAATTCTTAGTATCAACATCAAATGCTTTTATATAACTATTCAATCAGAATAGAGCAATACATAAACTTAACTCTTAAGTACTTGCTTACTAAGATCTCTTTCAACTTTGGTGCAGTTCTAAGGTACAGGAGAGGGCTTGTGCTCTATATCTAAAGCAATGGGTTTCTAAGACAATGCTCTTTGAGGAAAAGAGGCTTGTATGAAAGTTGACTATTACACCAACAAATTTTACACTGACTCTCATGAGCCTGAAAAGGTTTGAAATCTTCAAACAGAAGATCCCAAACATATACACATCAAAAACAAACCCCACTACTCATCTCCACTATAACAAAAAAAGCCAAAACCAAAAACAAATTCTGTTCCTTTTTTTTCACTTGAGATGCATTCTAACATGCAAAAGCAGCTGTACAATAACAGAATATAGATAAAAGCTCTATTCACAAAATAATTATGAGCAGACGACCACACTATTTAAATGTACAATGCTCTTAAATAAAATGCAAAATGAGATAAGACTTTATTCAAAGCCAGTATTTACAGAGTGCAATAAACATTCAATTTGTACAGTGGATTCAAGAGGAGTCATGCTTTGAAAGTGAAGATACTGGCAAACGTTAAAAAGACAAGAAAGGATGTTTTATTCACAAAATGGCAAAACTAGTCTGACAGAACATATCTACAGCGTGTGAAAAGTTCTCTAATATCACAGAATCTGCCACCCTGAAATCATCTGTAGCAATTTGACCCAAAACCTGAATTCATGCATGTGAAGAATAAATTGGAAACATGCTGAACATCTGCTAATTCCATAAAGGAAGGAGAAACAAAATTAAATATACAGATTTATATATATAACTCAGTCTCCCAGAAAAACACAGTAGTCCTACCAATATATTATAGATTATAAATCTCATTTGAAATTTTTAGATTTTCATTTATAAGCTTACTTTTTGCAACCGTTTTTAAAATGTTCCTTATTAGCATGAAACTGATTCACTTAGCTGTGTAGTTAACCCAGGTTAACTCTTTAAAGTGATCAGAATGACTTAGTTTGCAACTGTCACTTCTAATATTCTTCATACATTTAACCCTATTCTACTTGTACAGTAATGAGTCCTAGTTACAGAAAATACGCTGAAAGGCAAAGGACAGAACAAAAGAAGTCAGAGAATTAGCACTTTCAAGTAAGTTCCTTTGATGAAACTCCTTTACATAAAACCAGCACACAGTAACCAAATTCAAACAACTATCTCTTCCCTCTATTTTTTTCCAGCATGAGAAGGATTTCCTCCAGAACACGCTCTCCACACTAACCATGGTCTCCTCTGTGCCCCATGGCTGTAGCCATGGCCCATGGATCACTGTTCACTGTAGCAACAATTCCACATAATAATAAGTATGTTTTCCATAACCATCAGATGGTTCATATCTTCTCAGGTGGTTTAATCATTTTTAAAACTATATGGGCGTTATGGATTACAGCTCTATCTTCTCAAGGCAGGAATCAGGCACATGGACTTACAGAGATGTATTCACATTTTGTTGCTGCAGCCAAGACAAGCAACGTTACCAAACACTTTTGGCCCCATTTTTTGGCCCCATTTTTTGCAATTATACATAAAGCCTTCCTTTTCATGTCTACAGCCGCTAACTTAAGGGTACAAAAGATCAAGAAATGGCTTCAAAATGGACTTTTCTTGTACCTGCTACAGCTTGCTGAGCTCAATTGAGAGACTGAAAAAAGACAATGACTAAGCAAGAGGGTACTGCAGAAGAGACTGTGGCTGAGCTGACAAGCACCTACTGCAAAACATGAAGCCAGTATGAGACATTTTGTACTAATCTGTATAAAGGATGCTCCAAATTTAGAGACCATGCATTAATATTAGAATTCCTTGAGCTGTTTGGAAATAAACGGCCAGCACCACATGGAAATTAAGTTTCTGGGCTACCAGTCACCACCAGCTGATCCACATACCTTGGGCATATCAGCTGGGGCTGTTAAAAAAGCAAGCTGTTCAAGACAGTGGCTTCTTTTTTAAGGCTTAAAGCTTCTCAGGAGGTAGCTGCTGCTTCCACATTCCAAGTTYTTCTCCCATTCCTGGATATAATTAGTAGACTGCCTATGTTTCTACCTCTGTACACACTCCACCTCAGATCTCATTACTAGAAAAGGTTGTTTCTCATTGTACTTCAAGGCCACTGCAACCAGCTCACCAACTGTAACAAGTCAGAAGACTTTACAATTCCAGACTTAGTTCCCTGTCCTTACTGACAGAAAAGAATGGCAATTGCTCACACAGGTGGAAGCTATTAGGACGAAGGGCAGCAGCATTTCCCTTTTCTTTTGGAGGAAACCCAGTTTGTTCAATCCTGACAAAGCTTTTTAGTAGACATAAATTGTTCAAAAGAACTGCTATTTTAGCAATTGCAGAATGTCAGCAGAATTGGCAGGATGTGTCAAACAACCTTGCTTTCAAGGGCTACTTACAGCACAGTGTGGCAGGAGCTAGGAGTAAAGAGAATAACAATATCCTAGGTACTCTTTATTTTCTCCCACTACTATATCGAAAAACTGYGCAGTCTCCATTACTTAAGCAGTTGTCTCAGGAACAGATAGCAGAACAAAAGGAAAACCTAAACCAGAGTATCTATTAATATGTTTTTTTATTATGACGGTTTTTTTATTATGACTGAAAGTTGCAAAAGCATAAGAGGTTGCTAAGAGGAGTAAGCACTTAAGGGAGTCTTAGTTAAAACTTCACCCCGTATTAGTGCAACATTTTTTTCGTTTTAACTGTTACAAAGAATMCCTGCAAACAGTAAGTGCTATTCTGCATAATAGAATTTGTTTTCTTATGTAGATACTAACCAAAAGAAATGCACAGGCACATTCAGGCCAACAGGTTAAAAGATGTCTATTTAAAGTCTTATCTCAAACTACTRCTGAAGAAAGGGTGTTTTGATTTTTCAAATTTGACTGTTATATAAGCAATCACATCACAGAATTCAAGAACCAATTTCAAAGTGAGTATTTAAAAGGATGACTAACTCGAGAAATGACGAGACTGAGACCTGGCATTAGAAATTGCTGCTCATTTTATTGCCTTGGCCACTAGGTGCCATACGTAAAAAATCCTTTGAGGCTGACAATAGCTAATCAGTCTTACTGCAAAGGTAAGAACTAGTAGAGTAACGCACTAGATTTTTATAGTTAAACAGTTTGTGATTTAGCCAACCCTACAGTATACAGAAACAAATCTCAGAAGCCCAATTACATTAAAACCAGAAGAGCAGTACTTCAAAGCGGAGCACATAACAGTTYGAGATGAGAATAATTATAAATACATATAAGCATAGAACTGAATGAAGATACTACTTTAAGAGGGTGATAAACTCTTAATTTACACATCCATAAAACAGTATTATCATACAAGCAGAAGATGCAAGATATAGCAACATAACAATAAAAATATTAACCTCAAGGATCTGCATTATCATGGTAGTATAATTTCAGCCTACCCACTAAGCTCTCACTCATTTTGAACTTTATCAGTTGCTACAAACCTTTACCTTTAAATAACTGTTAACATTAGTGCTAAAACAAAATTCAGCTATCATACACACTTCTTGGCAAATAATCTGACTTTCTTCACCTCTCATCCCATTCCAAGATTTATTATCTTCTAGAAAGTAAAATTCACAAATGATTTTGGAGAAAAGTTACTGTACAAAGATGCAGAAGTTAAAGTTCATGAAAAGACCAAGCAACATAGTTAGACAGAGGTTTGCTTGTAGTTCTTCGTATCCAAGACTTTCTTGCCACACATTGAGCAGATGCCTATAAGCACACAAAAGGTGCATAAGTTATTTAAAACTCACTAAAATTTTCTTCAAAAGCATAGTTATGTTCTTGTAAAGATCTTTTACAAAAAATAATTATGAGAGCTCTCACCAGATATTGCAAATTCAGAGGTAGTAATATGCCTTCTAATATAAATTAGTATTTGCAGCAAATATCTATGTACTTCCACTTTAAAAAAAAAYAAAGCTCTATAAGCTCTATTCTGAGAGTACATAAAAGTGCCTGAAGCCTTCATATTTTACCAAAATACTCAAACACAGCCAAGAAAGGCTCCTATCTGGCAAGGGGGTAAAAACATCATGTTATTAAACTTTGTAAGTCCTATAGTCACATTAAGGCCCAGGAGGGACAGAAAGCAATGAGGCTAAGAAAATTTACTCACCCACATAAGCTCACTGCTAACTGAAAGACTAACAAGTGGGAAACGTCAGACAACTGAGAAAGTTAGGAGTACAGTTTCATATAATTAAGCTATTTACAGAGAAGTGGAAGAGAGGAAAATGGACACCAAGAACATATGAAAATTGAAGCAGAGCTGACCACTAATGTCATAGGAAACTTTGACCTAATACCAAAGAGCAGCAAGCAGAAAAGCTAGAGCAGGGAAAAGTATGCAAGTTTTGGGGTGGTGGTAGTGTTTGTTTGGGGTTCTTTTTGGTGGTCTAAATATTTCCTGACTTCTGTCTAAAACTGAAAGGCGCCAGGTCTCTTGTCTGGTAGGGCAACATATCCTTTTACAAGACAATACATCAGCAAATGAAAAAACATCAAGCGACAATTCCTCTTGTTGCCTCACGCTGAGTCACATGCCTTCACATACTGACATCGTGATACTGGACACGTGTAATAGTCTACTAGGGAAAGTAACAGCAGGGAACATACCACATGATTTATTCTGGAGTGCAAAATTCAACCCACAGACTTTTAACTCCAGGTCTAAGTAGAGTAACTAACTTTGGAACATTGAATAGTCTCTAGATTTCAGAGATACACAACAGCTCAAGTACTAAGTTGTAAGACCACACCTGTTTCAAGAAACACATCATAACCATGGTCTCTGATGGTCAGAGCTAGAACCTAAAGCAGTTAAAGTTCTGACTTTCACGAAGAAATCAGTTTCTAGCTGGACAGATATACAAGCAGACAAAGCAAAAGTCCTGAAGCCCACCCAAACCAACTATAAATTTAAGAAAGAACAAGGTTCTCTCATGGGGGATTCAGGCAGCCACCCACTGAGCATCCAGCAAACCAAAAAAACATCAATCATACAGCAGGTGCTAAACCACTGACACGCTGCACAGCTGTAAAAGAAATAATGTCATTGCATGAACAACATTTACTGCTGGTTAGATATGCCTCTACAGCTAACAATTGGTTTAACCTGTGTCTGTGCTGTGTGGACTTTTCTGGAATCAAAAATATAATTGAGTACATGCTGCCACTTTTTCCTCGGGAAATTACAAGCTTGGGCCTTCCTTCTGCTTACCTACTCAAATTCACAAGACTAGTAAAACTTTTATATCCTTAATGTTCAACTTTTACACAAGGTTTGCTTGAAATTGGTCAACAGTTCCTTGAGGAAAACGAAAACCAATTTTTAACAATCCTAAAGTCTTGTTGTGAATACAGGAGACAGAAAGCTTCCAGGTAGAAGCAGAATTTCAGTGCAATTCTCCATACATCATTCATAAGTACAGAAAAAATTTACATATTATATATCACATGCTGCAATAACTTGCTTTCTAGGGATAAAGATTTAACTCTTTTCAATTTTTAGTTGCAGCTTAAGCTAAGCTTGACTTACAATGCAAGAAGCCCATTCACAATTCAGGCACAAAGATACGAGCGTAATTTTCCTTCAAAGATACTTTATTAACTCTTTTTATAACAGAATTTGTTTTTCTCTTTGCCTTTTACTCCCCAGGTATTCTATTTTTATTAGAYTAGTCTATTACTTTACCAAGATCAGAAGTCCTTGGGACAGGTATTTAGAATTTTAGATTCTTTATAAAGGGGGAGTGGAGGGAACAGAAGGAAGGACAAAAGTGACTGCAACAAGCAACTGACTTTTACAGAATCCCCTTTTTTATATACTAAGAGAAAGATCAAGCTTGCTATAGGTGACAGTTTTTTATGCAATTATCAAGATTGAGCTTACAGTTATTTTTTCAGTTCTATTGCTTTAGAAATCAGAACCATTTTAGAAGTAGCATCATAGAACAACTTATGTTGGAAGGGATCTCTGGTGCTCTCTGATCCAACCACACCCCACTCAAAGAATGGCCAACTTGTAGGGGGCTCATGATTTTTCAAGTTGAGCTCTGAATACCTCCAACAGAGATTCCCCAACCTGAGTCCCTGTTGCAATATTTGACCACCCTCACAGTGAGTTTATTCTCCCTATATCTTACTAGAATCTTCTCCATTCTCACTTCTGTCCACTGCCTCTTATTCTATCACTGCGCACCTCTGAGAAGAGCCTGGCTTCATCTCCTCTAGACCCTCCCATTAGTAGAGGAAGAGAGCTGTTAAATCTCATCTTTGCCTTCTCTTTGTTAGGCCAAACTTACTCACGAATTTCAAACCGAATTGGGGTAATTCAATCCTCAGTGAATCTCACCTTTTTTATAGGCACATCCTTGACAATAGTGAGACCCTGGCTGATGGACAGAACTCTTACAAATCCGACATATTGCAAATTTGTTCTTTCCATAAGGATCAAACCTGAGGAAAAGGAGAAAGGAAACATGCTCTAGTTATACACCATGAAGTAAAGTAATTCCACTATCTCATCCTAAAAAGTCTAAGCCAGCCAGAAATTCCAGGGGAAAACTACGACTTAGAAAAGATAGATTCAAAGTCTCCAGAAAGACAGAAAGAGAGGCTTCCTGCCTTATGAAAGCACAAGGTSTCTTTTTATTAAGATACTAGACTATTTTGAACTAAACACCTTCCAGCAATGGCTTGCCCCCTGTGCAAAGAATACACTAAAAGTGGCAGAAGGTAACAAAATAGCCCCCAGACGTTAAGTATTGCTSGAGAGACTGCAGAGGTGGTTTTGGCAACAAAGTTAAGTCTTTCCAGCTTCTCTTCTAATGTGAGTATCAAACTTAACATTCAATTTTTTGTGCCGACTACAATAATATATTTGATCCAGCGGAAAGCTCCTATGAAATACGTAAGAAACATGCTTTTGCTAATTATTTACTAACAACATGCTGCAATCCCCATAAAGAATTTTAAAAACAAAATGCATTTTGGACATGGTTTGAGTAGTTGCTCAGTTGTGCAGACAATAGGTCTCAATTACAGCAAACTGACTTTTTTAGCCAAGTAAAATCAGGATTAAATACTAACCTTGCTTTCTTTGAAGTCAAAGCCTTGTTTTCATTCAGTTTTCGGCCACCACTTTCTACCAAAAAAAAAAAAGAAAGAAAGAAAACGCAAGTAAATGCCCAATGAATTAAATTAGCATACTAGGGATACTGTGAAACTACAGCAGTCAAAACAAACAAACAAAACGGAGTGGTTATTAGTCTTGGCCATAGGACTGAACAACAATTGCACAAGTGGCTTTAAAATATCTGAATGAGAAGTGCTGAAGCCTCCCCACAATCAAAAGTACCTGTCGTGTTTCTTGCGCCATCCTTCCACGTATCAGGCGTGATCACCGTACCGAGCTTTTTCTCGCCTACACGAGGAAACACAGGCACAAAGCAGAAAGCTAAAGCGGACTCGCCTTAACCCCGGCAGCGAGCGCTGCCCGCCCGCCCCGAGCCCCGCACCCGGCACAGGCGACCCGCGGCTGCTGCTCGACCCCGCGGGCAGGATCCCGGCCCCGG
>NW_028186579.1:4986369-5029019 GCF_003343005.1 Rhea americana | reverse complement strand
CGCGCGCGAGCGGGACGCGCCGCTCTGAGGGGCCTCGAGCGCCGCGGCCTTCGGGCCTGGGCAGCGTGGCGAGGGGCAGCGCTGGCGCGGGGGGCTGGGGGCGGTCTGCTGGGTTCTGTTGCTTTTTAAAAAAACATGATTTGAGCTCTTTTGCCACAAAGTATCGCCCCCAAGCTAAGTTCAGAGTTTCCGCTGGTGTATTTCAGCTAGGGGAAACGCGAGTGGGTTGTGCCGCGTCCCGGTGAGTAAGTGGGGCTTGCTTTCTTGCAGGTGGCGGGCTCACAGAGAGCACCATGAGAGAAGCAGAAATAAAGAGGCTCTTGGCTGCAAACCTACTCTGTGTTTTCTCAGTTATTTTAACAACAACTGTTCCAGCTTTTTTCTTGGACAGCTTCTCGGTTTTGGGAACACACCTCACCTGGCTGTGTATTTGTTCTGCTTCCGTTAGTGCCCTTAATATAGTCTTGTATTTAATCCTCAAACCAAATCAGTCTCCTAAGAGAAGTTCGTTTGCTCACAAGGTAAGACTTTTTATTCTTAAATTACTACCAGGCAGCACTGAGGGGAAGCTGAGTTTTTTTTTCTTCTTTTTTTTTAAATAATGAAATGCAAAAGAGAAAACAAGTTACAGTTTTAGGTGGTGAAATCTTGTTTTCTATAAATGTGTCAAGAAGTATGTTTATCAATATTTTCAGTGTTAAGTATTTTCTACATGCAAATARTCTGTACAGTTGAGTGATTCCTTGCCTTTCCTTTACCTTGCTAATATGTTGTGGYTTGTAGTCTCAGCCCTTGATCCTCTAGCAGCTTACATACTGGCAAAAATCRAAGCAAATCTGAATGGATGCAGGGATCATTTCATGATCTAGGCTGAATCATAGTGTTACGAAGAGATATTTTTTTTTCTGAGTAATTAGAAGTTATTAGTAACTAAACACTTCTTAAACTATGGGTGGTAAAAGAGAAAACAAAGAGSTCACTAAACTTTAAGCCAAGCTAGTAAATTTTAAAAGATGAAGTGGAAAGGCATTGAAATGGTTACATTTCTGTGAACAACTAAGTCTGCATGCAGAAGAATTTAAACCTGTGATAAAAGTTCTGTAGTTCCTATTTGTAACAGAAGCATTAAAGACGTGAAACTCCCAAAAAACTTCCRAACAGTGCAAATTTGGAGCAGCACTCAACCCTTCCAGGAGTAGTGGAATACAAATGCATTCAGAAGTCAGCTGGGTAGTCTTGCACTCCCAGCTTGTGGAGTCAGACAAAACTTAATGTTCTTAAATGATGATTCTTAAAAAGTTATGCAAGTCAAGTATCCTTGAAAGCAGTAACTTTGCATGTAAAGCTTCTGTCTAATTTTGCTGGCTGAAGGGGGCATGAAATATACAAAATAATTACAGAAAACAAGACTTTTAACCATATGTATTAAAAAAAAAAAAAAAAAGAAGAAGCAGGCTTCAGGTTTTAGGTGAGATTTCATCCTAAGTACTGTTGGAATATTTCCCACTTCTCCTTCACTCTCCCTTGTTCCTCACCTTTCCTCCTCCTCTCGCCGCCCTCCCCCCCCCCAAAAAAAAAATATTCAGGTGAAACTGTGGGGGTTTTATATGATATAGTGGATACCTAGAAACTGTTGTTTAAATTCATGGAAAATTATACATATTTTGTAGCTTTAGAAAGTTATGGACATTTCTCAAAAGGGTTTAGACTTGAAGATGGCAGTTTCAAAATGCAGTGTATTTTATTTCATGTAGTTTTAAGTATTACGTTTGATTCTGAATATCATATATATATATATTATATAGATTCTTTTAAAATAATTTTGCGCATTCTGTGAAGGATATTTTTTAACAAATGGATATAATGCTGAATTGTAAAACAAACATAAAAATAGGCAATATTTTTTTTCTGCTTATCTTGTTATTTCCAGTCATTTTTTGCATGTTTGGTTTTTAATAGTATAGTCTATGAAAAGATTTTTAGATTGGAGCATGATCATGTTTTTAATTAACGATTTAAAATACTAAACATGGGGAAAACTGTCAGGAAATATACCAGAGTGTAATCATACTGTGCTGCAGTTGAAATCAAATATCAAAGGAAGCAGGTACAGTGAGGTGCTACTGATAAGATATTGACTATATRCATTGCTCATTGTTCTCTTTTGAAACATTATTCTGATATTTCATTGCTCTTTTTTAGATATCCAGATTTCTAAAATGCTGTATATACTTTTTCATGTCTTGCGTACTATTTCATGTGATTGTTGTTCTTTATGGAGCACCTCTCATAGAGTAAGTTGGAAGAACCTTTCTTTCTCTAACCACTTTAAGGGGCAGTTCTTGCAGATATTGGTTTAAGTTCTTGTGTGGTACATTGGGAGTTAGAAGATAACCTCCTGGCTAGAGGAAGAAGAATAGCTATTTTTCGTAGAAGCTGGCTCTTACAGTTTCTGTATATTTGGAGACATACAAATATAGACATACTTTATGCTTATATGTTATATATATGGTTACAAACATTTTCCAATTTTCATTTAGTCATTTTTCATTAAGACTCTAAAATGTGTGTCTCCTGTATCTTTTCTCCTTTTCATATTAGTGTTTTAATTGTTAGGGGTGATTTAAAAGAAAGACTGCTTCACATCTCTCCTAACTGATTTTTGAGAGAGATGATGAGTTACTGAATAGCAGTGTTGTCATGTGGCTTGATTTCATGGTTGCTTCCRCTAAGTCAAACTAGAAAGATAAATAGAAAAATAAAGTAAATACCTGGATGTACGTAAACTAGAAAATAACCTTTTATGTAAGGTATTGCTGTGTGTGTTAAAATGATACAGGTATCAGATATATAAAATAAGCTGCTACATTTCAAGTTTTGAGATAACGAATGGATGTTAGAATTCTTTCCATCTTTCTTTTCTCTTCTACAGAGTAAGAAGAAAAACTTTTTTTCTTACATGAACTTAAGAAAGAATGCTTTCAAGTTGATAGTTTTTTATTTTTTCTTGGAAYTCTTAGAAAATTAGTAATTCTACCTCAGTTAATTTTGTTGCATTCCTTCTTTGTAGGTCAGTGACTGAGACATTTTTGTTTGCAGTTCTCCTGTCTACCTTTACTACTTTACAATGCTTGTGTATGCTGGGACCAAACATTCAAGCATGGATACGAGTATTTAGTAAAAATGGGTAAGTTCTGTTTCAAAATTTCCCTGTTTTTACCCATGGAAAAATGGATAGAGTTGCCATAAACAGTATATCATGGAGTTTCTTGTAAAGCAAACAAAACATCACGAATTATAGGTTATTTTCACATTCATAATTAAGGGCTTGTGAAAGTTTCTCTGGCAAAGAGAACTATTTTCTATTTTGAAGATGTTACTGATTTAGAAAACTTTATTTCTGGTGTACAGAGTTTAAATCTTACTGTAGATGCATTTGGAAGAAGCAGAGTTTCAAATGAGCATTTAACTGGTGACAAACYGTTGTGAATTCTAGTACTATGATAGTCAAATAAAGAAGAGCTCTGTGGATAAACTTAGTACCCTCATAAACATAGCTTTTAAAGTAGAAATAGCAAGACAAAACAAACATTATTCTAATGATATCTTTAACTTGAATATAATTGTAAAAATAATATGTAATTTACTGTGGTCTTAAGCATGTAATCCTTATCCACACTCTTTTTCAAATTTCAGAGAGCTGTTTTTGATGTGAGTTTTCTAGCATTAACTTTTTTAAGAGTATGTTTAAAGTAAAATGAGCCTTTTTTTGCTTGTTGAAAGCCATAATATTGGCACCTGTCAAGCATAATTTATTTTTCAGAAGTATTTTCTAATCTCTGCTACCTTTTTTTCACTCTTCAAATAACAGAATTGTGGAAAGACTTAGACTCTGAAACAGTAAAAAAAAAAAGCCCCACATATACTTGAGATTCTAATAATATGATGWTAGTATTAACGCCCTTGTGATGTGTCCTAAGAGTGAAGTCTAATCTTAAACAAAAGTAAAAAGTTGTATAACCCTGCTGACCTAAGGAGTTACTTTTGATTTAAACTTGTGGAGACAAGGCCAAAAGTAGACTTTTTGCAATAATTTAATGTGTTGGCTTTTGTAGTAAATCAGTTTTCAGCTTACTGAARAATATCTTGAATCCTCACTCAAGTCAGTTATGCTAGTTTTTTATTTTAAGGGGTGAATAGTGTAATAGAAATGATGCCTTGTAAGAATTTAATAACAAGATGGAATCTTTTAGCCAGAACAAATTACTGTTAATTCACTTAATCGTGTCTGGAATCTTGCATCAGGAAATAATAGAAGTAACAGATGTTTGACAGCAGTCTCCCTTTGTGCCAGGCTGGATTTTGAATACATGTCAATTTATTTCTTTCCTAGTCTAGATCTTAGTATTACTTCAGCATAATTATTGCATAGGAAACAAGGGTTGTCGTGTTCTGATATTTTTACTATGACAGTTTGCACATACTTCTTACTTTCTAATGAGCCATGCAATGTTATCTGATTGAAATGCTCATTTAATATAATTTACCTAGGCTAGCCTTTTCATGAAAGTAGACAAGAAATAAATAGGGTAGGATTTTTTTATGCGTCATAGTAAACAGCTCTTTTAAAAAATAGTTGTGTAGTTTTTCATTTGACTGTATGAACRAGGTGTAGTTAGACATGAGCTGAGTGTAGGCATGATTTATTTGCAGGCTGTGTCCCCTCATTTAACCATRTAGCATGAGGTCAGACTGGTTAATGGAGGGAATGCACAGTTAGGGGAGTTCAATGAACCTGTTTGCCTTGGAAGAAGAGTTTAGTGAATTGAGTTGCACTGGGACAGCAAGTTGGAAAGTCTGGCTGAGAGTATAGCTTAGAACAAATGAGGATTTATTTATTTTATTTTATTTTTTTTTTTTAATCTCAGAACAAGTTTAGACTCAAGTTACCATCGGAGTTTATTTTTCATATCCTTATTTGCCTGTGCAGTCGTCTTAAGGTCAAGGTGTATTTTTGTCCRTACAGAGAAAGAAATCTAGAAAGAGAACAGTATATTTTAATGTATCAGGTATAAAAAAGTAAAAGATGTTAATATTATCCAGCTATTGCTTTGTATAGTTTTGAAAAAATTCTATTTTTAAGGTTGTCTAGGATGAAAATATTGACATGCATAGTATCTTCTCACAAGACTACTCAAAGTTGAATTCAAGTAACTTCTGTGTAATCCGTTGCATAATAATAGCGAAGATACTGCTGAGACAGCTTTGCATAAGTATTTTCTGGATGATCCTGCAGAGTRCTTACTCTTCTTTACAGGTGCTTAGCTGCCCCAGTTTTCACTTGTAGCTTTTGAAAGCAGTCACTGCTGGTAAAATCACTTCTGGAATGTTTTTACAAGATCAATCTTTAAGGCTCTCTGGCTCTAAAAGGAGGATTAGTGTCATGATAATATGTAATCTGTGATGCTGCAGGGKTTTTTTTATTTTTTTTATCTGCGTTACAAAAGTTTGGTGATGTTGAGGTTTTGTTTGTTTATTTTGAAATACATGAAACAAATGCATGAAACACAATTGTAGGTCAGACAAAATTCACATACTTCATGTTTTCAAACTGAGTGTACTTTTGGATTTGAAATGTTGATTTGATGGACCAAATAGATTTTTTTTTAAGTACTTTTGTTTTAAGGAATTCAAACAATTAGTTCTTACTTTAGTTTTATAGTCTATGTACATTGTGGAATGTGTGAGAAAAGTAAGCTCCTCTTGTCTGTCATAAAAACTTCAGTCCAATTTTAAGTAAGCCCTCACCTCCCTGCTCTCCTACTAATTCTGCATTTGGGAATAGGTAGGTCTATGCCAGCTGTCTCTGGATTCAGTGTATTCTGACATCTAGTGTTGTGACCAATGTCRTGACACTGATCCCATACTACCATGTGCTGCTGCAAGCAGAGAATGGGAAATAAAAGCTTTAAAAATGGTTGTTGGTGTTAATGGAAGCAGGAGACTGTTCTTTGAATGGCTTTTCAGTAATTGTTGGCTAAAATAGCATTCTGCATAAAAGCCTTTAGATATCAACTTGCAATTGCTGACTTTTATTGCTTCTTTGGGGGACAGTTTATTTCAAGACAGTAGTCTGAATAATTGTGTTGAAATTTCTGATATGATAGCAGTTATAAGATGTCACCAACAAGCTGTCAGAACTGAGTATCAAATAGATTGTATTTGGAGCTTGTCAGAAAATAGTATAGCACCATAACTTCAGGGCTCCATCCAGTTTTCATTTCTCCTATTTCATTACTCGCTACATACTTTTATAGACTTGGAAATGTCCTTTGCAAAGACAGACATCATTGAAATGGTGCGCAGCTTTGTATTTTCGTCCTGCCATAGTGCATAATTTTCACAGAATCACAGAATGGYTGAGGTTGGAAGGGACCTCTGGAGATCATCTAGTCCAGCCTCCCTGCTCAAGCAGGGTCACCTAGAGCATGTTAGACAGGGTTGCATCCAGGCGGCCTTGAACATCTCCAGAGAAGGAGACTCCACAGCCTCTCTGGGCAACCTGCTCCAGTGCTCTGTCACTCTCACAGGGAAGAAGTTACTCCTCATATTCAAGTGGGACTTCCTGTGTTTCAGTTTGTGCCTGTTGCCTCTTGTCCTGTCGCTGGGCACCACTGAAAAGAATCTGTCGCCATCCCCTTGACACCCTCCCTTCAGGTACTTGCACACATTGATAAGACCCCCCCCTCAGTCTTCTGTTCTCCAGGCTAAAGAGGCCCAGCTCTCGCAGCCATTTCTCACAGGGGAGATGCTCCAGGGAGATGCTGCAGTCCCCCTTAYCATCTTTGTAGCCCTACGCTGGACTCTCTCCAGTAGCTCCATGAAATTTTGGATCTTGTCTATCTAAGAGCTGTCTTAGTAAATTCCATATGTTAACTAACCTYTTAATGTGAGCATTATTTTAAAAAAAAGCACTTAAGGTATTGTTTTATTTAACAGATTCAGATAATTATTTTAGGCTATAAAAGGCCTGTTTTACTTGTGCTCCTTAATCATCTTAAACATTGCTAGTTTTGTCTCCAGAATAGCTTTAGAAAACATTCATATATGAAATATATATTTTATACACATTTATATGTATAAAAATGTTAGTTTATTTTTTTATATATCTATATTAAAAAAAAATGTTGCTGCTGCTATTAGCATGAAACTGAGGGATTTTTGTAATAGGTTAATGAATACCTGCAAATATCCTGATAGATTACATTCTATGCAAAAAAGAGAATAAACAGAACATTGTTACCTTTCTATGATTCATTTGCATAGAAAGCTGGGGTAGTGTTAGTGGACAAATAAGGCTTTGAGTAGCCAGTGTTGGTGCTGCAGACTGGGTAAATTAGCAGCTCAAATTGTTGCCAAACTTCCTATGACTTCCCTTCTTTGCTTGGGCACTGTGCCTTGCTAAATCTGTCATTTTGCTTTTGGACCCAATCTTATATCTCCATATGGTGCAGCAGTATGTGTGTAGACTTACCAGATAAGATGTCTTGTTGAGGAATTAGTGTACCTCACTCAGCCCTCAGTATATTTTCTTGGCTTTTGCATTACTTTAAGGCTGTGGTGAATAGTTTCTTTCCCTTGCTGGCTAACAGCTCTCTGCTCAATTATTCAGCTTCTGAAAATAATTTCTAATAATTTTCAATGTTGAGACTCCTAAATATTTTTTTAGTTAAGTCAAGACCTTCTSTTAAAAATTCAAAGTCAGTAGGATCGTGCATTGAAATCTAATATAATAAAAGGATGAGGTTAATGTAGGAAAAAGTTCCTCTTTCCACTACAAAATGTCAACATTGCACTGCAGATTATAATCTGTATGACCTTTATCTTCATGTAAACAATAAAAATTTCTGCCTTGTGAGCAGTCAATGTCAATACRCAGCAGTGGGTTATATGCACTCGTCAGTAAAGTTGGAAATTTTGAACCCTTTAAATAAGGTTTAGGGTTAAAGCTTTCCTAAAKTCCAAACCTCACATATTCTGTTTAGGTTGAATGTTTATCTGTCTAGTATTCTAGTCYTAAAAATGCCCACCTTTTTCCCTTCTGTTGGCTAAAGCTAGATTTGTTCATCATCAAACCTGCATCCAGATCTCTTACCTTCCTGATTTGGAGCAGGAGCTCGAACCCAGCCCTCCTGTCTCTTGGAATGGTGCTTTACTGTATCCTGAACGCTTGCTGTTCCTTCTTGTTTCTTAATTCGTACAAAGCACTCCAGTGTTCGTGGCATGAGAAAAGCAAAAGAATCACTTGGTGGACCAATGATGCAGAACAAGTGCTTCAGGCACTAYTAAACAGAAACCCACTTGTTCAAAACTTCTGAAATCACTAGTGATAGAAGGCTACGAACTGAGAACTGTAGTCATTAATACCTGTGACAATCCAATCTGTGCCATTGTTGGCCAGGCAAAAGAAATTTTTCAGTGTGCAGTAAACTCATCCTTCAACCAGTGGAGCTGAACTTGAAACTTGAACTGGGTGGCAATTTTGAGCGTTCTGTGAAAGGTAAAGTTCCTAAAGACCTGCAATATGCAGACTGCATTTACTTTGCAATATTTCTTTTCAGCTGATGGAAATTTGTTTTGGAATATTCACATAGTGAACTTTCATTTTAAATTTCAAATTGTCAGTCATCAGATTAATGGCAACGTATCTATACCCTAGAGTACTTCGCAGCCATGCTTATACTTTTTTTACACAATCCTATACTATCCTCTCATGTTTGTTTTTTGTTTCTATGCCTACAGTGTCTTTGTGATATTTCAGCTTGCTCAGCCAAACGGTATCTAAGCTTAATAGGAGTATTTCTGGATTTAAATCAGTTTTTGCAGTAAACATTTCAAGGGAAAAAAAATCTCATGAATGCATGGTATAGAAAGATTGATTATAGCTAAAATACGCAATTTACATTTTGCGTATAGTTCATGTATCCTTGTTTCAATAACGTAAGGAAGATAYCTCGCACTCCAGTGCTGAGATTCTAAGGCCATATCATAGTTTGTTAATGTTTATGTGTTGATAGATGATTTGTGTATCTTATTATGAAGTATTTCTATGTGGAAAATTGTACTGCCATGTATGAACTGGCTAGAAGCRCTAATAGGAGATCAAAGCTCTCAAGGATGCCTTGAGCAAGAAAATCTTTCACCCCTGAATATCTCAGTTGTCATCTGCTGTGGCAGCAGTATTCTGTAAAGTATCCAGACTTCTGTTGTTAACCACAATGATCTTGAACAACTTGCAAAAATGGAATTATTCACGGGTCACATATGAGAAGTCCATGAAAAAAATAATACCAACTCCTTTGTCTTTGGGCCAAGAGAAGACAACTTCTTRCTTCTACTTGTTGTTTTTGGTGTGTTTTTTCTATATGCTTCTTTTCTCARCAGGGCAGAAAAGCAGTCTGCTATCCTGAGGTGGGAGGGATCCAGCTAGTAGAAAGTAAACCAAAAGAATTCTAATCAAATGCACTGTAAACAAGTCTGATGCCAGCTTTGTAGAGTGTATGCCACTTTGATAAGGAATTTTCAAGGCTTTGTTCTGAATTCATGTATACTTTTTTATTTGTTAAAGTTGGTCAGTTGTGATCATTCTAAATTCCTGTTATGATTCCTTCAGAAAGTTAAGCTTTAGATAAAAACTACAATACTAAAAAAAAAAAAAAAAAAAAAGTTAAAGCAGTAAAGATTCTTTAATGATTCTCTAAAGATATTCAGTGAAAGCTGGGCAAAACTTTTTTCTCCATTGTTCTCCCCCTTGGATTTGTGCTGCAATCACCTCCTCTCTTCTGAATAAATCTTGAATGCAATTCAGAAATACAGATGCCATTACAATATACTTTGCTTTTGATTCCTTCATCGTCTACCTTATGAATATTTTCTGAAATTCAGCCTTCATAATCCTTCTGTCTTGGAATCTGACCCCAGATGCTGTGCTCTCCATGGAATGGTTTTGCATTTTTGGGCAGCATCCTTGCACTGTGGTGCATTGCTGGAATTTGCAGATGCTTCCACCTCCTTTTTCATGCTGCCTGTGGAGTTCTGTTTGTTAGGACAGGCACATCATCTGTGGCTGCTGTGCCTTAGTCCCCTAGGCTGGACAGAATGTCCTGTGTATCAGTGTGTCCTAGAGAGAGCACCTGAAGTCTGCTTAACTTTCCCAGCTCTTAAAATTGGCATGTGGGCAACCTGAAAAGATTCCCAGACTTTTGCTTCAAAGGAAAAAAAAAAAATATATATATATATATATATATATATATATATTTAATTTTCTGTGCTTATATACTATTTGTGAGATGCAAATCCCATAAGAGAATTTGATTAGTTTTGTGTTAAATCCAGTATAAAGTATCCTATTAGTTCTGTTACTCCTGCTAGATAAAGTAAGCCTTCTGTTTTCAGTCTATCAACTTGCTGTGCTGCAGAAGTGGAGGATAAGGATCATCTAACCCTTGAATGTAGAGTAGGTATAAATTGGGAAAACATGTTGAGTCTTCACCCTGTTGTCAGCCATGACTAACAAAAATATTTAAGGCCTGTGTTATATGTAAAGTGATCTTTAAAATTGCAAAGAAGGTTTTAAATACTACCAATTTTTCTAGACTAAAGAGAGCCAAAGCATCTTCTGCGTCTGCCTTAGCAGTGGGGCATTGGTTGCTCCAAAACATTGTTACACTATCTCTTCTGGAAATCGTTCTGCCCTGTATAGTCATCTTTTTAATTTGTATTCCAAGCCATTAATTCCTAATGCAGATGTTGCTTGGAACTGCTGGCAGCAAGAAGCTCTTGCATCATCAGGTCCATACTTGGGAACTTTGTAATGCCTTCAAGGCTTCTTTAGCGGTGGTATGTTTTCCTAACAGCCACTGGGGGTTATCTTAGCATACTTTCTATATCATGCCTAAGCTTGATTCCGTACAGTATGGAACTTCTTTTGAATGATAGAGTAAAGGGGACAAAACAGCTGTCACCTGTTCAATGAGAGGCATCATTCCGAAAAGATGGGGGTTTTGCCCTTTTGAAGAAAAGATTAATTATTCACAAAATGTATCACCCTTCGTACTRGGGCAGTGATGGGTTTTGATATAGATCGTTTCACAGAACATATTACAGAGTGGTCAGATGAGTTGTTAGAATGGGACAAGGCAATAACCTCAGGTGAGGTAGGAGTGTAGAATTAAGAAACTGGGGCTAGAGCAGGTTGGTTGTCAATTAGGATCAGCAAAAGTAAGGACAGTTCAGCTGTGTGCGATCTTTTAAACTAGGTTTGCCTGCTGAAGACCTGGATTTCATATTAGCACCTTATTTGTCAGGGACTGAGAGTGCTGCAGAGATGGTATGCTGTTTCTCTGTGTTTATGGTTTTAAGATGACACAAGTGGAAAGTGACTCATTCTTTTTCCCAAAACCTGTTTTGAAAACAGTGAGGAAAATATGTACATAGGAACTGTTGGTGTTTCGAAATGAGAAGTGAGAGCTATTTGTCCCTTTTGTATCTGTTAGGAGAAACCCACATCTTTTTTATTAAATATGCTGATTTTTATATCTGTTTGTAGTCTCAAAAATCTTGGTAGAAATAGTAGATCACGCATTTTCATATGGTGACTTTTGCTGTTGTTGTAATACTGTAATACGCTATTCTTACAGAGCTATGTCCATCTGGGATAACAGTCTACAGATTACTGTAATATGCAGTATACTGGGAGCTTGGTTTGGAGCGTTTCCTATTCCTCTTGACTGGGATCGGCCTTGGCAGGTTAGTATCTACATGCTTATTATAAATACACACACATTTATCTTCTGGATATGCAAGTTACACAAAAATTACTCTGAAACTGAAGTATTTTGGACTTACTGATAAACTGATTCCACAGGATTGTACCAAACCATATTTAAAATATCATTGTAAGCATATATTTTCATGTTGCTTGTAACTTTTATCATGAAGTAGAGTTATCATTCAAATATTTTGATATGAAGAAGCTATTCAAGTAGAAGGAGAAATGTGAAATCGTGAAGATAGCTCCGCGTATCTACCGTCAATCTTGCATCTTTTTTCACTTGTAGGTAGGGAAGAAAAGATGGTTTCCTAGTGTTTTAGTTCCCCTTTATCTTCCATGAAAGCACTAAGCAGGAATGCATTTTAAATGGATTCAGATTGATTTGTGGAAATGGTGTGGCTAAGGCACTGCTCTTGTGATTTCAGAAGTGCTGACAAGGATTAGCTTCATGGTTGCACAGCAAAAAATGTAAAGCTGGCATTGCAGATTTCATTTTCATAAGTTTGAATGTTCATGCTATACTCTTATTTAGTGGGATCATTTTTCCATGCCAATAAAAATATAACCAAAGTCTGTAATAAAAAATGATGACATTAGTAGCATTTTTTCCCTAAATGTCCTCAGTGAGTGTTTTCTTTCCTCACATTACCAAACTCATTCACTCTCAACTGGGTAGCATCTACCATGCCTGTTCTGAAGCAGATCATTTCACTAGTGTCTTTCAGAAATCAGCATAACAGGCAACGTTTGTTGCTTCGGGTCTTGCAAAGACATTATGGCTCACAGTTGCACTGGAAATTTGTCTTCCATAAGCAACTGTGAGCTTACTTGTATGCGACTAACTTTTCTTTACATCAGTATAATGAGATTACATCAGTATAATGAGGTAGTTACTAAAAATTCTGTTTCAAAAAATAATAGTAAAAGAGTAAGTTAATATATTGAGTATAAAATCAGGTTTCCTTCCCTAAAAACACTTGTTCTCAGTTTTGCAAGATGTTTCTCTTGCGTGTTCTTCTGAGGAAGGGAGCTGATGGCACTAGTCCGTTGTTGATGGAGATTCCTGAACGTCATTTAAAAATCAAGAGAGTTAATTAAATGCAGCCTCATGTCCTGAAAGTCTTACTTTCTTGCCTCAATGAGAGGCAAGCACTTTTTCAGCTAGGATATTAAAATGGCCATGTCACTTCTGTGAAGTAACGGTTTATTCCCACCTCAGTCAYGGTTTGTTACATGCCTTCACTCACTGTCATTTGTGCTTGGAATCACTCTGTGTAAATGGTGATTAAAAACTTCCATTTACGTAGACATACAAGGGCATGTTGTCCATTTTCCTGCTTTGTATGTAGTAATTCACATGTCAGAAGTCCAAAAATGCGCTCGCTCTCTTTGCTTGATGTAACTCATTGCAAATGGGTTACGCTAACAGCTTTTCTTAGTACAGAATTTGGTTTTCTGARTTGAAAAGTTGGGTATGTAAATAATTGCAGAAAACATTGGACAGAATTTTAAGTCTATATACATGCATTACTCAGTAACCTAAATGTAATATTGAGTGACGTTTGAAGCAACGAAGAAAATCACGTGGGACTGCTGGATATGGGACAGGCCCTAAAGGAGACCCGGGCCTTTCAGAACAGTAGCTAGGGCCAGGCACAATAGCTGAATATCTCAAATGGCACTGAGCACCTGCGCCTAGACAAAGGAATCCCACCCACACGTGTGCATTCTCCTTCTCTTTTACACAGGTACGTGCCTGTGTGCACACAYGCACAAGATCTCAGACTTTGCTAATAAGCCGTGTATAAAAACTTTAATGTACAATACCTTTTATGCACCAAAGGTATAAGCAAAATATGAAAATCAGTAAGCTCTGATATTAATAGATTAGGACAGATGCTGTAAGTACAGTTCACTTTTGGTTTCACTTATTTGTTACCTCCCTCACAAGTAGAAGTCACACGTTTGGTAATGGCCTGGCAGTTTTTTCTGCTTGAAAATAGTTCAAAGTCAATGCAAGCCAAATGTGACTGATTAAAGTTGGGCTCTATATATTTAGACCCCTAAAAAGAGATTAACTGAYCAGCAAAGCATTTGCAGAAACCTCAGATATCTTGTCACTGGTTGTTTCTGGGCATGAATGCTCTCCAGGGAATTCAGACAGCAACAAAAACTGTATGTCTCGCTTTCCCTGTTCCTTCACCATCTCTACCTTCCTTTCTGAAATACTCCTGATACCAAAGTCTGCTGGGGAGTGCTTTCCAACTGTCAATTTCTGCGTTAAAGGAACTTTCCTGTGACCAGATCCAGAGCTTTTGTGTTCTCTCCATTACATTCTCATCATTTCTTTCCTCCACATTTAACCTTAGAGGGTTTAAAATATTGAGGTGGGGAAAGAAGTTTTACTTTCCAATTTGGATCTGAACTGCTTGATCAATTCTTTAATTGTCATCTGAGCTGCTCAAGAGGAGCCATTGAGAATCTTGTTTACCTGTTTTGCAGGCTATCACTTCAACTTCTGAAAACTGCAGTTTTAAATGCTGATTTTTTTTTTTAAGATCAGCTGTATGAGGGGAAAAAGGAAGAAACTTTTAAAAATATAAAGCAGKTTTTCAACTTAAATTATCTCAGCAAAGCACCCCAGTGAAGCAGCAAAATGGTAACATATCTTCAAGGCAGATACGAACCTCTTTAAAGCAGCTTGTTAGAGAACAAAAGGCTTCCTATTCATGACTTTCAGAAGTTGACAATTACCTATTGATAAGTATTTTTGTGAGTGTGATCTCTTAAATACTGGTCACSAGAGCACAGAAGAAGACAATGTGACCTGGTCAGGCATTTGCGATAGTTGCCCAGGAAACACTGCTTTCCAATCCAGCCAAGCTGAGATATGTGTGAATCAACTTTTCTGGAAATATCAACTTCATGCAGTAATTAACATGAGTCATCTGTCTTTCTGTCTCCACTAAGTATTGATCTGACAGCTCGGCCTTTGAGTTGTGATGTAGTAGCTCTGCATTGCTGTCTCGGAAATCTTGGGAGTCAGTAGAGGTTTCTGTTTGCAAAACCTTGGGCAGTAGTAACAAAACCTCCGTAACAGAAATATCCCTTCCCTACCTGATGTCAGGCCATCAGAGAAACTCATGGCAGACTCTTTCACTATAGCGATGACAGAGGAGAAGCGCTTTATGTTTCAACTTCAGCCTAGGGCAGKGGAAATAAGAACGGCCCTGTTACAGAAATATGCTGCTGTTCCAGATTTTGCTGGTTTGGGAAGAAAATCTTTAGTGCAGATCATCACTGTCTTAAGTGACTGATCTGAGCCCTGAATTGCTGGATATAAAACTGGATATAAAATTACATATACATGTACATACCCAACATAGTTGGAGGAAGACTTTGTTTTTTTTTTTGTTTTGGGGGGGGGGGTTGTTTTTTTTTTTTTTTTTTTGTTTTTTTTGTTAAGAGATGGGCTGGGACTATTTTGTGTGGAGCCTAATCCATCTGATATCCTCAGGGACACACATAGAGATTAAGTTCCAAGCAAGGTCTGAAAATTCATGCAGATCATATATTCCAGGTTGGCATAAAAGTAAGCAAAGACCAGTCAAAGCCAAATTACTTCTAGGCATGTGTGTGAACAAAGCATTAGGCTGTCAAGCCTTTGACATCAGCTGTTTCCCATATTAGCCCCAAAACAGAGTTTGGGGATTATAATTYTGGATTTATCCTTCACAGATCCAAAAAAGGTTCTTGAATGGAAGTTTTTTCTTTGGACTGGAAACCATTTTTTTTTATATAAGAACAAGTTTGATGATTGATTTCTTCTTCACATTTGTGAATCTTAGCTGCAAACAAAAATAACTAGGGAAGAAAATCTGCAATAAGAATGGTTCTGCTCTAGAACAGAAAGTGTGGTTCAAATGTTTCCGTTGGTTATTACAGCTAGTGTTTATGGTATAACAAAATGTGTTATGGAAAAACAACTGCATTTTTATCTTCAGCTTCAGGCAATTCATTATTTAAGTAGTATTGTAGACAAGGCTAAAAAATGTTTACAAGAATCAGGTCATCAGTAGTTAAGGAGAAACACTGTACAGCAGGGTAAACCAGAGATGGTTGCTGCTGCTGCTCTTGGGCTCATTTTGTGGCCCTGAAATGTCAAAAGTTAGCAATAACATCTGAAGTTCAGCAGGTGCTTAAGCAATGAGGTGAAGGAAGGAAAGGAGAGTACTGAGTATGCTGGAATTTCAGTAGAGTATTGAATAAAACTGCGCACGCTCTCAGTGAGGCACCCCTTGTCTGAATGAGCATACTGCTACACATGACAGTTCTTCTGATACCATTTTGTGGATCTTCGTGGGAAACAGAGAAAGAAAAAAAAAAAGCAGTTGAGGCAAGCATTATATTTATTTTTTGCCAGTCCTTAGCTGTTCGTATTTAGCTGACACTAAAATCTTCTCCCACAGTCTCACAGAAGAACTAAAAAATGACAAGGCAGTCCTTCCTTTACGTCATGATTGAAATATAGGAGAGGATATGATTGAGATAGGAGTTAAGATGTTTATAGTACCATTACTTGTGTCTACATCAGAAAGTTAAGATTTCAGTTTGTCTGGTACATCTTTCACAATAATTTATTGTCACTTTAAAGTACTTCAAAATTATATGGAGTGAACTTGATACGAAATTCATCATCAGGAGTTCCAACTGGTCTGCTAATGGCTATAATCAGAATACTACTTCATTCTTAGTTTTTCATAAAGCAAGGAAACCATGGAAAGCAAGTGAACTGGTTCATTACACACACACAACAAAACCAAGATAAAAACAGATGTCTCAGGAAAAAACTTTTATTTTCCATGTTTATATTTGGAAAAATATACTTCATACAGGGGATATTCAAACTAGTGGGCCTGTCTACATTTAAAAATAATAATGTAAAATGCATTCTGTTTCTTAGTATACAACAACTTTTACTCTAAATAAAACTTAGTAGGGACAGAATATTGTTTTGGAAATAAAATGATACTCTATTCATTGAATAATTTTTCAAAATGAAAATGAAATATAAAGCACTTTTGTTAGAAATATAAAATATATTGCTGAAAGGTGGTTGGTATCCTGATGATTGATTGTTCTTCATCGTTCTGTGGAGCTTTAAAGAGAAGTAACTTTTTATATATAATTTGATTTTTTGTAACTATGCAAAGCAGGGTAAGTAGACCTATTCAGTCTGCAGTTCTTGCTGTTACAGGTGTAATTCTGCAAACCTATCTGAGGCAAAGGTAAAGATGTAGAAATAGTTGTCTTTATAAGAATGCAAGCAAGTTAGTCCCTACATTAAGGTTACATTATTACTTTTCAAGACATCCTCTGTAGGACATTTCAGGTTATTACAGTTGTCAGAGTTCTAGAATAAGGATTTACAAATGTCTTGAGGTCACTGTCTAATTCTTAATTTTAAAAATAGTTTTGTGAGATTTAATTGTGATCATTTAAATTAGGCTATCCTAGACGTTGTTCAAAGTACTTAGTCGTGCATGCAGATCTTGTTGCATAGAGCCMTCTGATCCATAATGGTAATGTAAGGTTTAGGATTAGTTAAGATAGTTCTAGCAAAGAAATAGGGAATAGTTTCCTTTGCTACAGATGCTGACAGTCTTTAGGAACACACACACGCTCTCACTCTCTAAAGGTGCTTTACAAAACACTACTTAATTGCTGTGCAGCTCATAAAACTATCCTGCAATCAGTGAAGGGAAACTTTACCCTCTGTGCAAGTACTGTCACCTAGGTGGTGGAACACGATCACTGCTAACACTAGTAGTGCTGCGTAGACATGTCAGGCTACCCAGGACACAGGCAAAGTAACAGTTAGAACCTGGGCAAACTAATGTTGAGCTTTGCTAAATAGTAGCATTCAAATCAACTTGTGCTTCAAAAGAAGTGCTAGGGAGTCAGATTTGTATGTCTGGTAGTCTTGTGAGACATCTGAAACAAAGTTTGCTTTATACCATGGTCATGTGAACATTCAAAAATAGGTAACTTCAGATTGACTATTTCAAGTTGATGTTGTACTTTTAAAAACTGAATATTAGGATTGCAGCTTCATGGTAATCTGAGAAGTGGCACCTTAAAGCACTATTGTGCCTGCATCACGGAAGCAGAATGGAATCATTTAGGTGTTACTAGATGCATTGTGACACATCCTTTCCTTGCATAGCTAGAGATAATTTAGTTGCAGAACAAGGTTGTATAATTAAAGACTAAAATTTTTATCAGCATGTTTTATATGCTGTAGAACTAGTACTCCAGACATCCCATTCCTCTTTGACAAAAACTGAACTTCAGAAATAGTCAAGTTCCTGGTTTGATTGCATATTTTGATACAAGATTCTTAAAACATCTTCCTGTGTTCATGTGGTGTATGCACACACATGAACACTCCTGTGTGTTTTTTCCATAGTATAGTTTTGATCTATAACAGCTGTTACTACTGATTGAAAAGTGACTTTGAAACAATATTATGCCTAAGGTGTTCTCATATCATTAAGTAAAAGTGAAATCAAAGCATGTTTCTATTTTATGCTTAAAACATAGTATGTAGTGTTGATTTAACACAAGTGAGTTGACTAGTATGTAATTTAGCCAATGTGACTGTAAATATTAGTCTAGATACCTCAAATATTTGTAATCTGAAAAAGCATCTGTGGAGAATGTTGGGTAGAATGGATAGTCATTTGAGGGAGCTGAAACAGGACTACAAATTCTTGCCCTGCCTTGCTGCTCTTAATACAGGTTGGACTTGTATTTGCTTTTCTACTGTGAAAGTTTTGCTGTAAAGGAAATTGTCTTATGTGAGTAGACAGGGTAGTATCCAGTGCTCTTTTAAACAGAGGTAGAAGCTTGTTCCACTTCAGTGGGGTTATCATTGTTTATTTAATGGTATGTTTTCTTCATGTAAACCTTTAATGGTGAGATCAAAGCTAGTTATGCTTTCTATAACTTTAGAACACAAACCCACAAAAACAGCTTAGAGTTTTTTCAGGTTGGCATTTGTAATTCTCACTTTCCACTCCTCAGCATGTGCTTGTCAATGCACACATTCTKTACAGTGTGATAAGACACTTCCAGTTAACACATGAATGCAACCAAAATAGATTAAAGGCATGTAGTGAAATTTTTAAGACACTATGGATTAAACAATCAAGAATTTAAGGCATGTTAGAAACTGGGAGGGAAAGTAATTGTGCTCATTTATTCAGTTTTTAAATGAAACTTATTAAAGTTCTTACATAGCTTTTTAATTGACAGAAATGGATCTTTTGAAAGAGTACGCACACAAAAAAATCACAGTTCAGGAGTATGAGAAGAGCACTCATGTAGAGAATGGAACCAATTTACTAAAAAGCAAGTACAGAAGATTGCCCTGCTATATTTGCATTTATATTATTAAACTTCCAGCAGTCAGCTGCATCCTTTATATTATGTTAAACAACTTTATTATGGTGTTGCTGTCAGCTTTGGCCTATAAGAATCTGGCCTTTATGTCGTTATCTACGTATATGCAATTCCCATTGCATGGGATTTAAGTTGCACACTTGTAACTGAGGGCAAACCTATCATGCAGTCAGAATTTTAGATGCATAGTACTGCAGAGCTAGATACTGTGCTGTGAGTCTGCAGCATGCTCTGCTGTCCATGCAAGAGGCTGAGCATTCTCACAGCTGGACACTTGACAGCCTAGCTCATTTGTGTCCTAAAGGCTGGCATTCCTGCTTGGAGTCCTTTTTCTTAAAATAAGTTCCAGTATATATTAGAAACTTTGCAGTTCTGTAGTGCCTATTCAGCTAGGCTAGTAAAATCCCTGTTAAATATCACTGCAGCCAGGCTGGGGTGGGGGTAGGGGGGAAACAGGTGCAAAGAAGATTTTTCCTTGAAGCGAATTGCAGAGGTCAAGATTGTTTTGCGTTAACTGCTGGCCATGCTCTGTCCCTTGAAATGCAATTTTTGTGCTTGTTAAGCGTGGCTGTGAAGATTTGTTTTTCCCAAGCAACTGTTCGGATTGCTAGTAATCATATATGTATTGTTAGAATTGTCCTGTTTCCACATGTATTTGACATGTAAACTGACTGTTTTCACATCAGGCCATGAGGGTGCTAGGTGATGCTTTCCAGGTGCTGGAATAGACAAGGCAGTTCACAAGCTTTCTGAAGAATGTTCTGTCCTGTCCTCCTTGCTGCACACACTCTTCTTTCCAAAAACAATCTTCTTCCACTCCCAAAAAGTGCAGTTAGGGATGCTGCCTAGTACCTTTTACCCCTGCTGCTGACCCAGCTTAAACATGGCATCAGTGACGGGGTAAAAGTGTCGGTTYCCTTGGTGGCAGAAGGGAGCATGAAGCAGGAGAAACTGAGCTGTGTAGTTCTCAAARGGTGAAAGGTATGGATTATGAGTTGCATACTTTAAACAAGAGGAATGGAATCTTTTTGAGTAGGCAGATGGGTAGAAGCCATTTAGATTTTTATCATTTAGTCAGAGGCAGTTAGTACTGAGTCAGGGAGGCCAAACCAAATTTAAGAGATAATACAGAAAAACAGGGCAAAACTAGACCAATAAGAAAATCAACTTTAAAGGTTAAGCAGAGAGAGATTGGATCTCAGAAAATAAGGCCAGAAGCTAATGCAAAGTAAAGCAGCCCCCTTTGATTGATGGACAAGTTGCACTGCATTTACTACAGAGTAAAAAGCATACACAAGGACTCTTATTTCAGTGTAGCTGATGTGCTGAAGAGCCACTTAATCTGCCCTTTGATAACTTACTACTTTAGATTCACCCTTGGGTGCATCTGGCTATATGCAGCCTGAAGGCCATTCCAGTAATCAAGAATCAAAGGTGTAAAGCTAATAAATACCACTACCTTCAGGGGATTTTTTCCCCTCCTTGCAGGTTACAGGAAAAATGGMATAAGGATAGCAACTCTCTTAAATCCAGACTTTTAACTCCTGTGCTTAGAGAGGGCCAGCTGGCCTCAGAAGGCCACTTAAACTGCCTTTTGAACTGCTCTGGGCCATTTGAGCAATATAATAAGCCTGAGTACCTGGCCTAGTACCCTTTCTTTTCTGTGCCACTAGAAGAGATGAGTGGTGTTTCTTGGCTCTTTTATAGTCAGTGAGACAGGCTGTATGATTTCTCTCCTTTGCGCCTTATCTCTGTCAGCTGCCATTGGTGAGGGGTGGATTTCAGAGGTCAGAAGGTCATGTGTTGAGTGACAGAGTCAAACTCCTGTGAGATAACACTGATCTTTAAAAAGAGAAGCAAGAACTGCACACTTCAAAAGGCAGATAGAGGCATTGTTAATATAAAAAGTTGTAATTCAGTCATGTAGAATAYAGCAATCATCGGAGATCTTTTTAATCAAACCAATAATGGCCACTATACACAAAATACCAAAAGATACAGGGGCTATGGATTATCAGGGATATTGACTTATTACCTAAAGGAACACAAAAGATTCAAACAGCAACATCAACCTATACTTCTGAAAAGCAGATAGGCAACCACAGATTCACCTAATGTAGGTGAAATTTAATGAAAGATTATTGATCAGTCATAGACAGCAAACCTGATGCAAAAGAAAAAAAGTCATGAAGCTTTTGTCCATAGTTTTGTGGTTATTAAAGAGGTATTTAACTTCGCCATTGAATAGGAAAATATGACTTATGTTTCAACTAAATGTTACTCAGTGAGCAGCTTTCATAGCTAAGGTAAACATCCTATCTCTGCAGGGGCTTTTTTGTTGTTTTGTCCTTTAGACATATGTAATGGCCTGCAAAAGACTAGAAATAAATCGATTACATATCATTTAAAAGTTCAAAAGATCTGCCTGAAGCTTAAGTTTAGCCAAGGCCACAAACTCAAGTGAGTTTTAAATATGCACAGTATCTTATCATGCTTAAATATCTCAAGGCTTTTTATAGAAGATCCACAATGACACTGTTAAATGAATGAAACAAACAAATCTTTGGTTTGAAAGGCAACAGCCAAAATATTCTGCAACAAAAACAAATAACAGAAATGCAATGGCCAGAAATAGAAAAATGAAACAAGGTCAATAAAGAGTACCTAAGGCACCTTGTTTATAGTCATCTTTGCTACACTCCTTAAGACCTCCAAAAAACATATAAAACTGCAACTGTTAAGGAATGTGAAGATGAAACAACAGAGGACAACAAAAAAAAGTTACTCCTAGTTAAAATTCCCATGATCAAAGGACATGAAGAAATGTACTTCTCCAAACCATAATGGAGAGAGAATCAGAGCTAGAAAAATGAGTGAAAGGAGGAACAGTAACATTTAGAATAACATGATTTGATACTCATGCACTGCAAGTCAAAAGAAAATAGAGAAGAAAGCTGGAAACTGAGATGGGAATATTTTTTTAATGTCTAGTGCATTTCTCAGTCCCCTTAAGGACTGTAAGGTGGAAACATTCTGCTTACTAAAAAAAGAGGGGAAAAAAGGGTGGGAGGGAACAAAGGTGAGGAGAATACAGTCCATATTTGCTTCAGGAAAATGTGCTGAACAGCAGAAGCTGTAAAATTGTCCTTGAAAAAAAAATATGCAAAGGAGGGGTGATGGGAATGCAGTTTATTCTGCAGTAAACAGTTTTAATCACCAACTGAGCTGAGACTTCATCAAATACAATATCTAGTTGACTAGTAATGTCTGCCACATCTCAGGACAGACTGGTAAAAGTTCTTTTTGATCCCTCCTCCCTGAAAATCAGTATCAATTTAAAAAGTAGGATGGTGGAAATCCCATTATTTCTTTGCCTCAGTGCTAGAGGCTTTGTGAAAGTGAGTCATCTGTATTAAGTCAGTATGACCTTATACTAGGAAATTAATCCTTCTTGGAGTCTTCAACATAATTGGCTTACTGTGTGTTTGCTGAACTGGGTGCAAGATAGTTCGTTTAAGTTTTAAATTCCCTTTTTACTGCTAGACAGAGAGGAATTCATCCCTTTGCCTACTTTTCAAAACCAAAATGAAAAAACTTCTATTTCCATCTCAGTACATGGCCTTATTTGAAATTTAGTTCATTTATACACACTTCTAACAGTTTCAGAATGCCATGGAAGGTTGGAAGAAGAATTTACAAAGAGATCTTTAGTTTCCAAATGCGTGCAGCAGAACAGGAAGTTAGATTTTTCAGTAAATCTAGCTGAACTCTTCAGGGAATATAAACTTAAGTTGTTCAAGTAGTTTTGGGAGTATCAAACTAAAGCCTGCAATAACCAGAAGCCTAGTTACATTTTAATGCACGTTATTTAAAAACTATTCAACAGCGTTTAGTGTTCATGATAATGTATATGTGATTTTTATACTTTTGGCATTTTTAGGAAAGCAAATCAAGCTTTGAAGTACAGTAAGACTGTATTGTCTTCCGGTATCTAGATTACACTGAGAACTTGTGCTCATGAAGTACAAAAAAACACAAATGTTTTTCTTATTGTCTGCTTTTATCTGGTATGCTATCCTCAGGTATGGCCCATTTCCTGTTCCCTCGGAGCTACCTTTGGCTATACGGCTGGTCTGATTATTGCACCTTTGTGGATACACTGGAACCGGAAGCAGCTTACATATAAAAGCAGATAACTGGAGCAAAGAGAGACAAGGTATTTCTTTGTGCAGATTCGATACAGACTGTGCAAAAGTTTTATAGAGATATATTTATATATATGTATATATGAACGTATAGTCAAAGCAAAAGGCTATCCAAATTCATTTTGAATATTTCGGCCAAGCATCTCCACTCAACAGCATCACATGGATGCTGATTCGACATGGTGCAGTTGTTGCTTTCTCTAGACTATGTAACCCTGAGAGATTATACCTTCCAGTCTGAATAAAATATTTGCAACAGATGTGGTGGTTTCTTATTACAAGTTCATTGAGTTTGATTTTATTCCTCTGGATTTCACTGGTTGTAGAAGGCAGAATCATAGTTTTAGTTTTCAAACCTGTAACAAGTTTGCTGTGTACTTAATGCATTGTATTTAAAGTCGATAGAATTTCACAGTAAGCCTGGCCATTGTCAAATGTATCTCACGTGATCAAACAGCAGTTTATGCATCTTGAGCCTATTCTCTTCTTCACCGTGTGTTTCTTTGGAGTTAGAATGGCTATAATAGCTTCATCAAAAACAGTCTTCAGTCCTTTCTGTGTTAAAGCTGAACACTCCACATAACAGTAGGCTCCTATCTGTCAAGAAAATAAATTATTTCAATCGCAATATATTTCAGCTATTCAGATCTATCTGCATCTTCTGCAGTTTATTTCTATAGTTATACTTCAGTATTTGGCTGTGATCTAGAAAAGTCATCTCAGCATGGTTTCCCCTCTAACAAAAAAGAATTGGCCAAAAAACACAGATCTGCAATTTAAGTTGCTTTGGTTTCAGAAGGAAGCATGTTAAAGCAGCTCTTTGGATTGGCAGTAGAAACCTCTGACATTTTTGATAATTAATATAAATAGCAAAAAAGAATTACATGACCAATTTATGTTTCAAAAATAAGTCTTTTAAGTGTCCTGATACAGAGAGTCTACCCAATGTGTTAAAAAGGTTGTACAGCATTCTGAAATAATTTCCTGAAGATGCTTCCAACATTCTAATTATTTCCAACTTGTGCTTACGTAATTTTTACTGAGTTTACACACACAAAGTTAGCGTCTCCCTATTAGTAATGGTTCTATTACATAAGCATGCTTGTTTGTTTGTTTTATTCAACAATATAAWTAAATCGTAAGATTTCATATGTTGACAGGTAAAAGAAATGAGCAAAACAATGAAGAAGGAAAAATTCAATTGGAAATAGGTTTTGTGTTTCTCTGCTACTCAGTTTCATTTAGGAATATCCAGTTTACCTCTTTTGCTAATTTCTGTCCTTGATCCACAGATATAGGCTTCTCCTTCATATCATTCAGTCTTGCAAGAGTTTTTGGGTCATCACGAAGATCAATCTAGCAAGAAAGATTGCAGTTACATGGAATAGCTAGATTCATTTTAAAAAGAAGTTTGCAGGCTATATGATACCTTCTTTCTAAAGCAAAATTATTTATTTAATGCAGTATTACTTGTATAAAAAATGGAATCATATTGCAGTTCAGAACATGGATCCTTACTGATCTAAAAGCCTGGGAAATTCAGGCTGTTTAGCTCTTTAATCCAGAAAGAGTAAACATTTATTTTCTAATTCAGCTTTTCAATTAGCTGTGGTTATCTCAGAATACCAGAATATATATACAAAAGTGGCAGCAAGATTAACACAAACATAATAGCAGTGTGGGTCACCTTGTAATTGAAATCCAGTTCACAGCCCACAAAAAGCAGGAGGAAATTATCTCACTTTTTACCTTGCTCCTTAGCTTCAGCGAATACTAGATCTGACCAAAAGTTGCAGACCAAAGTAACTCTAATACCCCTCCCATGTTATTACATGAATAACGTATATTCATATAATAGTACCACATTAATATGAACAGGCATTTTTATGTAGTAGTCTCATGACTTTTTATAAAATCAGAGAAATGCAGCCAATCTAGATAGTCTGTTTAAGATTCCCACATTACTCATGTAACGATGCATTTCTTTTAACAAAACGGAGGTGGCTTATTAGAGAGAACCACAGATCTAGGTTTTTTTCATTACAGTAGTTCCTCCAAAGCCTCCACCAAAAGGAGGTGCTGCTCAGGTCCTGCTGCTTGTGCTTCAAGCCCAGACATAGGGCACCATAGAGTGATCTGAAATATATATTTAAATAAACTAGAACAGAGCCAGATATACCTGTGTTCCTACTAATAAAAAAGGTACATTAGGTGCATATTCCTTTAACTCCGGTACCCACTCTTCCTTCACATTTTGAAATGAAGCAGGGTTTACCACTGAGAAGCAGATAAGGAAGACATCGGTCATAGGATAAGATAAAGGTCTCAGACGATCATAGTCTTCCTGAGAAAGAAAAATTCTGTTATCTGCAATATTAAACTGTTGCTTTTATTTTGTTCATTTAACAGTTATATTCAGGAACTGTATTCATATTTCAGGAAGTTTGCTAAAGCAAACTTTTTGTTTACAGCTATTCCATGTTGGTGTGGCTGTTAATGCAAAATCTGCATGTAAAGGTAATTMTATGTAAATACAAATATGAAAAAAAAACAACTTTGGCTGTGTTACTACCAGTAGAAACTTACCTCTGTAATAAGATATACAGAAGACTATCCTTTAAAAAAAAWTTTCATTTAAAAAAAAAGAAAGTTTATGGTTAAAATATATTTGCAGAGCAAAGGCTGGGATTTGTTTGACTGAAGAGAAACAAACAGATGCACCTGCCATAGAGCGATCCAGTTTCACAAAGCTAGGCTAGATTATGGCTCTTCTATGTACTTTACCAATGGCCTGTTCTCTTCTGGAACTTGACTTGAGGTGATATTAAGCCCTTCCTTAGTCCTTCCTCTTTCTGTCGTTTAAAAACCATACTGTCTTTTTGCTAATGATCAGGTCAGACACAGCAGGGATCAGAAGGGAGTTCCTTTGTGTAAACTCTGCTTTCTGTAAGCAGAGTAACCCCAGCTAACACTGGGAAGGAACAGAAATTAAAGAGCAAATGTGTGTTAAAGAGCAAAAAATTTAAGAGCAAGACAGTGTTTATCAGAAGAAAAGGCCACCCAAAAGACATTAATGCCTTCTTGCAGAGCRGAGAGAAGGATAAAAGTGAATCAGTGTGAAAAGGTTATTATTCCTGTCATTTAYAGCCATAGCATTAAAGCCACGAGCCTTACTGCAAAGGCATGCAATACCTCAGCAACAGGGGTACCTAGCAGCGTTGTCCCTGTGGTAAAATAGGAACAGGCCTTCCAGAAGTAAAAATGGAAAGTGGCATTCACCATGTTTTTTGGCTAAGGGCAGGACAGAAGAAGCCCCAGCTTCTCTCTGCAAGGCTTGTTTTGGTTTACGGCATTGAACCAATGCCCTACTGTTCCTACCTCATGCCTTTTTTTTTTCTCCCCCCCCAAAAAAAAACATAAATAACTAAGACTGAGCCCAGGCATTGCACAGACAGCAAAGAATGCTAGTTTTGTGTTCTTTTTTTCCACAGTAAACACCAGTGCAGGGTTAATCAGTGGGCTGCAGCTGCCTCCCTCTTTCCATGTAAGCTGTAAGCTCCCCATCTTAATTAAATCTCACAAATATTGGAACGATTTGTTCATTAATGCAAAGACAGAAGTGTAGTTCAATTCCATGTTTGAAACATGCCAGAAAATTCAATTTTCATTTCCTTGACAACTGCCATATTAACAGATAYTACTTGTATAGTTGCACCCTCAAAAAGGCCTTCATTGACTAATTGTTAAATTTGAAAGATTGTGTCACGAGAATTTCAGAAAACCTGTAAGCAGTTCCACAGAATAGTTTCTGATAGACCATCTATTCTTTTGGAGGAGGATACCTATGGGAAAAGGGCATTTCTCCCATCATGAAATGCAGGGAAGACATACGAGAACATACACTGTAGGAGTGTGCCATGTAAAGAGGTGACCATTTGCAAGTACTATAAAGTGTCTATTTACAGAATATTTTTATTTGTAGTCCATATTCTCATGTGCAACTGGCTATATAGGCTCAGCCAGTTTTGTATGTGCTACAGTTTTGTCAATAAAGAACACCATGCTTAACTGTAAACATGGTTACACAATATCGCAACCGTAGCAGATGATAAAATACTTGGCAGGCCTTTCTGGAGACAGTTGTTTCTCAATTAATGTCAGCTCCTATCCTGCTTCACAAGAAAAACCTAGTCACCATGGCTGTGCAACCTCAGCGGTATTTATCATAGAGGGCAGAAGTAAACTTTACAGAAAATTACAACAAGAACTTGAAACTATTCAGTATTCAATTTTTAGGTGTGTATTTTATGTTTCTCTTCTACTACTTAATGTAGTTACAGCCTGTTCAGGGTAGCCACTCCGTTTTCTCAGGTAGAGATCAAAATTCTAGAAGAAGTTTCTCAACTGCAAATTAGACTGGTCCCTACAGTATAAAATATTCATATTAGTACACAAGAACATGCAGGAAGATCAGTCAGTCACTCTCAAATTCAGCTTTACTAAATCGTATGTTGGGTATTATTGAAAAAGTAACTTAAAAAAATAATTTAAAAAAGTAATTGAAAGAAACCCTAATTTACAATCATAATTTATTCCTACCGCCAAAGAGTTTTCTTCAATACAAAGKCTCGTCCTGGGTTACCGTAATTAGAGCACTGTCTGCATTAAATATTGGAATGGTAAAAGCATTTCACTGTCACCAGAAATTACTGTTAGTCCAGTGACTCTAGTTAATCCATTTCAAGTTGCAGACACTCCTTTCATGCATGGCAAATACTAATCATTTTCAGATCTCAAAGGCAGGTTACATTTGCATGATTTATTTTAAAATTTGCATGTTTAGTTTATCTTTTTAAGCCCTATTGGATACTAATCTTTGTACATTTATCCACATCTTGGTACTGCACCTCACTTCCTAAATATTTATCAGTGAACATCTGGAAGTGAACAATTTCACTGCTTTTCAAGCAGTGTGCAATACTGCACTCCTTTCCTGTCCCTGCATCTCTTAATATGCCTTTTGATTTATACCCTGTTCCTTCTGCAGTAGGCCAGCTATGGGTCCATGSTGTGTAATTAAAATGTTAAACTGAAGACAACTGCAGTGTGATTGGACACTTTATGTACCACCACCAGAGCTGTACGTGGTATTCACTACAGTAACTTCACTGCATTTCTGCTTACTTAAATTATCAGAGAATTTGGCTATACCCACCCATCCTGCTGGCTGAAACAAGTCAATGTTGTCAGTGCTACAAAAATTACGTTCATACTGATACTGGTCTACCACCACTTGTTTTAATGAGACCCATAATTCTAATACAGCCTCCCACCTCATTCAGTACTATGATGATTAGACTGGTCCTGGGACCTCTTAAGACAGATCATGGCTCAGGTATAAGCAACACCTAGAAGTCCATCTATGTTAAAGACTTCTTACACTCCCTAACAACACTCAGAAATAATAAGCAAAAACTAAAAACTTTCTTTCGTGTATTAGGCACAAATAATTGCTGCATTTAGTAGAAACATCAGAAATACCATATGAATTTAGACTGCATATTAGAGAAGCCTGCAGAAATCTGATTGCTTCAACTGCAATTTATTTCCTGAATCTAGAGTAAGTGAAATAAATGTGTTTTATTCTAAAATTAAATGCAATGGCAATATCTAATTATACTAGTCAGTCAACATAAATTCCAATTTGAGTGCACACAGCACACTGTACAGCAATTAAACCTACAATCTAATTTGGGGAGGCACTGTGTATATTTTGGGACATTAAAAACATTTAAAGAATTTAACTGGAATATTTTAAGAATATGAATATGATGGGCAGGAAATCCTCTAAGGATCAATAATGTACAGTACACTTCTCAAAAAATTCAGTGTAGGGAGGTAGCTCATTCTTCAATATACTCAGGAGTTTAAAACAAAATTGTATGCCATCTGCTGAAGCAGATGGATATAGATAAGAAAACATGGTGAAAATATAAGAATTGTAATACCAACTTCCAACAAATTGGATGCAAGTATATCAGATGAATTAATGTTATACAGAGCTTCAGTCCTCTATAGACACCCYGTAAAAGGTATTACATTGCAGTAAGACTGTCCATTGATATCACTGTGATAACTCGAGACAGCTGCCAATAGAGAAAAGACACAAGATGTAGAAACTAGTGACTTGTCTCAGCTTCTCAGCTACAGACTGGAGAGGCCTGGTAGGTTTGKTTTGTTTTGTTGGTAAAAGAAAGGGAAATTCATACTTTTCAAATTTTGTTTCCCTCTGGTTTTAAATTTCTAAAGGTAAATCTTGCATTTCCTTTATTTTAGCTGTTTAAAATCTCTCCTTCATGTCTGTTTTTCCATCTAGTATAGTACCTAATAATCCACCTCTCTGGGTTTTTCTTTTGCCTTGTACTGGAATACTGAATCACTGAATTACATAGTGCTGTGTATATTTGAATGGATTTGTTTTAGCACGTGCAAAACCCAGCTGTTTCTTTTCCTGACCTTTAGCTGCTCAGAAAAAGAGGTCTCTAGTAACTTTTTGCCTAGAGACTGAAGAATAGTCTTGCAGGAGAATATTATTCTTCCTTTCAAGGGTTTGCTCAGACTGAAAGCAGAATGCACTGCTACATTGTAAGCAAGTTGTATAATTGATTTTAAATTAATACTTTTGGCCAATTCCATGGATGTGAGCTGGAAGGCACAGTTAATAACAGGCAAACTGTATTCCCAACTCTGCCACTGACAAATTATGTAGCCCTGAGCAAATTATCATCATCTCTTTACTTGCATCTTCCCATCTGTTAGGGCACCCCATAGGGGTTTGCTAGCTTAATAATACATTAGTCTTTGCAAAGCACTCCAAAAGCCTTTGATGTACATAGCTTATGTGCAATAGGATTTTTTTTAAAAAAAATAAGATATACTGAAGTCTAATAATTTTCTGGACAACCTTCTAGACCCACAAAAAGCCATACTTCCTTGTATTTATTATGAAACGAAGAGGTGCAGTCATACCTGAGATTCTACATTATTAGAGTCTGTGTAGCTCCCCTGTATGATCATATCACCTTCCTCCCCAACCACGTTTAAGTAAGTGATGGAGACAGTGATCCTTAACTGTCTCTCAGTAAAGTGAGACCACAGGCCTCTTCCTCCTCTGAAATGATATTAGGGTCTCTCTGTACCATTTGGAGAGATGAAAGATAATTAGGGAAGCCTTCTCTGTAGTCAGTACTTTCTGGCACCTTGACAAGATATTTGGGCAAATTCACAGCTCTTAAGTCTGCTGTTAAAGGTCATCAAAAGATTTTAATCCAGATCTGTTCATTTGATTTTTTTCCTCACAAATATAAGGACTAGCTTCTGTAAGCAAATAAGAGAAACCAAATTCTTAAATGTCATAGCATTAGTGGGAAGGTGTGTCATGCTTGTTTTAACCCAGGCCTGGTCTGTTGTACTCTTAGGAAACCAAAGAGGTTAAGGATTTTGTGTGTCTTGCAGCTTAACTATGCATCTCCACATAATACTGATACATGCTTACAACAAAAGGGTAAGTGTATATCTTTTATATCCTAAGAAAGTATAAGACTGGGGGAGGGTAAAGCTTGCACTGCTCTGGAAGAAAAGCTGGAACTTAACAACTCCAGGTTTGTGATCTCTGTGTTAGCAACCATCTGTTGCTTTCACAGCTTACAACAGCAATCGTAAGAGGAGGTTCTCACTCCCAACCATCTGTTTTTAGAGGGGAAGCCAAAAATAGATATCAGGCAGAGTTGCTAAAGGAATCCAACCTTTATGTAGTGAAGGGTAAAGACTATTGCTGCTCAAAGGGTCTCAGTGAGGCATGCAAACATGCTCACAGAAACAAGAGCTGGTTTCTGTGGAGCAAACTCGCAGCTACAGATCTAAGTTATAATCCATTTCATAGTAGAGCTTGGTAATGACCGTCTAAAGGTCTTCTCTCAGTTTGAACTGCTGTGCTTTAATTTTACCATTTTGGAGTGCATTTCAAAGCTGTCCTTCAAGATTGCATTGGTGATTGTTTTCTTCACTGAAATCTCCATTTCAGAAATGGCTCCTGCAATATTTTGGGAATTACTAAATATAATACCTGAACCATAATCACTGTTTTATCTAATGTGTGCCCCAAGGACTTAAAAGCAACTCATAGTTACCTCAGTGGGCAAATCCTACTGTCTCCCAGAGCTTATTTGGAATTAAAGGCTGATCTGCAGCTTTGCTGTAAGCRCCAAGCAAAGCCTCTGTGAGCAACTGTCTACTCCAGAAACAGACCAGGAAACAGATTTTAACCAGCTGAATCACACTCTGGTTTCTGATTCTCCTAGGTACAGGGGTGGGGGAGGACAGAGAGGGAAGTRGTTTATAACGGCCCTATACAAAGCACAAATTGCTTCCCAGGCTGCAAAAACTCTGATTTTTTTTCAGCACACACCACATATACTCTGTAACTTTGTAGCAAAGGCAGGCGGAGCTTCCCCAGCACACCCTCATCCTAGTATTGCCACTCACCAGACACCTCTACTGCRGGCCTGTTTGGCAAGTTGCAATTTGGTCTGACACAGCATTGCCACAGAATGACTGTCTGTCCAATTCTGCAATCACAATCAAAGCCCTTTTATGCTAATCACTGCATTTGTTTTCTCACTTGCATAAAGTCTGCAGCCACTAGCTTCTGAACATGCAAAACAAGATCTGGTGATTATTCCGTGGCTGCTGGGAAAAGCTACACTACAGACCCTCTGTCTCTTTCCAGGCTTCTGGGGATACTGCTTGCATTTCTAAAGGAAGCATGTTATGTCTTGTTAACAAAGCTTTCCCAAAGAATGCAGAAAGCTGCTGATTTGGGTCCAGCATCTATTTTTAATTTATAGAAAAGGCTGCAAGAATACAGGGTAATGCTCTCTCATCGTATTCTAAAAATGAGGTAAGCTAATCTAAATCCATCTCTAAATTCCTATGAGGAAGACTGCTCAAAGCAGGTATGAATTATACATTGAAAAAGCCCAGGGTTTTTGAATTTTTCTTTTGACAGAAGTTTCCTTCTGGCATATTTGAGCACTATGCAGCTGCTTACATGTCTGAAAAGCTTTTTTATAGAGAGAGAAATAACTAGTTGGAAGATGGAGCTTATTAAGATGAAATTTTGCATATTAAAGACAAGGGCAGAATATTCCCTTTATTATACATAATTTGCTTTTAAGTGATCAAGATTGAGTCTTATTATGGAATCATATACTGTCTAAATCTTGCATCTTGCCATGTGCTGGTACTAAACTATTGCCTACACAGTTTTAACAATACACTCCCTCTCTCCTCTCCCTCACAACAGTAACTTGACCTTGTTGACTTCTTCATGGCTTTCTAAAAGTAGGAGTCCCTGAAATTTCTCTAAAAGCTTATTATTTTAGAGTCTGCAGCAGCATAACGTGGATTCAACTGACTGCAAGCAATTTCAGCGAGCAGTTTCACTTAAACACCTCTATCAGTTACTGGTCCAATGTGGAACTTCTAAGAAGCAGCAGAGTAATTGGTGATGGCAAGCCATTTCCTTCATTTGCCATGGAAAATCACATGGYTGTTTTGAGTTGCTGAACATTTTCTTTCTCAGAATCAGGGAACTTCTGAATAGCACTCTTCCCACACTGAATTTTCACTTTCTCCAGGAAAAAAATTCATCCCAGGTTTGGTGATTGCAGCCATGGACCAATCAGAATTTTTCATTCTTTTCTCTCATGGGGACTCAGGCTTAAAGAAAAGAAAAAAAAAAGAAAAAAGAAAGAAAAGAAAAGAAAAACAAAGTACTCTAGGCCAGAGAATCTGAACAGACCCTCTGCAGAACCTGCATTCTTACAGAAGGATATGACCATCAACAAATCTGTTATCTGTTTTCTGGGGCAAAACAGATTATAGAATAGAGATGATTTAATGTAATTATCCGTATCATATCAAACATGTAGAGACATGTCATTAACTAACTACATAAACCCTGTCCAGAGAAGCAGGACTGACCAGTTATATTATCCCATTCTCTTTTACTTTATACAAACAAAACCTAAAAGCATGTTCTTCAGTCCAGTGTTAAAAAATAGCTTTCTAAAATAGATGACTAAGAGTTTAGACTGACTCCTCAAGATTAAGTCCCATCATGCAACTATTAAGATATACAGTGACAGCGTACCAGTGTTGTCATGTACACATTTTATAAACGATAAACTTCGTGAATTAAAGGAGTTGAAGGCATGAGTCTTCTGCATACATTTTATATTAAGTCCTGATGTGTCAGGAGTGCATAGTGCAGGGCTAACAGCTTTCAGTGAGGAACAGCTTTCAGAGTAAAACATCCAGTGATTCCACTGCAGCAGATGGAAAAGCAATTGGAAAACTGCCTAGAGTTTTTTCTTAAGTRAAGAATATGTAAGCCATCTCACTACCCATGGTTGGTCTGTGTGCTGGTGATAAGTAAAGATGCAGCCCAGATTGTTCCTGGCATCAATCCACTCTTCATTCAGCCTCTCCATCCCAGTTGGAAATCCAGCCCAACAAAAAAGTAGCAACAGGCCCTACAGATGATCTTTCAGCATTCACTGCTACATCTAATCTGAAGTGCAAGCTGCTTGAGGCAGATTCAGCCTATGTTTTATTCACCTAAATTAATAAGCTCACCTAGGATGCTGATTAATATTCTTCTGTTCTAGAGAATAGTAGTGCCATCTGCATTTTTACAAACTCACCAGCAAGTGCTGGACATTGCAAGGAATTATTGCACATGTGCCGCAAAACAGATGCAGTACAGAACAGTATTAAAAGGGAATGGTAACAGTAGCATCTAACCAGTCAAATCACACAACCTTTTCAGAACTGCTGAAAGTGTCGCTTGGCATTTGGACACAGGTTTCTTAACACAAATCATCCAATCACCAATCCAAACCAATAAGCTACTAACATAGAACAGAGTAGTAAAAATGTTCAGTTTCCCTCCTCTTCCCCTTTTTGTGTTTTTTAATTAGAGAAGGGACAGTTTTGTTAGAAACTTAACTGCTAATTTAAAGGTCAACCAAAAGTTCTAAAGTTCTGTCCCAAACTACCCATTTTAGTAATGCTTTTTTTCCTTTAATAATTCACAGTAAAACTGCAGGACTTTAAAATCAATGTGTTTTATATTATTTTTTAAAGCTTGGTTCCTGGAGTCTCATGACTATAGGACAAAAAAAAATATCACATCCTTTTCACCTTAAAATGAAAGATAAATTTTTAGTCTCCCCAGTTATAGAGAAAACTTGAACACACAAAGCTGAAAGACTTAAAGAAAAAACATATACAGCAAAGGGCAAAAGAACATGTCCCAAAGCATTTTGATTTCAGAGTTTTTAAAGGTACTTCACAGTGGTGGTTGAGGATAGAACAGCTGACTCATCACCTTGAATGCCTAGGACTGACAAACCGTCATTATTGCTGAAGTAAGTTTTATGTTCATTTTATCCATGCGCTCTCAATAAAGGATCTGGAACAAGGCATATTCAAATCAGCAATAGGGTGCTGCTGACACAGAGCTTTGGATCAGACTCTAATATACATGGCAAGAAACAATGAAAAAGGACTAAAAGTATTTTGACTAGGAGAAAGGTAGGTCTTTGTTAAGGAGGCAGCACTCTAAATTAGATTTAGCTTGTTTTAAGAGGTAGTTTGGAGGCTCAGGACAGAGTTAAGATTATAAATGAAAAGTRGTGAATTTTTGGTACTTTTCATGTTTACTGAAATATGAAAAGTCCTTTCTAATGGAAAYAGATTCCAGTCAAGAAGTATGATTACAGACCTTCCAAAAAATTACAAAAGGTCTTGTATGTTCTCTATTAAAAAAACTATGCCAGCTTGTACCACCTATACACAGTTGTCTCATTTTATCACTCTTGCCTCCTTCAGGACCGTTCTAGGTTATGTGATAATTAAATGACTGCAGCTCTGCACATCATCTTAAAATGAAGCCAGGAAATATGAAGATATGCAGTAAGAAATATGAAGATATGCAGTAACATTACGTTGGCAGAGCAATAGTTCTTGCTTGCATTCAATATTGCCTTTTCAGATTGTGATAGTTGGAGAATGTTGAGAGGTGTCGCTATATCTCAAAGAAATTATAARCGAGTGAAATTCAGAGGGAATTCTRTCTCAAATTAAGAGACATCTACTGACTGTTAACCCAGAAAAGACAGATTTTTACCTGACTACACAATCAGTGTTTAGCAAGAGTCTCTCTAGGTCAGCAGACTTCATGAAAATGTGCTTGTAACATCATAAAGTGAAGTTTTAGAAAAGCTCTCACAYTTTGTTTGCTCAGGGTTCTTTACTCAATTCTGCCATTAACTTGCTGTTAATTTGGCCGAGGCATTTTAGATCTTCATTTTCAAACATAGCTCTTATATTTTAGGTAAGATAACTCAGTTCTGATTTTCAGAAGTGCTTTGGGGCTTYTGACACTGTGAAAATTAAACATAACTGTCTTGAGTTGGGCACGCACATTTAGTGGAKGCTTTCCAAAATTTAGAGCCATATCTCTCATCCTGAGTCTCCCCATCTGATGATAATCATACTTCCCTGTCTTTCTAGGACAGATATGACACTTTTAAAGTGTGAATTGCAGTTAATAATGAAGTGTTTGATTGTAAACTTTGCACTGGTATTAGTATTATTCAAAGACCATTTTAAAGCCAGTCTGAAGATCCAGAGTCAAGAGTCTTTTTAAAGAGAAAGTCTGCCTTTGCTTAAGTATTTGTTTACAGAACTTTCAAAATACATATCTTAAGCTCACACACATCATTTCTTTTGCCTTGAAAAACTTGAATTGCAGAGATGTAATCTAGGCACATTTAGATTTTTAAATAATCTGCTTACATCCAGTTGTTGTTGCAGAGCGACCAAGTCTACACAACTGTCAGCATCCTTAAGCACACACTGGCTTCAGCAGAGGCTGAGGTATTCACGGAATAAGGCACTGGCCTAGACTGAGTTCACAGGTTCCCAGCAGCAGCTGCCAGCTTGGCTATAACAATATAATTGGAGCAAGAGAAAATGTTAAGTGGGAGAAAGAAGGTGCAAGSGGGAACTCGATGGGGGCAGAATGTTAATTCCAAACATTTAATTTTGAGATCTGCCAAAATCATGTTGTAGATGTAAATATTTACAGCTCCACAGCCTTTGTGTTCCATGGAATTGTGCTTGCATGTTCCAGATTTGCATGTGGCCCTACAGCTGAGCCGTATATACAACACAGAAGAAATAGATGTGATGTAAGGAAGAAAAATTCTATTTTAAACAGAGTAACCAAGATGGTCAGCAGCTACCTCACCTTTCTGTAGGATATTGAATTAGTACCTACTAAACCAGGTCTAACTACCAAAGCCAAGACAAATAGCCAGCAAGGATTACAAGGATTACTGCTATTTCTGGATTACAAGGATTACTGCTATTTCTTGTTATATTTATAGCAACCACTGCAAATTTTGTGACCATACATTTTCATAGCCATACTTCTATCCTTTCCCCTTTTCCACAGGCACATTTACAGTTACAATCAGTTTTCAAGCCTGGTCTTAACACAGGCACTGATCTTTCTAACAGTATTTGCATTAGCTTTATGCATCTCAACAGTCTGACCACCTTTAATAAAAAATTGTTTTTAACTTCAGAAAAGTCAAGAGTATCTGAATTAAGATGGCTGCAGCTACAACAACAGTAGCCACCAGTATCCGAGCTGAGAGAAACCAAGAAGCAGCTTGATCTCATACTGAGCTTTGCTGCTACTGTTTTGGTGAGAGTTGAGAAAGCACCAAGGGTTTTACTGTACCAGATGTACAGCTTGTCCTACACACATAAGGCCTTTAAGGCAGAAATATAGTCAGAAGTGGGAAAGCTGATGCTCCAGGAACACCATTTACTTCATCACTGTCCTCTTTCAGCACAGAAGAATTTTTGATCAGCAGTGGGCAACACAGACTGTGCTAATATCACAACAGTAAAATTAAGTGATACTGAAAGATTATTATTACACACTGTACCATAGTAATGGCCATTCTACTACTTCTGTACCCCACTCTGTATTGCCCAGATGCTGGGCATCTGGCCCAACCTGCACCAGACAGCCTCACTRTGCCTCTCTTCCTGGGGTACCAGGACCAGCACAGCAGGAGCTCTGCTCCAGCATCTTGCCTGTCCTTCTTCCAGTTACTGACAGTCCTTTACAGCACAACACACACACAGAATAAGGCTTCCACAAGTACGGGATCAGCACACACATGAGGAGAGGGACCATGCTGTGAACAAAAACCCAAATCAAAAGGGATGAGGAGGAGGATAGACTGAGTGCCATTTTGAGTAGCATCCTTCACTATGGAGTAAAACTGCCAAGAAGCAAATCCTATGTGTCCTCCCACCTCCCACTTACTCAGATCATTCTGGGTTTGGGAAGGGTACAAACAGCACACCTCTCTGTAGATCCTTAAAGAACTTTCAAAGTTCTAATATCATGAGAGTTGGCAGGTATCGGGGCTTTTTTTTTTTTTTGAGGGGGGTATTATGTAAGATCAAAATGATAAGCACTTGTTACTAGTTCAAAAGCACTCTAAAATGGTAAAAAGACTCCTGATGAAGTCAAGGTTCCCTTCCCAGGGTAATTTTGCTATGTACCCCTAATCCATAGAGATCAGTACTGACACACAGTTACTCTCTTAGAGCAGGAGAGGCTATTACAAAGTCAAAGGCATCCAAGCACCAGTATCACGAACAATTCACAAACTTCAGTGTACTTATACCTCCTGCTCTGGGCAGAGTAGGAAGGATCTACAGGGTCTATAGGGTCTCATTTTGTGTGTGGGGGGAGGAATAAGGTGGTAAATTGAGATCCAGACAAACTATGACCTACTCTAAATTCATGCAGTCTCCTTGATCTCAGTGAATGGCCATGTAGAGCAATAAGGCTAAAAGGAGCTGYGGGCTCCACCTCTGGGAGGAATTGCCTGTGGAATGTCCTCTCAAGTATGGCATGGCCACCATAGGGACCTCATTCCCATCTGCCTCCCTGCAGCAGAACTTAGCCTCCACAGCTGCAAAACAAAAGAAGCTCTGAGAGCTTCCACTGTCTAGCAGCTGCACTGTCTATTTTCTGCGGAACTGGGACCTTAACATTTTCAGCTAGAAAAAAGTCTGCCTGAATTCACACATACACACACGCGCAAAGTTTGTGAACCACCAGTGTCATTCCTCCTCATATATATATATATATCCCCAAATAAATGAGACTTTACTAGATTTATTCTCAATCTGTTTTAAATTCATAAAGTTGTATGTGATCAGTATAGTTACTGTGTATGATTTTGTGTGTGTTGAGGAAAAACAAGCTAGAAATGAACACTGGATTCCATGAACTCAAAAAGCTTACAGCCCGTCTGCCAAACAAAAGTATATCACAAGTTGCTAAATGCAGAATCACACAAGTTAAGAGACCCACAGACTGGTAAGGAAAGTCAGTATGTCAGACCTATAAGCCTGCTGGGCACCAGCTAAAAATCAAAAGGTGTTTAATCCTTGCTCTGCTACATGCTTCCTGCATTAATTTGGAGTTGGTCCTAGTTTGAACCTCACTTTACTCCCTCACTCATCTCCCCCCACAAAATGAAAATGGTAGACCCTACATTCTCTGCCCAGAGCTGGGAATATAAATGCACTGAAGTTTGTGAATTGCTCAGATACCACCATAATCATATGCTGCCACATTTTGAGAAAATAGTACTACCAGGCCACTATTTTATGGCACAACTATTTGAGGGTGAAAGCATTAGAAATAAAAACAGAGAGACAGAATTTTTACTGATGTATGCTGGCACAGAATTCATAGGACTTTGAGCAGTAAAGAATTYGAGCTATACAAAAGTCTGTACCAACAGCAGGCTACTAGGTGAAGCATACTGTTTCATCAACATGGAGAAGGCATCATCAACTAATGCTTTTTCAGCTTCTTTGCATGTGTGTGTGTGTGTGTGTGCGCGCGTGTGTGTGTGTATATATATATATATATGTATGTATGAGTGTGTGTGTGTGTATGTACACACAGACACACACACACACATATAAAAAGCTTTTAAGTAAGTGGGAAGAAGGGCTTGTCAGCAAACTCTTGTGATGAACTGGTAGAAAAAATAAAATGAATGGACTGGGGTCTTCATGCAAAGGGTAATAAAACTTGCAGAATTCCCCACAAGAATCTCAGTTGTCCTAGATGTTGGGATGGAGCTTTTGTGGGCAGCCCCAGAACTCTATATGTTCCCCAAATATTCTGAACAAGGGCAAGAATAATGGTAAAGATTTTACGATCACTGCAGGTCTGATTAAGCTCTGTAGGTACCTGCTGCCAGCCACTATCCCCATTCCCTGTCACCTTTTAAATTCTGTTGCCTCTGATAATTTCTCCTCGTGCTTTGAAGGGAGCAAGGGAGCCATCAAATAAGAGCACTGCAAGAAAGAGTACACATTTTGATTTTTCATTTTTCCACAGATTTTCCACAGGGTATCCTATCCCCAGCTCTCTCCTCCTCAAAAAGATTCTGAGTCTGTGCCATCTCCGTCAACCAGCACCACTGAACAGAAAATCCCAGCTAATAAAAGGCCACCAGCCCTCCTTCCAGGCCACAGACACAGGGGATGTACCCACACATAGTTTGAGGGGTGCACAGACATGGGGAGCACCCACCCACCTTCTCTCACTCCTTTAAACTTCAGTTGTTGGGATAACTTTACAAGGGGAGTTTTACCAAGACTAAGTAAAATTCAAAAGATAGCCCCACTAAAACACTGTATACGAGCTAAGGCTTCTCTGAATTTGGACAGCAAAACCTGGTCCATGGTATATTGGAGGCTGTTCCAGAATTTAAACTTAAAATTTTTGGCTCCTCATAATTTAAAAGTGCTTACCTCAAYTTTGTACATGGTCTGGATATACAGTTTAATACTGAAAAGTTTTGCTTAGTGTAACAGGAATAACTTCACTTGCGGTTTGCTGCAAATTAGAGTTTATCCTACTAGCTTTAGGGGAGGCCAAAAGTCATTTGGTTTTGTACTCAGCACATTCAGACAGAGTGATACCACAAAACTGACTTAGTTAAGGCTACGCATAGTGAACAAGACATGCTCCCATGAATAGCAACAGCCCAGCATACGCAGTTTGCGACAGCATCTACAAATAAGCTACGCATACATTCAGCAGTGCTAACTTCTATTGTATTTTAGAATGCTTATTTTAAAAAAGGATACATATTAACCAAAAGCTTTATTTGCCCAAGCATTAGATCCTTATTTTGCAGCATACTATAGGCAGTATTTCACAACAAACTGGGTATTGAACCATTTACTTCTGAGAGAAAGAACTGTGACAGTAGTAACATACGAGCTTGGTTTGTGTAAATTTGACTAGTTTGTGCTTGTATCAATGAGATCACGATCATGAAGTCATTCTTTTTTTAACAGTCTCACCCATCAAATACCAGCTTTCTGGAAATGAGGCAGGTTCCCATACTTCTCCTCAAATAAATGTTATTACTGTTTCTGGCCCAACAAAGATATAGAAGACCAGCAGCTGCTGTTACTTAAGGCTGCTTCCCATACTTAAGGTTGTATGAAGATCAGAAAAGGTAGTTTAGACATTAGCTGTTCAACTAAGTACAGGAATAACCTGGTAAAAATGTATGGGATTATCTCAATGAGATTGTTTGACCAGTTGCTCTTTCTTTACAACAGTCTAATGTCACATGCATGTCTAATGTCACAGATCATGCAAGATCAAAACACACAGTCACACTGAAAGAAGAAATCTGAATATAAGGAACATGCACACAACTTTGCAAAAAGACATGCRGCTGTTTTGTATGATGCTCCACATCTCTGGAGGAGACTGGCAGCTCAAGGGGTCAGGCCTTTTACAAACTATTTTGTTTCAGATAAGCCATCTGGAAACAGCTCTGAGTACCTTAACTCGCAAGCCAGTGCTATGCCTGCAGCTAGGGCAGTGAAAGTTAAGCTGACCAAGASGAGACTTTACTAACAGAACCTTTTAGTAACCACAACATCAGAGAGCCCTCCAAACATCAAACAATTAATCTGTCATTAAAACTGCTTAAGACTCATGCTGCCATAGCATCTTTCACAACAGCCTGCAATAATCTCAACAAGAATCATTCGAGTTCTTGAGAACAGGAAAGAAAACATCTCAAATGCAGTAGCTGAGAACTGCATTTTATTTTCTTCCACCTTTGCATCTGAGAAGGTCCTTTTAGTTATTTAGGAGCTGCCGAGTGTAAACAAGACTGCTTGCAGTAGTCTGGGTTTCTATGCGAACCATTCCTGGCGTTGTGCGAGACGGCAAGTTTATTGCACGCTGGACTAGAGCACGCTTCCCCACGTTCAGCGCGCCAGCGGAGCCGGGACCGCGCCGCGGGACGAGCTCGGGCAGCGGAGCGCGGCGCCGCAGCGCTGCCGCCGGCGGCCGCAGCCACAGCGCCGCCCCCCGGCGCGCGGTGATGCCATCGCCCGCCAATGGGAAGCGCCAATGGCCGCCGCCCCCCGCGCCGCGGCTCCCGGGGACCTGCCCGCTCCCAACTGAAAATAAAGTCTGCCGCGGCCGCCGGCCTTCGCCCGCGACAAGTTTGGTCCGTGCTCGCCTTTCAAAGCTCGCTTTTGCAGTTGTGGTGCTGCTGGGTTTTTATCAAGCACCCGAGAAACGCGGCCCGGCGCGGAAGCGGGGAACGGGAGTCGCGGGGAACGCGGCGGGCCGGACAGCCGAGCAGCCAGCCGCCGCCGCGGGAGGGAGGAAGGGCCGGGCAGGGGAGGCGCGGGGGGCGCGGGGCGGCCAGCACTCACCTGTCCGGCGGTGTCGTACAGCCCCAGCAGATACTGCTTCCCCCCGACCGTGACGCTGACTGCAAGGGAGAAACAACGCGCGTCGCTACCAGCGCCGCCGCGGGGCACCGGCGGGGCTCGGGTGTGGGGGGCAACGACCGTTAAACGGCCGCGCGCGAGGAGGCGCGGCGGCAGCGCGGCGACCGTTAAACGGCCGCGCGCGAGGAGACGCT